>NW_024582387.1:2944059-3073717 GCF_018398535.1 Haplochromis burtoni | reverse complement strand
AATGAACTGGAGAAACTAAAAGTAACACAGTTTTATTACAGCCTCTGCTATCAAAGCTCACAGTTTTCTATATTTGCCTCCTGACCACATCAGCTTTTACTTCTACAACACACACACACACACACACACACACACACACACACACACACACACACACACACACACACACACACACACACACACACACCAAACTACAAATAATAATACCAAATAAACACTGACAGCTATTTTATTCAGCAGATATTAACTTTAACAGTAATGGCTGTTACTGCTGGAGATATTGTGATGTGCAGAGCTTTCACATTTTTATTCCTAATTATAAATTCCATTAAAATTCAAATGTTCAATCTGTAATGACTCCAGCAGGGTGCATTCATAAGTTGTCTTTTATATTTGATATGCCATTTCCCTTTATATAAACTAAACAAGTTCTTTTATTAACAAGAACTTAAAAAGAGGAACTTAATGAGCTGTGAGCAAGTAATCATTACAAAAACAAATAAATAAACAAATGAAAATTAGCGAATACATTCAAGATTTTTTTTTTTATTATTTGGCTCCACAAATTGAAAAATTGTGTACAAAAGGTAAAATTTGAAAATGCAACTGCAAATGGTAACAGTGCCACTAGACGAAATGTCACTAAATGCTGATAATCACACTTATGAAGCCATTTTTTCCTCTTCAAATAGCCAAACATATTTGAGGTTTGGACACTTATTCAGAGCTCTGTTGGCTTGCTACTGAAATGAAGCAGCAAAGAAGTTAAAGAGTTAAATGTCAGTTTAGGATGAGACTATATGGGTGCCATAAGACCAACAATTTTAAATATGTTTTTTGCTGTACTAGTAAGTAGTTTTTTGTTTTTTTGTTTTTTTTTTAAAAAAGCAATTGCATAAAGCAAGCATTCTGCCGTTTTCTAGCATTTTCTTGTCCTTTTTTAGGAAACCTTCATCAGTGGATTCTGTGAACTGAAAACTTGCTTTCTGCTAATGGTACATTGAATTGTGAGGGAACAGAGACAATTTTCAAGCTGTTTGTTTTCATGTTTGTGCAAAAACATATGGCTATTATAAGAGAATCTTCATATAACCAAATAGAAATATGCAAACAAACAGCCTGTGAAATACATATGTACTCATGTTCAAACACAGCCACCCGCAGACACACACACACACACACACACACAGAAACACAATTGTTGTTGGCATGTAAAGAACACTGGCAGATGGTAGAAGGTCTGGATCTTGATTCTAGATGGACGTTTATCAACTCTTGAAGATACAGAAATTATGTTACGGCTGATTTGCATTGAGAATGAGTTGCTTGTATTTGGCGACATGAGATTAGAGTCATGGCAAAATATAATTATAGTGTAAAACAATATGATTATACAAGATAACACAACATCTAGTTCCCCGAAACCCTACAGAGCTGGCAAACACCTGCCGTAAATAATTTGTGTTTAATGCAGGAAAAACAAGCTGCAAAGGGAAATACAACATACCATAACAAATGGTAATAAGGAGTATAATCAATAATTGCTGCTGATTTAAAAGTTATTTAAATCACTTCTCTGAGAAATCTAATCTATATTAATATAAAATGTATGTCTCATGGCCTTGTGCATCTTTAAAACTTTTTTTTTTTTTTTAAGATGATGAATGAGTCACCATGAATCAATGCAATGCTTACTCACAGAGAAGCAAAACAACACAAGCAAGAAATCAGGCAGTAAAAAAGATTGCACTCAAAAAAAACAGAACGCTAAGACCTGAATCTGAAAAGAATTTGTGCAACATTTTTGCATGGAGACTGCATGTCATAAAACCACATCATCATTTGTTGCATGGTATTTTTTAGATTATATTAAAATCATATATTTAAAATTTATCTTTATTTTGGCTTGTCTGTCATGTTCAGGGTAAACCAGCTTGTTTAATTTATCAAGGAAATGATCAAAAAACAAAAATTACACTAGCAAATATCAGAAGTAATATCAGAAGAAGAAAAGAAGCAGAGAAGCTCCAAATGCAGCTCAGTTAGAGAGTCTCTACTGTGTTGTGCCATAATCTACTGCCAGGCTAGTTCGTCTTTGTCTCTGCTTAGAAAATCACTGTGCATGTGTTGCTTTTATTGTATAGTGTGTGCATAAAGCCTGTCCAGTACAGAGACAAGTAAGATGAGGATAAAATGTCTCAAGCTGACAATTACTGTACTCCATACTGTAAAAACCACATTACACATTACAAATACACATTACAACAGGGGAAAATATCTATCAGATCTGCATTGGAGAAAAATACAGGGGCCCACAGGGCAACCTACCCTACACCATTTTTTTTTTTGTTAAAACTTCAGTATAAATTATAATATAGTACAATATGGATAAAAGTATTGGCAATCACCTCTAGGGTTCCGTTCTGCCATGATGGGCCATATGTGTCTTATCGCCAGAGAGATTGATCTCTCCTCTTCAAATTCTTAATGTTTGAATTCAGATGTTTTAAGTCCAGTTGCCTCCTAGAAGAATAACTGCGCCCTTGGAACTTGAGTTTCTATGGCCAAGCAGCTCCTGTAGTGTAACACGTAGATGGCCTTGCATTACTTCCCATATAATGTGAATAAACACAGCTTCATTTTGCCTGTGTTCCATTTTTATTCAGAATATTTGCCTCTTTCTTTTGAGTCTCGCGTCACACAAAGTGATCTTTTCCCATTTTAATCTTTTCTCTGATTCTACATCCTTTGAACTCGGTAATTAAACTATACCACAGCAGATTTAAAAGAGGACAAGATTTTTTTTAAATGCTTTATTCAGCATTTTCAGCTAGTTATTTGAGGTTGTATTTCTTTCATTTAAGGGAACACAAACAAAAACATCTACATAAGACCTGGATGTGAAGAAAGAACAAGTGTTTTCTTATGGTATCAAACTACCCTCTAGCTTCATACAGCTTACAAGACCTGCAGAAAATGATTCTTTGTCGGATCTGTGAAATCTGGGCCATTCAGTGAAAGACTAAAATTTTGGGGGGTCTAATTTAGGATTGGACCAAATCAGGACAAAAAAAAAAAATATATATATATATATATATATCCACAAAATGCCCCTCTCATGTTGAGCCAGACAGAGCCTTGCACTGTAGGTGCAGGCAGAGACTGCATGAGCAGAATGAAATTACATGGATGATGCCGAAGCCTCTCTGGCAGTCAAAGCACAATGTGTTTCCAAGTCAAATAACATCTGGCTGACCAAAATCAAAAATTGAGAGAGAACAATACAGTTACTATATGTATATTACATATAAAAGAATGGAGAAGAAAGTGATGGCCTCATAGGTCAGCATTTTGTTAATGGAGTAGTTGGATGACAGAGAGAAAAAAGAAGGATAGGGATGGAAAAAGCATAGGAAAATAGAGAAAATGGAAAAATACCACCCGTGAGAACGTAGCAGGATTATTATCTGCAGTTTCTGCAATGACTTACAGTACTTGGGCCAAAATGGCTCACATTTTGAAATAATAATGTAACAAAGCTCTATACCATCTTTACATCTGTACTGTGCCATCCCCTTAAATCTCTTTAAATTGATGTGTCCAGGTTTCTGTCTAATTAAAAATGTAATCTATTTTCCTTGGAACTATGCCCCCCACCACCACATATATAAGGTAAAAAGTATTTTTTGTTGTCAATAACATGCAACAGAACATAAAATGAAACCTGCCTCTGCAAATGCTAAAACTCAGATTTTTTGTCTGACTTAAGTCTAAACATGTCACCTTCTTGCATGAACTGAAGTACATGCACAGCAATGAAGCAGTTGGTGCAAACAATCATGTTGTCACTGGCTCACTGAATGAGTGGGCTTGGTCGAAGTGAGATGCTTCAATGAGCTGATACTAGTAAATCTTGATTTAGCTGTCATCCCCCAAATGAGCTGCTAAATCAATTTTGGCACAGGGCCGTCATTGTGCTGTGTCACTGGAAGGTTTATAGGGGAATAAAAACCATCAGAACAAGGTGAGACGAAGCATGAAATTTCATGACCCATTTTTTTTCCCCCATGTTTTAAGAGTTCGGTGCAAGGGCTACAACAGGGTCAAAATTCAAAGAAATGTATCAGATACCGAATGATTGATGACCGTATCCAGTGTCATTAAAAGTGTGACCAATCACACTGATAAAATGAAATAAATAGGATAACCAATTTCATCCAGACAGTGATAAAACATGATGTACAGAAAATGAATAACGTGTATTATAAAATGAAACTATTCGTGTTTTAATTCAAGGC
The DNA here is from genome assembly GCF_018398535.1 of Haplochromis burtoni. Classification (NCBI taxonomy): domain Eukaryota; kingdom Metazoa; phylum Chordata; class Actinopteri; order Cichliformes; family Cichlidae; genus Haplochromis; species Haplochromis burtoni. The sequence goes on along the minus strand of NW_024582387.1, from coordinate 3,069,419 downwards.
CTGTCAGTTTTTTTATAAGTGCAGAAATACATGGACTGAAATATATTACAGTGCTGAAGGTTTTGGACTTTTTCCTACCGCTAATGTAATTCTGTCTGGGTACAAAATCTAAATTAACACCAAAAGTATGCATTTAAATTTGGAGATTTGATTAAATTTTCTATAGAAGCTCTACTCGGGTTATTGCTTCATTCCAAATGAATACAAGCCCAACGGCGGAAAGATAAAAAGCTGCTCAAATAATGTGTTTTGAAAAGCTGGCAAAGACTGGGAGGATTTTACAGGAAATCATTTTAAACTTAATGTCCAACAAAGTGTCTGTGTTATTCCACCACCACCCCGCCCTTTCTTTCCGTGTTTAATAATGCTGTGTATTTAAAAAAATAAAAATAAAAAGTTACAAATCCCAGATAAAACACTACTGATGAACTGCCTAATTTAAAATCCAGGCTTTTGTTTTGTGACTCAGGACTGGGCAGTGGATCAAACCTTATGCTTAATTAAAATTTTGAAGATAAAAATGATTATTGCACCGTATTAATTTAAGCAATTTAAGCAATGCTCTATTTTTGTTTTCTTTCTTTCTTACTTTCTTTCTTGCAGAGGTCACCCAACCTCTGTAAATGCTCAAACCTTGCAGTTTAGTTCAGCTTGAGCCAAGATGAGGAAAAGAGGGCACCCACAGAACTCTGTATTGGAGCCATCAGTCTTTTATTCATAGACCTGTGTGGATCAGTAGTTGCCATTTAAAGACAGGCTGCACGCTTGAAAATACCCTCTAATCTGGGCCTTATTCCAACCCAGTTGAACATACATCTTCCACCACTTCTGTTTCATTGGTTTTCAATTGAATTATATTTAACGGTCAAAGAAAATTTAGGTTTGGAAATAGTTCAAAAATAAAAGTTTCTCCCAACATCGAGATGTAGCTTCACTGTCCATGAGTACCACCTCAGTGTCATTTTAGGAACAAGGTAAATATAGAACTTGAATACAATAACTGCTTTTTGATACTTTTTTACTTATTCTTAGAGCAAAAATCATACACAGCATAAAAGACGAGCATAACTTCCGGTTCTGACAAGTAAAGCCAGTGCGTAAGTTCCTTAAACTTGCTTTTTTTTTTCTTTTTTTTTTTTAGAAGGCCACTAGGAGGCGATAGCTATGGTTGCTAAAATGGCCCACTTGACCTCTGCAAACACTGTTTATGTCCTCAGTGCGCAGCTCCGTGTGCGTTTGGATCTCTCATCATCGTCACATCTGGTTTAGAATGTAACGATAGAATCAAGATGAGTGCAAAAAATCTTGAAGCTTCAGAACAGCAAACCAGTGAGTGATGTCACGGATTTTGTATTTAGCAGTCATACTACAACATCCATCCATCCATCCATCTTCATCCGCTTTATCCGAGGCCGGGTCGCGGGGGCAGCAGCCTAAGCAAAGAGGCCCAGACCTCCCTCTCCCCAGCCACCTCCTCCAGCTTATCCGGGGGAATACCAAGGCGTTCCCAGGCCAGCCGAGAGATATAATCTCTCCAGCGTGTCCTGGGTCTGCCCCGGGGCCTCCTCCCGGTGGGACATGCCTGGAACACCTCACCCAGGAGGCGCCCAGGGGGCATCCTTGTCAGATGCCCGAACCACCTCAGCTGGCTCCTTTCGATGTGGAGCAGCAGCTGCTCTACTCTGAGCCCCTCCCGGATGGCCGAACTTCTCACCCTATCTCTAAGGGAGAGGCCAGCCACCCTTCGGAGGAAGCTCATTTCTGCCGCTTGTATCCGCGATCTCGTTCTTTCGGTCACTACCCACAGCTCGTGGCCATAGGTGAGGGTAGGGACGTAGATCGACCGGTAAATTGAGAGCTTCGCTTTTACACTCAGCTCCCTCTTCACCACGACGGACCGGTGCAGCGTCCGCATTACTGCAGCTGCAGCCCCAATCCGTCTGTCGATCTCCGGCTCCCTTCTCCCATCACTCGCGAACAAGACCCCGAGATACTTGAACTCCTCCACTTGGGGCAGGAACTCATCCCCGACCCGGAGTGGGCACTCCACCCTTTTCCGGCTGAGAACCATGGCCTCAGATTTGGAGGTGCTGATCCTCATTCCCGCTGCTTCACACTCGGCTGCGAACCGTTCCAGTGCGAGCTGGAGGCCCTCACCCGATGAAGCCAACAGAACCACATCATCGCAAAAATCAGAGATGAGATTCTGAGGCCACCAAAGCGAAAGCCCTCCGCCACTTGGCTGCGCCTAGAAATCCTGTCCATAAAAATTATGAACAGAACCGGAGACAAAGGGCAGCCCTGGCGGAGCCCATCACCCACCGGGAACGAGTCCGACTTATTGCCGGCAATGCGAACCAAGCTCTTGCAACGGTTGTATAGGGATCGAATGGCCCGTAGCAATGGGCCAGACACCCCATACTCCCGCAACACCTCCCACAGGACACCCCGAGGGACACGGTCGAATGCCTTCTCCAAGTCCACAAAACACATGTAGACTGGTTGGGCAAACTCCCATGCACCCTCAAGTATCCTCGAGAGGATAAAGAGCTGGTCCAGTGTTCCGCGACCAGGACGAAAACCGCATTGTTCCTCCTGTATCCGAGGTTCGACTAGCGGACGAACTCTCCTTTCCAGCACCCTGGCATAGACTTTCCCAGGGAGGCTGAGGAGTGTGATCCCCCTGTAGTTGGAACACACCCTCCGGTCCCCCTTCTTAAAGATGGGGACCACCACCCCGGTCTGCCAGTCCACAGGTACTGCCCCTGATCTCCACGCAACATTGCAGAGGCGTGTCAACCAGGACAGCCCTACAACGTCCAGAGCCTTCAGGAACTCGGGGCGGACCTCATCAACACCAGGGGCTCTGCCACCAAGGAGTTGTTTAACTGCCTCAGTGACCTCGCCCCCGGAAATTGGCGGGTCATTCCCCTCATCCCCAGACTCTGCTTCCTCCTCGGAAGACGTGTCAGTGGGATTAAGGAGGTCCTCGAAGTATTCCTTCCACCGCCTGACAATTTTCTCAGTCGACGTCAGCAGCGCTCCGCCAGCACTATACACAGTGCAGGTAGAGCACCGCTTTCCCCTCCTGAGACGCCTGACGGTTTGCCAGAATCTCTTCGAGGCAGTCCGAAAGTCTTTTTCCATGGCCTCTCCGAACTCCTCCCACACCCGAGTTTTTGCTTCAGCCACTGCCCGAGCCGCATTCCGCTTGGCCTGTCGATACCTGTCGGCTGCCTCCGGAGTCCCACAGGCTAACCAAGCCCGATAGGACTCCTTCTTCAGCCTGGTGGCTCCCTTCACCTCTGGTGTCCACCATTTGGTTCGGGGATTACCACCACGGCAGGCACCAACCACCTTGCGGCCGCAGCTCAATGCAGCAGCTTCGGCAATGGAGACGCTGAACATGGTCCATTCGGACTCAATGTCCCCAGTCTCCCTCGGAATGCTGTTGAAGCTCTGCCGGAGGTGTGCGTTGAAGATCTCGCGGACTGGGGCCTCTGCTAGACGTTCCCAGCACACCCTCACTACGCGTTTAGGTGCACCAGGTCTGTCCAGCGTCCTCCCCCGCCACCTGATCCAACTCACCACCAGGTGGTGATCAGTTGACAGCTCAGCCCCTCTCTTTACCCGAGTGTCCAGAACATATGGTCGCAGGTCTGGTGATACGATTACAAAATCGATCATCGACCTACGGCCTAGAGCTCCTGGTGCCACGTGCACTTATGGACACTCTTATGTTCGAACAGGGTGTTCGTTATGGCCAAACTGTGATTAGCACAGAAGTCCAATAACAAAGCACCGCTCGGGTTCAGATCAGGGAGGCCGTTCCTCCCAATCACGCCCCTCCAGGTCTCGCTGTCGTTACCCACGTGAGCATTGAAGTCTCCCAGCAGGACAACAGAGTCTCCAGGTGGAGCACCTTCCAGCACCCCCCCCAGGGACTCTAAGAAGGCTGGGTACTCCGAACTGCCACTCGGCGCATAAGCGCAGATGACAGTCAGGACCCGTTCCCCGACCCTAAGGCGCAGGGACAAACCCTCTCGTCCACCGGGAAAAACCCCAACGTACCGGCAGCAAGCCGAGGGGATATAAGAATACCCACCCCAGCCCGCCGCCTCTCACCAGGGGCAACTCCAGACTGAGACAGAGTCCAGCCCCTCTCCAGGAGACTGGTATTATAATAAGTCTCCTCTTCGGGCTGTGCCCGGCCGGGCCCCATGGACTAAGGCCCGGCCACCAGACGCTCGCCCTCGGGCACCCTCCTCGGGCCTGGCTCCAGGGCGGGGCCCCGGTAACCCTATCAGGGTAAACTGTTCCCTCGATATTCTTTTCATAAGGGTCTTCTGAATCGCTCTTTGTTTGGTCCCTCACCCAGGACCAATTTGCCATGGGAGACCCTACCAGGGGGCAAAAGCCCGCAGACAACATAGCCCCTGGGATCCCTGGGACACACAAACCCCTCCACCGCGATAAGGTAGCTATTCAAGGAGGAGCATACTACAACAATCAAAACAAATTTTCTAAAAAAGTAAAATAAATCAAGGCATTTTTTTATTGCAACAATAATCTAATATTGTAGGTATTAATATATTATTTCTGGTTTAAAATCTTTTTTTTTCCCTTGTATAAGTTTAAACAAAATAATGTAGGTCCCAATCAAATTTTTCATTTCATTTGCACATGCTCCCTTTCTAACTAAAGAGGGAAAAAAAGAAAAGAAAAGAAAAGAAAAGAAAAGAAAAGAAAAGAAAAGAAAAGAAAAGAAAAGAAAAGAAAAGAAATAAATGACCATACCAGCATAACATTAACAGATTTTGCCAAACTGGTCCAAAGCCAAAATGAGCTCAGGAGCAAAGGATCAACTGGGGGGAAATAAGCATTAACTTGCTAAAAGAGGCTACAACAAAGCAGATGGTGAACACCACTGGGAGAAAGGGATGTGGTGGAGCTTTGACCACATAACAGCTGCAGAATGTATCAGCTCGCTCATTCGGGGAACCACGATAGAGACAGTCAGCTAATGATAGCTGCCACCCTCTTCGTGGTTTCTTTTGTGACTAGGTTTCAACATGGACATACTCTGAATGAGACTGACACCGATAGCTTTTACCTTACAAGCCACCACATAATTGTAGCTTCACTATAAGTGATATTCTTTTCTCCCAAGTGCACAAGTACACACTCAGAAATGAGTCATGGTAGCCAAAGAAGCCAGTAAAAAGCAAACATTAGCAGCATCAGACTGAAATTTGATTTTTAAAGTATGGTTTTTATTCTCCTTCAAAAACACCACCCACTCTGTATTTTTATAAAACAAAAATAAGCTAGAATCACTACTTAAATTTGAGATATATTGGTTTACTTTTTAGGATCACAGGCTCTATAGAGTAACTGACAGCATTTTTTTTTAAATCTGATCTGCCTAACAATGCACTTTTCAGCATAGATCTTCTTATTCACATGCTTATGATTCATGGGTATATGATATGTATATGATTAGCAATCATCCACCATAAATCATGGGAAATATTAATAATATTTGGTGTTCTTTCCTTCCAATCTCCCAAACTAATAAAAATAATTTGCTTTACTTTTGAGTTTTTAAAGCATTTAATCTGCGAAGGTGCAGCCTAACAAGATTCACTAAAAGGTCAGAAGTACTTACTGTCCTAATGCCTTATTTTGTGCTTCTTGTTTTTTTTTTTTCGTGAGACCTTTACAGTTTAGAAAATGCTCCCACAATGTGGAGTTGCATAAACACAGGTCAGTTTTTATGTTTCCAATACGAAACTTTAAAAAGAAAATAACATTAGGGCGTGAACTAAATTTCAGAGATAATGCAACATTGAGTGGGATGCTGAAGTGAAGGCTTGTGTTTTCTTGCATGAAAAATCTTCTACTTTTCTTCCTCGAAATGGATATTTTTTTACTCTTCTCTGAACCCTTTTACTGCTGAAACTAACCATTAAGTGAATGCGAGATGCTTTGTCCAGCCAGCACTAAACTGTAATGTTAGAGCAACAAAAAGCCGGCAAAATGCTTTCCAGTGAGCATTAAAGGCTTGAAGGTTCTGAGCATCTTATTCCTGGGTCAATGTGCCTCTGTTTTGCTACTCATGTGTACCACAGAACAGATCAAATGAAATCAAATGAAATTTAGAAAACTACTTTGTTTTCACTGAACGAGAGCCAAGCTTCTGCTGTGGTTGAATTTAAAATAATATCCCTGTCAGTACCTCCCGCTGATTGGGAAGGACAGACCTGGTAGTGTAATCTGTGACATGAGTCAACACATTATGAACACATCTGCTGCGTAAATGAATAATGCAATCATCTGACATGGCTTTTCTGTGATCACAAATTATCTTTTTCCCCAAATGCTTGTCAAAGCAGCTCCCTCTTCTGTGAAATGCACTAAAATCTTCTTGAGCTGCAGCTCCTGGTCCCCATGTACCGTTACATAAGGTTCAAGTAAAATATTCATCAGCTTCTCTGGATCACATCTGTATGCAGCTGAGTGCTGAGGAAACACTTTTCAGAAAACCTGCTAACTACACCAGGGTGGCTGCTGCTGCCTTTAAAGTGGTTTGTGTGCAAATGCGCGTGATTACTTTTGTACGAGACTGTTTCTTTGTGTGAAGCATTTATATAGCTGATATATTTGAGTGCTGCAATTTTGCACATGGTTTATGTATGTAGATATGCACACAGATGCATAAGCATGTGTACAAGTTGGTTTTACTTCACCAGTATGCTGAGTTGGTAGTTGTGTACATACTTTGCCTTCTTTTAAATCAAGCATTTATGCCTAGCAACAAAGCTAGTAGACACAGTCCTCCCTGAACTCCTTCTACTTATTATTATTATAATAAGTAGACTTTTTTTTTCTTTGGGGGAAGTGCGGGGGGGGGTCTTGGTGGCAAGGAGGAAGTTAAAACTTTCTGAGCCCATCAGCGGCTCCATCGGGGCCAGAAGAACGGGCTGGCATTTGGCTGACCTATGGATCCCTGGGAAGCTATAACTCAAAGCCTTGGCCTAAATGACCACACACTGCTCCGCGTTAAAAGTTTGCTGTTAAATTTGTGTAACTGTAACAGTTTAGTTCAGTCTTTTTTCTTTTTTTTTTGGAGTGTTGCAACAGTCTTTGATTGATTTATCACTGTGATTTGATTGATTTTCAGAAGAGCGATTAAAAAGTGATAGTATTGAAGATGGACTGGCTTGCTGTCAGTCTAGTGCTGCTTTCTCACCCTCCATTTGTCTGCATATAAAAAAGCAGACGAGGGGAATGCATTGCTTATATGCATTGAGGATAAAGAGACAGGAGATCAGAGACATTCAGATTAAATATGCAAGGACAACGCTTACATGCATTAATGAAGAAGCAATGAGCACTGTGCTAATGACGAAGGATTTGAGGCTCCCATGCGAGAAAGGGATCAGGAACGCACTGCAGGAGATGCTCATTACTGTGGCCCACACCGACTCTTACCTGTGTGAGTGCACATATAGGCATACTTTATGAGATGGAGACAGAGAGAAATGCAAAGTTCATGCACAGGGTTCTGTGTGCTAGAGTATATTTTCTACTGGTGTGTACTGAAAATATCCGTACGGAGATGCACAAACCTATACACAGACTTTAACAAAAACATTTACACACATTAAAACATAAAAGAATGCACGAGACCTTGGCGTGTGTGAGGAAGTGCGTGTGTGCCATCACACTGGGTTCACACTGATTAATGCTGGGGGCCTCGAGGAGGAGGATATATCCCATGTGGTTTGTAACACTCTGGAATCAGGGAGCTTATCAAATAACACATAGACTGCAGGCTGTTGCTGTGGAGTATTAGATTAACTAATACATAAATAAGCATAAAAAACAAAATAAAAGCCTCATATCCATCTCAGCTAAATCTAGAGCCGTAGCTAAATCTAGGCATTCCAGGTCATTTGCATTGCATTTTATTTAGTGATGTGAATACTACTTTTCATTTTCCACTTTACATATTTTTGATTTTTAAAATTACTCAACCTATCTGGAAGTATGAGTGGTGCTATAGTATTAATGGCTTCTGTCCAGATACACTGCAGTGCAGCACACCTACACACCAGCTACCCCACACCAAACTCCTACAGTATATATCAGCTTTCATGCTTTACTTCACATCTCACTTTTTTTTCCCTTTTTTTTGGGCTCCACTCACATCGCCTGTAAAATGAACACATTTTCACAGGCAATGAAATAAAAAAGAAACATGTCCTAATCATAGTCCAGTTATAATAAAAAATTAAAAAAAGAAAGAAAGAAAAAAGAAATCGCATCTCTCCTGCATATCGCTGGCGAATGAGATCACACTGGAAGGTAGCAGATAAAGCATTGAGTCTGGTCTGGTTCAGAGGTTGTCTAGGATTTGGTACTGGTAATGAGAACACTGATTGGTTGATCAAGGGGGGAAAAAAAAAAAAGAAGTATAGAAACACATTGTACATCATGCTCCTTTGGCTTTCATTTACATCATCCAACAGTGCAGCTAATAATTATTTTTCATTTCATTTTCATTCATTCATTCACATCCATCAGCCAATTATTTTCTAAGTTATGTCGCAAATAGTAAAAATGCCCCCGGAGTTTCCCAGAGCCCAAGGTAACAAATTCAAATTGCCTCCCCTCCGACCCTCAAAACTACACTCCAGAACCTGAGATACTGAATTCATACATCAAATAAGACAAAGAAGAGTAGCAAAATAAAACAAAGCAAAAATACATGAATTAACAAAGCTTTGAATTAAGCATTTGGCTTAAAAATTACAAATAACTAATCATTAATAAACTAATGAATGAATGAAAAATGAACATATGGTAGGCTGATCAACTCTTTATTTCACCAACACCCTTTGATATTTTCATGCCATTTATATACAGTACTGTGCAAAAGTTTTAGGCAGGTTTGGAAAAATGCTGTAAACAAAGAATGCTTTCAGAAATATAAATGATTGTTTATTGGCCCCAAATGTATTCTGCAGCAGCACAATGACCCCAAACATAAAGCCAAAGTCATTAAGAACTATCTTCAGCGTAAAGAAGAACAAGAAGTACTGGAAGTGATGGTATGGCCCCCACAGAGCCCTGATCTCAACATCATTGAGTGTGTCTGGGATTAGATGAAGAAAGAAGGATGTGAAGAAGCCCACATCCACAGAAGATCTGTGGTTAGTTCTCCAAGATGTTTGGAACATGTTTTGACCAGCCGAGTTGCTTCAAAAACTGTCTGCACTGATGCTGTTTTAAAGGCAAAATATGGTCACACCAAATATTGATTTGATTTAGATTTCTCTTTTGTTCATTCACTGCATTTTGTTGATTGATGAAAATAAATGATTAACACTTCCATTTTTAAAAGCATTCTTTGTTTACAGCATTTTTTCCTCACCTGCCTAAAACTTTTGCACAGTACTGTATGTAAGCGTGCAGTTTAATAAAGAGCTGAAACAAAAGCAACTTGGTTGCCAGTACAGAAACGTGCACAAGATAAAGGGTCTCAGTTAGCTGGTTGGCAGCATACACTGTATATAAAAGATGGAAGTAACCACTTTTACATCACATAATATTCTGGACTCCACAGTTTGAAGCATTAGTATTAGCATTTTGGTTTCCACCATGTTGATTTTCTGGAGCCTGAGGTTGCCATGTTTGGACAAGAGGATAGACTTCTAAGTTACGAACTAACGCTAGTGTGTTTGGTCAGCTGCCAGAAATTCCACAGGTGCAGCACACCTGAATTACAGTGCTGTCTGTAAAGTAATTACATCTCTAATTGCCAAGTGATGTCAACCACACAAAGACTGTTTGTCACCCACATTAGAGGAGGCACACCACATCTGTGAAATGAAGCAGCCATGCTGCAAACTTAACGTGCACTTTAACCAGTATCCAAATGAACATGTTATTAAAAAAAAGAACAATTATATATAGTTGTTAAACAGTGTGTGTGTCTTTCAGAAAGACTAAGTTGCAGGAGTTGACAGGAAGTTGCAGAGAGTTTGCAGGACTGAAACCGAAAGTTATTCTGAGGAGCAGGTTAGACGAGGCTATTTGAATTACTAGGTTATTCAAATTGTCTGTTATACTTTTATATTCTTTTACTAAGCTCTTAGTAGAGGTTCTTGATTAAAACATTTATTCAACATAGTACATGTAGTTTCAGTTAGGTTATTACACATAAGGATGAGCCTCTGGTCTGGTAAAAGGTCAGAAGTGCAACGGGTGAATTGAGAGAACATTTGAGGACGAACCACACACACACACCACACACACACACACTCAGTTAGAGAGAATCATTTATAGGTGGAAGTTTAATCATGTTTTGCTTGGGGTTGCAAAAAGAGCAGTTTGTCGCAGAACTGCTGCTGAGGTGTCAAGATGACAAGAGAGCATCCGGCAGTGACAGGAAGTACCGGCCATGAAGATAGAAGACAACGTTCTTTTAAACTGTGTTAAAAGTCATTGTGGTTTTGATTTGACGTATGTATATATTCTGTCTGTGACGTATGAAGGGGCGTCATTAATTCAAACCCTGATGCTATAAAAATCTGTGTATGCTTTGATTAAGTTGAAGATCAAGTGCTGTCTGTGGTGATCTTCCCATGCGTGTATTCATTAAAATCAATTGGTTGACCAAGATCTTCTGGACCTGGTTGTTTGTACTCTCCTTCCTCAATTATGTGAACCTTAACAAAGGTACAATATCCATAAACATGCTTTTTACCACGTTTAAAAGTGGGAGTCTATGGGGACTGACTGGCTTTTGTGGCCACTCTAGGAAGAGGAGTTTTTGACACTTTGTATTAGCTTCACTTTTCAGCCTCGGAGGCAGCTACTAGGACTCTTATATATAACAGAAGTTTAAATAAAAAGGCTGGTTTCAAAATATACTTGGGCAGCCCTCAATATACCCACGTGTCCTGCCCGAGTAAAATCTATGTGTGGCTTGCTGTGCTTTCATCTGGTGTTGTGTACAGTGATACAGCACTGAAAAAATGTCCAGCAGTGTGCTTTGAGTTGAATCTGCAGCTCCTCATCTAACATTTTAGATACTGATGTTTTAAAAGAATTGATGACAGTAAACACCTGTTCTGTTGAAGTGTCCTTGGGCAAACACTGAATCAGCTGAAAGAATGTTTTTGAGTGTGATTGAGTTCCCCTTTGACCTTGCAGCATAAGCAAGAAAAGGACAGTAATAGACACAAATTTCCATGCAAGATCAAGGTGAAGGTAAAATCTGGAGTCAGGGTCTTGTATAAATATTAAAATATTTTTTTAGCCCCAAGTTTGTGTGAGGAAAAGTTCCTGGTTTTAATTATCACTGAATTTAAATCAACCACTACCTCATCTCACTGAAAGTGATTTGTCTAATATTTTGCAAAAAAAAGGTGTAATTACCCATGAAACCTTTTCAAATATGACAGTACTTTTAAAAAACTAGTTCTTTTTAGTCAAAAAAGGTTTGCTATTTTGTAGTGAGCCAAGCGTTAAATAGCAATCATACCTTTGGTAAAGTGAAAAAGAACTATTATGACTGCCATGGCTGACTGGCGTGATAATAAAATCTGTATTGAATAATTTATCAAATGTCCAAATGTCCACGAAGAGAACATTTTTTTCTGTAGTGTAAACAAATGTAAACACTATTGTGATCAAGGGAAAGGCTATAGGCCAAAAATCAAATCAAATCCTATTAATCACTTTTGTATTGTGACAGGCAATACCTCTCACTGCTTAGCAACCAGCTCCTCGAGGGCACCAGCCGGGATGAGATTTACCCAGGCATCTCCTCACTAAAGTTATGAAATTGGTCTTTGTGTGGCAGCAGATATCGAACACTTATTGTTCTCTCACATTGTTCAGCGGCTTGTACTGTTTTCCATCCGGTGTTATTAATTATTCAAACAAATACGGTATCTACGTGCATCACTGAAGCAAAAGCATATGTATTTTTCAGGCTAATGCATCATTTTGAATTTGGAATCCTTTTTTTTGTGCAATTCGCACATCCCAACAAACCAAGCTAATAAGTAATGATAATCTTACCTTAAACAGGCGTAATATATTGGCCACCATGATGGAGACAGAGCTGGAGGAGGCTCCAATAACACCTACAACCCTCTCAGGTTTGGTGATAATGGGCGCCCCCCCACCGAGACATTTGACATCTGTGCCGTCCTTCTCGATCAGAGCCTGCACGAAGGTGAGAGACTGCTCCAAGGCGTGAGTGTCCCTTGAGCAGGTGTCCAGGATTCGTGCTCCCAGTGTGATGTTGGGCAGTAGATTATTGTCATTATTGATGCGGTCAAGGGCAAAGAGCATGGCCTCCAGTCTATGTATACCCTTCTCCTTCTTCAGCTCCCCACACGGCTTTCCATCGTGCCCTCTGGCGTGTACTGGGAAGAGCCCACCTAAGGAGATATCCCCATCGATGCGAATAGAGTTCAAATGTGTGTGTCCTGGCCCTTTGGGTTTGGCCGCCTGAGCGGGCTTAAGGGAGGTGTAAAGAAGCAGCAGCAGCAACAGAGGAGGAATCAGGCCGTTTCTTTGAGAGCCGGTCCGTTCCGGTCTACACACCAGGGGCTGAAACATGACCACGGCCCAAGCACACATCCACAGTGTACAACCAAACCCAGCAATTGGAAAACAGCAAAAGCCAGGTATTACTTTATGATGGCCAGAGGGTTAATTGCAGTACCTCTTGAAGCAGTTGGCACTGAAAAGGCTTGCTCTCATGCCTCTCCTTTCTTCCAAACATTCAATTAAAGTAGAATATGAGCTTGGCTCTTTCACAGGATGTAATCCTGTTCTCGTCTCCTCCCTCACTCTCTCACTCCATCTTCTGACCACAGTGGTGGGCAGCTGCTCTTGTGTTTGCTGTTATTCACAGACATGCCTATGGAGATCTTTCACTTGGGGCATTAAAAAGAACAAAGGTGAACGATAAGCTTTCTTTCTGTCTCTCCTTCCCTCTATCTGTGTCTCTTTCCTCTCCACCTCAATCAGAAGTTTTTAATCTCCCCTGTTCCCCTGGGCAGGGATTTGGTATATGTCAGAGCCCTCAGGCCTGCTTAGGTCCACAGTCTTCAGAGTGAATTCCTGAAAGATGAAAAAGAGTAGAGAAGTGAGACATAGCACAGAGAAAACAGGGGCAAAAAAAAGCACAGGGATTTGTATTGGTCTAAGGTTTTTAATACTTTTTTCTTAACCTTTTTACTGCAGTATTATTATGCGGAAATGAAGAGACAGTTCTGGTCCAGAACTAATTTCTTTCTCTCACACAGCCTGCCTCCGTTTACCATTCTGCTTTCAGTGGGTTGCCATGGACTCTCAAGGTTGAGAAGGCTGCGAGTCTGATCCCACATCCTTCATTTTCACCTATCAACCATGTCAGCAACACATTCAGCCACAATCACAATGCTGTGACATTCTCAGACTATCATATTTCCCATTTCTCTGTCAATTTTCCATCAAATTGACAAATTGAAAAAGTACTGACATTTTTATGGTTCCACTAACATAAGCCTGCGCTGACAGCATTGGTGGTAGTAATGAGGCTGCTGGTCTGTGGCAGTACTTTGCTCAGAAATTAGTATTTATCAGTCTATCAGCATTTCCACCATGATATATACGTCTTCAAATCTTTTCATTAAAAATGCAAGAGTTTAAAGAAACGTCCAAGGGGCTGAATAAGCTTCTCATATAGAAGATTTCCCTTTGTGCCTAAAGAACCACTTCAGCATTATCTGGATATTTCTGCTTACAACAGGCAAAACCAACTCCATATAGATTCAGTATAATATAACAAAATTCATATGTGGGCCTCAGAGTCACTTAAGTATTTTAAGCAACAGGTTTATGGGCTGAGTTTGAAACTAACTATGAAGAGCCACTTTTATGTCCAACATCTGTCTTAAAGGAAACGATGGATGTTGAATATGGAGGTGTCAGGGAGAAGGAAAACACAAGGACCACGGAGACGATTGATGGAGAAAGTAAAAAAGAATATACGGAAGGCTGCTATGACAGAGGAGGATGTAGGGATAGGGTGAGATGGAGGCATATCATCTGCTGTGGTGAGCAGCCAAAAGAGGAAGATGGTCTACCTTAAAGGGGAACAATGACATATTTCTTTTTATCCTTGGAGTGTATGAAAGCGAAGAAGCCATTTCTAGTTCCCTTCCCCCTCCCTTTAAACTACCTTTCTTCTGATTGGCTGCCCCTCACAAAATAAGATTTTTTTTTTTGACCAGCATGTGGGTGGCACGTCTGTGTGCACAGCTAGAGTTGTTTGCCTGAGAGAATCGTATCAGGTATATATCTGCTCACACTGACATCATATAGATAGCTATAGATTAAAAAGAAGAGGGGAAAAATTGCTAAGCAGAACATTTAGAGCAGTCAACCAAAAACATGTAGAAACAGCACTCTGAGTCATTAAAACCTTATTTTCTTGTTATATCAAACTGCATTTGTTTTTTTGTTTTGCTGCTATGAGTGCTGTTAGATGATGTTACGAGATTCTTTGCAAATTCAGGTGTCGTAAACAAGCTCATTGGTTACATTTGAATTTAAATTTGAAGACGGATTTTTAATTTCTAAGTTGATTCCTGTGACGCACATCTGGTCATCACTACCCTGCACTATTATTTCTGCCCTCCTCCTTTTTCTGCCTGAGATAAAAAGTACACACATGCCTGACACACAAAATATGCCACTATAAACCATCTTGTATCTACACATCTACACCCTTCTCATTCCTGAAGTTGTAATAACTTCTAAAGGAACAATCTCCCTGCACACAGTCACAAAATACAGCTGTACACATTGGTTTTCCAGCAGAGTGGGTTGAGGCCTTGCATCGGCAACGGCGGAGATTCATTGAGAGCATATTGGAAGTGACAAGGTACTTTGAATACACCCAACTATCTCCTACTGAGTGAGAAGTAATTTTTCAGAGTTGATTCACTGCAGGTCCACTTAAACTGCTGCAGGGCAGATGACAACTGGAAAGCCAGCCAACTCACCTTAGCCCCCATAATCAAACGCAAATCATGCAGCAGCACATCTGACATTAAAGCAAACACTAAGATTGAGGCGGGGAGTGCTGCTGCCAGCATAGCATGGTACAGATAGTCTAAAAAAAAATAAAATAAAATACAGGTGTAAACATTGAACAGTTCAAATAAGAAACGGTTCTGCAAGGCTGCAGATTTGAAGATAGATGTCATCAAACTTCTGCTTGAACAGAAGAAAAGCTGGTTGGGTGACAGCTCCTATGTCTTATTCAGACTGAAGAAAGCCAGTTAATCTGTAGAAGTAGCTCATGTGCAACTGAAGGAAGAAGATCTTATATCTCACAAGATTACATGAAGTATTATCTTGTTAATCAGCTTGTGTTGTCTTGTTACAGATTAATATCTTATGGTGTTTCATCTTTAGCCACAGTGCAGACAATTCTTTCTGATATTTGAGAGATCTCAGGGCATTCAGGGTGGGCTGTCTTAGAATTAATCATCTCAGACGCAATCACCATTCAGCCAAAACTATGAATTCTGTTTTAATGAAGCATTGAGGTTACAACAAACCACTTGTCAGACTTCAATTCAGCACGATAAGTAGTGACGTAGAATCTCACAGAAAGCACAATCAGTGTTTTTACTGTGTGGCTTATAAAAACATCTGGAATATACTCCATGTAATGCACAAAATCTATGTTCTGCCTTTATTTTATGGAATTCCGCTGTTTTCATTTTCAGAAAAACAAACGTACTGAATGAAAGTACAAAATGTTTACACATTCACAGATGAGCTCTTAATAGCATACCTCAAAAACCATACGAAGCACAGACTTATGCAAAACAACCAAAATGTTTACCAGCTAGAAAATGTCAAAGACAGCTGCAGGAATTACTGGAGATTCATATCAGAGAACAACCTTTCCTCAGGTGCAAAAGCATATTTCAGAGCAGACTATGTATTCATTTCAAAAGGCCATCAACCTTCAGGCAAATCAGTGTGTAATGTTAAACGGCCTTGCAAGCGACAGTGGAAGCAGTAACTCCTTAATACTGATAAACCCAAAAATGTTAGCAATAATATATTTTCAAGAATTTCAACTTCTTGCATTAACCCTACACAAACAAGATGGTCAGTTATATATACAGGGTTCAATTTAAAGAGAGTTCTAATGGAAATATTCTAAAAAACAACAACAACAAAAAACAAATAATCTGACTTTAAGTGGGAACTGGAAGGAATGAGATGGTGCTGATTTCACACTGTAATCTAAATTAGCCTCTATACCATAACATTTGTCCTGCAATGTCTGTTATCACAACTAGACCTGGTTGTGGAAAACCATGTTATTTTTTCTGAGATATGATTATTAACAAACACAGGAGAGTTTTCGTCATTGAAGCTTTTTAAGAAACAGGAAATAGGCTGACAGATGAATGGCACATTTGTCTAGTTTGTCCTATCAGTCCCATACTCCCACTTTCTCCCGTTAGGCTCTTGAAATGGTCAGAATGATTTTCTCTGACAGCTACCTACCACTTCTCACACTGTTTTTTGAGCTCCTCATCATCTTGGCTGTCAGATTTGCTTCCTGTTCGCTTCTGCAGTAAAACGTATCAGATGAAGTCATGAAAATTTATCTTTGCAAGGGATGAAGAGTCATGTCAGAAATGGGTGTGGCTTAAAAGCAAAAACCTGTTGAAGTTAAAACTTGGCGTTGAAATGCTGACCACAAACAGCGTTTACCAAAGTTTTCACTGTCAATGCTGATAATTTAATTTAATGTACTCTCAATAGGAACAAAATGGCATGAATTAACACACTAAAAGATGTTTTGTTATGACTGCACGGCATTGCTTTCCACTTTTATGCTGATGACTGTCAGATCTATGTCCCTCTAAAGAAAAAAGGTAGATACCTTACCCAGCCATTACTTCAGTGTCTCGATGATATTAAGGCTTGGATGTCTGCTAACTTCTTAAAATTCAATGATAAAAAGACAGAGGTGATGGTTTTTGGTAGCTCCACTGAGACCCCCAATGTGTATGTAGATTCCCTGGCACAGTATGTTAAGCCAACTGTCACAAACCTGGGGGTCAAAGTGGACTGTGATCTAAAGTTCGATAATCAAATTAAGGCAGTGGTAAAATCTAGCTTCTTTCACCTCAGGCAGCTGGCAAAAATAAAACCAATTCTTTCACGGCAGCACTTTGAGACAGTGATCCACGCCTTTGTTAGCACTCGGCTGGATTACTGTAATGCACTTTATATAGGGGTCAGTGCATTATATATTAGTCACCTACAGAGGGTGCAAAATGCCGCAGCTCGTCTTTTAACTGGCACTCGAAAGTTTGAGCACATTTCCCCTGTTTTAGCTTCACTTCACTGGCTGCCCATTTCTTTTAGGATTCATTTTAAAATTCTTTTATTTACTTTTAAAGCTCTCCATGGCCTCGCCCCATCTTATCTCTCTGAGCTGCTACAGCCTTATACACCCACCCGCTCTCTCAGGTCAGCTGATCAGCTGCTCCTGAAGATACCCAGGACTGGGCGTAAACTTAGAGGAGATCGTGCTTTTGCTGTAGCGGCTCCCAAACTGTGGAATGAGCTTCCTTTAGAGATTAGACAGGCCACTTCTTTACCTGTTTTTAAGTCACTCTTGAAAACCCACCTCTTTACTTTGGCCTTTGACACCACGTGAGATGTTGGTTTTTATATTTATTTTTATTTTAGTTGTTTTTAGGTGACTCGATGCTGTTTTATCTTGTTTTTTTTTAACATAGGGCTGTTTTAATTTTAATTTTATGTCTTATGTGATTTATTTATTTAATTTGCTGTTTAACTTACTTTCTGTACAGCACTTTGTTCCTGTGCTGGGTATTTTAAAGTGCTTTATAAATAAAATTGGATTGGATGACTGTGCCAAAAAGGTGTACTTTGATTTTAAAAAGCCAGGTTTCTACTAGAGATGGACCGATCCGATATTACCTATCGGTCCGATACGGACCTAAATTACTGGATCAGATATCGGAGAGAAATAAAAAATGCAATCCAATCCGAGGTATCACAAAATCACCTCACAAAAAGCGCTTTTTGGCGTAACCCAGCTCAGCGCATCGGAGCAGTATCACGTGATAGAGCGGCTGTTGTCTGCCAGACCTGTCTGTGGTCTGGCGGAGCATTTGGAGCCTCACTATGCTTCCAAACCGCCACATTTCATCTCGGAGAAAACTATCCCAGAGAAGTAAAGCAAGTTCGTAAGTTCATCTCTGAATGTTTGCATAGTATTTCCACATCAAGCTTAACAACTGATATATGGAGCCACAGCTGGACTGGCCATCGGAGTTCCATATTGAGGTGAAAAGGAAGCGATTTGCCCTGTACTTCAGCTAGAATGAAAAACAGACACAAAGCTGGAGTTATTCTGTCCTTGCTGCAAAGCTGACTTTTCTCTCATTCTCTCCCCCTCCCTCCCCTGTTGCTACTTTAATCATGAAACTGATCAATGATCAGCTGGTCGGCTTTTTCCTCGCAAGTCCCATCTTTGTTTGTTTATCGCTCACTTTGCGATAGAAAGAGGAAACCAGCGGATAAACAACAGCAGCATGTTTAAGCTTGATAAGCTGTTGTTAGAACTGATTTAATATTAATTTTCTAGTATCAGCTGCTGTTTGCTGGAGCCACGGCTGTAAAAACTGCTGGTCATGATATCGGTTTGGTTATCTGGTGAGAGGGAAACATGAAGATGAAACCAGGAGCTGTCCTTACTGAATCATCAGAGCTGAACAGGTGATGGAGAAACGGGTTTACCTTTTAGGTGACATGAATGAGTTGAACGGAAGTTATGAACTATTTCTGAGAGACAAATAACACCAAGATCCTTTTTTTACGTAGCGCACAGCTGGTAACTGTGCAGCGGCGGGTCTAGCAAAGTTTTGCCAGGGGCCAGGTAGGGCATTAACTGGGAAAGGGGAGCAAAAAAATATTTTTCTTTGTTATTTCATTTAAAATGACTAATAAATAATTATCTGAATCTTACAACCAAAGTTTTCATCTGATTAAATGTATAGAAATCCATTACTGTATATAGTAACTATTAAGTCTAATATATACTCTAGTAAGCTATAGTACTATTTCCATCTTTGCAGTCTGCAATTCTGTTGAAGAAAGATGTTGAATCTGTTTAATTATTGTAGAAAAATAATTGATTTCTGTGCATTTTTTTTTTAATGCACGTGTATTAAATTAAAGTTGATTAAACATCACAAGGCGGAGGGTGGGGGGTGGTTCACTTTTTTTTTTTGCTGGGAGTTGGCAACCCTATTAGTTAGGTTGTTTAATATTTCTGCTAAGTACTCTTTAAAATACCAGAATAGGGAGGATGGTGTAGGTTTATAGAGATTTATTTAAAAAAAAAAAAAAAAGTCCTAGAGTAGATGGGGGTGACGGAAATATATACACAGATTTGACGAGGTCAGGAAACATTAAGCCCAATAATGTCACAGTGGTACGCTCTCCTTTGAAAAAAATAAAAATAAAAACAACCTGATGTTGAATATCTTGTTTTCACATTCAACCCCATCTTTTAGAACCTGATTTCCAGAAAGCTGTTTTGTATTCAGTCTTGGAAATACTGAAGCCACTGGAAGAGATCTGCAACACACCAGACTCTGGTTACTGAGCGAAACAATGCTGAAGACAGCCTGCGTTCGCTTAAAAATAAATAAATAAAACGTTTTCGCTTCGCTCGCCTCAACATGCCTACCCTTACGAATGCAATCCACCTGAGAAAAAAATAAATAAATAAGTGGTGTTCTCTTTGAAGCAGACAAATGTATTCTGCAGATCTGCCCTTACGCCTTTAAATTCCCTCATAATATTTATCACTTTACATTAGAAATCACACCGCTAGTGCAAGTATTTTACATTCTAATCAGTGCTGTGAAAGGAACATTATAAATATGAACAAGGGTATAGCTGAGATAAATTATTATTTATTCTAAAACGATTATTCCCCTCTTTATCTTCAGAGACCTGAGCAGCTGCTGGATGGCTAAGTGAGCCAGGGAAAGTTTGAGAAATGCTGCAGCTCTCCTCTCACAGATGGGCAGGATGGGTTCTCTAATTGACACTCCAGCATGTTGATGCTGCACAGCAGATCAATAGGAAGGTAGAAGTAGGCTGCCCTGAGGAAAATGAATGAAGAGAGGAGGGCTTAGCTGCACACAAGGAGTTGAGAGCTTGGAAGAGGCTGTCACTATGTTTCTAATGAAAGAAAAAAAATTACTGAAATAAGCCTTAAAAGGACATATTGATCGGGTGAATCAAACTTAAAAAGTGGAATGGGGAAAATAATTATTTCTTGAACTGAAAAAGAAAAAGAAATTGCCATACAATTGGTGCACAACACTAGGGTGAGCTAGGCCATCTGTCATTGAGCTGATTTTTAGCACCACAATACAGTAATTCCAGTACTGTTACAACAGAAAACAGTGATTATTTTTACCTGCATCTACTCTCTTCTTGTATATTATAGAGTTCAGTTTTGTGTTAGATTTTCTTTTTTAGTCAATAATGAGTGTTAGTGCTGCATCGAGCACATTTGTTCTCACTAAATATAAACTCATCAGAAATATTTTAATGGAGACATTCATCAAAAATAATTTATGACTCATCGTGTACTCATTGTTATATAACAGCAAATTTGATTCTCTTTAAAGACAAACCTTATTTCTTAGTGCCCCAAACTTTGGAACTATAACGCATAACCATTAATGCGCTCAAAACAATGCAAACTCTTTTGTTACACAGGTTTCAGATAAGGAATTTATTGAGAAGTATAGACACAATTCCAGCTCTGCACAAAGTATATTTGCATAATATTGATAATACAAATCTTCAAGCCTTCAAACGCCTCCATGCAGAACTACAGAACGGGTCTTGATGACAAGAGTTTTTATTGCCAGCTGTCAAACTACGCATCTGAGACAAAGAGCAATCTTGATATTCGTTAGTGTCATCCTTTACAATAGAGAGAAGCCTCATTCAGATCTGTGCAGCCTGAATGTGAGGTTTATTCTCTCTTGAGTGTGTCAAGTTTCTAAGCAGCAGTGCCTCAGTCAAGCCATGCAGTTAATACCGACAGCTTCCAATATAGGTGTTAATTTGCCTAATTAGAAAAAAAACAAAAAAGTTTGGCTCAATCTGCCTACATACTTATTCCAGTTTACCATAATTATTGTTTACAAAAGTGGCCCAAGGTATAAATACTCCTGAAGAGTCAGGATGCACAATTTCCACAGTAATTATTCAAACAGCTTTTTACCTACTGATATCATCTTTTCAATTCTCAGGAGAGAAGAAAAAAAAAAAAAAAAAAAAAAAAAAAAATCAGCAGGGAGTGTGTATATTGCAAAAATAATTAGAGTATCAGTCAGGGTTGGCCGAAATGTTGAAATTTTCCAGCCGGCCACTGTCAGCCCAGAACCATGCATCTGCAAATATTTTTCGAGATGTATATATATGTGTGTGTGTGTGAAGCAAAACACCCCACTCTAACTGCATGCACATGCATGCTCACATCTAAAAAGAATAAAATACTATATGCGACAGATTTGTTTTAAATTGTAAAAACCGCAAAGCCAAAAACAATACATATACCCTAAAAACCCATCAGATAAAGGATTCCTTTTAGTCTCCAAATGAAAGAATTACAGCTTTATATACAGTTTGCTGTTTAAATGATTAGGCTGGACAAGCTGTGAGCTCAGAAATGCAGTGGAAACTTCATAAATCATTATAAGGTAGCTAGCTTGCTTTGCCTTGGCTCTTGGATAGAGTGTGAGCTCAGAAATCCATCAGAGACACGAGGCGACTTCTACACTGGTGCTTCACTTTATAGTACTTAGCATCTGCCAAACAATGTCAGGTCTCCAGACTCTAAATTCTCTAATCTTTTATGAGGAGAATATTTATCAGTGTCTGTCTACAACGCTCTAGTTCAACACAACAAAGAAGAAAGACTTCAAATTATGGCACAATTTGGCAGTTGCGCTACTTGTGGAAAGGGGCAGACTACTGAATTACCAAAAATAAAATGACAAAAACGATTTTAAAGAAAAATAAATTCTTTGAACAGCAAGTTTCTATTTTTCTTTTTAAATCTTTCTTGGTTTTTCCACCAGACTTCTATTTGCAGAATCCTGCACAATCGTTACTCCCCCCTTCAGTTCTGGCAAATCAATCATTACTGGCTGATGAAAAGTGCATCACTACCAGTGCACTTCTGTGCCACTGTCTGCACAGACATTGTTTGAACGCGTTTGGCAAGGACCTGAATGTAAGATGTTGTCCCCTTACATGTAAAACTGCAGCTTTATTTACCAGTTATGATTTAAAGTAGGATGTCACTGTGTAAAAATATTCAAACTGTTTAGGTACTATGTGTGAGGTTTTATTGGGGACTTTGTTTAAAATGCATGTGAGATGGAGCTGGGCTCCAATTTGACCATGTTGATTCTGCATTGTGACTTTCAGACATGATTCCTCAAAAGAAGACGTGGTGACCTTATTATTACCTACTCTGGTCAGTGGTTTTAAATCAGCACATATATGCAAATAATTTTTCACCACCTCCCCACCATTAATAATTGAGCCTACTGTTCGTTCACAAACTCACAAGTTCTCATGCAATTTAAATTCCATCTAGAGTGAAACCTTTACTTTTTAAAGTTTCATAGTTTTTCCCCCCTTCAGTTCCATTTTATCAGCTCAGTATGAAGCTCAGCTTTTGTGTGAAAATGGAAGAAGTCAAAAATGTTACCACCAATAAATAGAGAAGACATGAAGGAATAAATTAAAGCTATCAAAAGAGCTACACCCTGCAAAGCCCACTGATTGGCTGCTGTAATGAAAGATAACGGTAGATACTGCTGTTCTCTTCAGGGTCCAATTTCTAACCTGTGCCTTTTTACATTTTGGTAACATTACAAGCAAGACAAAATTAGTAATCAGTGCATGTTTTTTGCTGATAAATAACAGTAATTGATTTTGCTAGTAATCATCTGATCACTTGATCCGCTGCTACATATTACATGTTGCTGAAAAATGAATCAATTAACTTGTTACACTGATGGACTCATGTCCAGTATTATGTATGGATTTGGTACATCACTACCAAAGTGGTCCAATGGGGAAAACTATTTTACAGACAGGAAATGACTGAAATGATCCCAATTTCTTTCCCTCGACATCTGATGTGTTTTGTCACTGTTAGATGTAAAGAGAGATGGGAGCTTGAATATTTTATCTCCGGGGCGCATTAATTACAGAAACAGCAAAATGCAGTTGACAGTTGTGATTTATTTAGAACCCTGAGATATGTGGTAAATCTTGCTAAGACATGATATTATGCAATAGCTGACTGTGGTCGTTTGATTTCCCTTCGCTGAGAACCCTCAGGAAACCAGGGTGTAATTTATCTCTTGAAATATCAACTTTATGACAACCGCACAAGAGAGCCGCTCCATTTCTGTGCCAGCTACAGAAATTTTAGAACGTGCAAACAAGGCTTATTAACACGAGGCCGTCGCTGTGTTTTCCCCAAACACAGCGAATGCAATGTGTTATTTTGGAGATCCTGGAAGACATTTGGAAGTCAAAGTTGAAAACAGAGGGGGGGAGAAGAAGTGGGCCATCCCTAAATTTTTTTGTTTACTTGCGCTGGATGTTTTTTGGTGCAGGCTAATGGAGGGCTAAAGGCCACTGAGCCACATCTAGCAAGAGATAAATGGACTGAAATGTGAGAAGAAGCCCTGATTCTCCTATCCCAGAAGACTGGTGGGAGAAATATAATGCTGCTTGAATAAGTTGAAGACGCTATGCGAAAGGGAGAAATTGTTGACTTCCTGTTCGCTGACTGACTGATTCAATGACTATTATCTTGCTCTAACAATGAAATACACACCTCCACAATCCTCAAGTTCTCACCCTTATGGTTCACAGTGTCTTATCCTCCAATACATTCTTTAGCCTCTCGTCTTAGGGAAGAAGAAGACGAAGAAGACGAAGAAGAAGAAGAAGAAGGAAAAAAAACACAAGGGGGGCCATTTCTGCTTAGTATTCATCACCATTATATTTCCCTATAAAGCTTTCAGTTCTTACCAGCCATCACATGCATACCTGGGGGCCTGAATTGAATACGATTCAGAAGGCAGGCTTGAATCTACAGGTTAAAATATATCCAAACACCTTGGTCTCTCAAAGCCTCAGGCACTGAAGGCTGCTCATTCTTACGCACTATGTGAGCCTGGTTAATGGCCCAGTAAAAAGATGGTATGAGGTGAACCATCTCCAGCCTCCTGTTGACACTAAGCGGCTCTTGGTAATGATGCCTACCATACTTCATCTTGTGGGTCAAATACACTCGCTTTTCAACTTTGTATTTTAGACTATAATGTACCAAAGCTTCATATTTACAGAGCGTGAATGCGAAAAGAGACTATAGAGCATGTCCTAGAAAGTGTGTGCGTGAGAATAGCATGGGGGTGGTGGGGTCACAGTCGATACTGAAGGCAGGTACTTCTCAGACACACTGATTGATTTACTGTATCTGTTGGGCTAGACCTGCCTGCCTGTCAGGATTAAGGAATTATGTCTTATCAAACCTGTTCCCCTGACAGACCCAATTCCAACTGAATCACTTGAAGCAGCAACATATGGAAAACTAGGGCATATCTGTAAGAATGAGTGTTTTGCAAGTATAGTGTCTGCTCGTTAGATTTTTCAAGATAATGGGAACAAAGCGATGTGCAGTCACACAAACTTTAAGGGCACGAGATACAGCCGCTGTTCAGTTCATCTGGTCTTAAGTCTGTTTGCCGAATCCAAATTCTACCAGGCTCTTTATATAAATTGCAAGAGAAATAGAAAAATGCAACACAAATTTCATGCAGAGCCATCACCTTCAATCCCCCAGAGAAAATTGTATGAACAATTTTAATCTATAGCAGCTAATACAAAATACATAAGGCCCAGGGACTCTAGAGAGTAAAAGCCTGAATCGGAAGGCCTCCCTTCTGAGTACAAGCTCATAATCTCCACCACATGCAGCGTGAGAAACGTAGTCTTTCAGTGTATCTCAGAGAAGATGGCTGATTATGTGAAAATTTAAGTCTCTGCACCTTGTCCTTTCTTGGAAACACATAAGTGGACCTGCAAACAAGCAAAAACCACAGAGTCAACAGGGGACACAAGCTAACAAAGAGCACCATATATCCCCAATGTTAACAACAGGACAGTGTTTTTACTGTAATTTCTGCAACACAGCACAAAATAAGCTGGAAGGAAGAGACTGCACAACCAACAGTAAAAGCTATCCTCAGTTCAGCTTTCACAACCTTGCTTTATTACAGCTTTCCTGAATTGTTAAGACACTAACTCGCATTTTCTGAAGCAAATTCTCAATGTCCTAAACTAATCAATCCCTCTTTTGGCAAAACGTTAAACTGTTTTCACCTAATTAGATGCAATTTGCAATTCTCCTTTAACCTTTTTGTAAAACTCTAAGTACATCCCCACTCACTAAAACACATTCTGCACAGTGATTCCGTTATGAAGCATAATGGTAACCACAGGAAGCAAAAGTTAAATTACAGCACAGATGCCATTTCTTAAACACAGAATTGTTCGCACTTGTTGCTAAGGATGATAAACCTGAAGCCCGAAACTGAGGCAGTTCAGAACCCACAGCCAGCAACGTTGAGCTGAATGTTGAAAATATCAGTGGACGGAAACTAACTGTGAGGTAGAGGAGAAAGAGCACAATCATTTCAGTAATTTCAGAAGAAATTTGACCCGCTGCAACAGACCACATTTGTAAAGTAATAGAAGAACTGTTTAGTATGATGTTTCTCACACTATGATTTACTCATAAGAAAAAGAAACGTACTCATTGGTCACTGGTATGCCTGTTCAACTGCTCATTAAAATATCTATTCAGTTAAATACATGGCAGCAAAGCATTTAGGCACCCAGGTGTGGTCAAGATGACTTGCTAATGCTCAAACCAAGCATGAGAAAGGTGATTTATGTGACTTTGAAGTTGGCATGATTGTTGGTGCCAGACAGGTTGTTTTGAGTGTTTTAGGAAATGCATAACCATCTCCAGTGTTTACGGAGAATGCTGTGAAAAAGTGAACATTTCCAGTGAGAGGCAGCTCTCTGGGCAGAAATTCCTTGTTGATGCCAGAGGTATCAGAGTAGAATGTCCAGTCTGCTTCAAGCTGACGGAGAGGAAACAGTAACTCAAATAACCACTGAACACAAAACATGTTGAAGAAACTGTTGAAGCAGATGGGGTACAGTAGAGGAAGACCCCAGTAGGTGCCACTCCTGGCAGTTCAAAACAACAAACAGAGGCTAATATTTGGACAGACTGACCAACACTGAATGATGGAAGATTGCCAAAACGCTACCTGGTCTGATGAGTCTTGATTTCCTCACAAACATTTAGGTAGCAGAGTCAAAATTTGGCATAAACATAAAAGCATGGATGATGCCTTGTATCAATAGTTCAGGCTGGCGATCGTGAATTGGTGTCTGAGATATTTTCTTGGCACACTTTGGACCCCTTAGTACCAATTAAGCACTGTTGAAACTGGTTTTGTGTTTAAAGTTTTGAGAAAATGCAAGAAATTAATCATGTTAAATGTTCAAATTAAAAATATTATCAATACAGTTTTTAGACATAAGTGTGTGTGTAGGGGGGGGGGAATGTTTGTTTGTTTGTTTGTTTTTAAACTAGATTTCAACTTATTTTGGACTTTCGGATGAAAAGCTGCCCAATTTCCTGATCACATAAATGCAAAACAATCTTTCCATAAATAGTAAAATAACAGCTTCAGTCATTATAAATGCTTAAACAACAGCCTAAATCCTCAATGTAAAACCAGCCATAATTTAGCCATGCTCTTTTCATCCATGTCCAGCATTGTTCGGGTCATTTTCAATACAGTAAACCCAATTTAGAGCATCTTAAAAGCAAAGCAAAGATGAAATAACATGAAAATGAAGCACTGAAGAGGTGATCTGACCACTCATTCATCCACCTTAATGAGCTCCATCCTGGAGCTTTGTGGGTATACAGCACTGTCAGCATGTAGCCTTCTGTCAGCCTCTGTACACATGACTGTTAACAAATCCAGCCCAACAATGGAACTGCACAATTAAGCAATACAGGCTCCACAGCACTAACAACAGCCCACTTTATACACAGCGCTACACTAGGCTGCCATCAGTAAATCCAACAAACAAAAAAGACAATGACTCACCGATTATTTTATTGGAAAGACTCACCAGGTACCTTAAGAGAAAACATTCATCTTTTTTCCTATTTCCTTCTCAGCCTTCTTAGATCCAGATTTAAAGTACCCAGAGTTCCCAATGAATGCAACTTAAGACAAAAATTTTAGGAAGCAGCCCAGACCCGAATGCTAAAATAAAAATGAAGCCATCAACCTCCCAAGTGCTGCAGCCTGGCGTTAAGCAAACATATAAAGTTAGGTAGCCTTAAGCTTTGATTCTATCTTTTGTAACTTTCCATTTAATTTACCATAATTAGCTTGCTTGAACTCACTACATTTGCTTCGCTTTTTATTTTAGGTTCACGGTTTCAGCTGTAATTGGAAAAATGTGTTTTTAATTAAAATGTGCACCTGGCTTCTTTTGGCTTGACTGCACGGTTTTAAATAGCCGTGAATGGGTATTAAATGTGGGTTGCTGTAGAGGGCGCTCTTTCCCCCAAACAGAAATCAATAACATTTACAAAAGGGCAAAGAGGCAGTTTTTTGTGTTGTTTTGTTTTGTTTTTTTATATAGGGATTAAACTCTGCAAGTAGGAGTAAAACTAAAGCACCATTTTTTGTCTTAGTTTGCTATTTCCTTTTTTTATTTAACGTTGCCTTATCTTTACTGATGTTGTATACATGGCATGTGTTATTTTTCTTACACTCTTGCATGCCATTGTGATTTTTCAGCAGCCTTTTCTTCATGATCTTATCTTATATCTTATCTTTAATGCTTATTGTTAAGATTTTTCTTCTCCCCTAATAGCAAAGATTCATACAGCTGCGCAATTTTTCAGAAGCAAACTTTATTTTTACGTTAATAAGAATAATTAGTTAGGAGTCAACTTTTTTTTTTGACTTTGAGTGAAATGACTGGACAATGCTGACACGCGTCCAGAACCATAATGAAATGTCTGCCTTTTGTTTACACATTCTTCTTTTCAGTTTAATTCAGGTTTATTTATATTGTGCCAAATCACAGCAACGGACGCCTCAAGGCGCTTTGTACCGTGAGATCCTGCAGTAAGGTACTGTATTGTGCCTTTGGGTATGCAACACAGGATTATAGCTAAATAAATGAGAAAATGAGTCTTGTTTCGTGCACACTGATAGTGTCCACACAAAACATGTAATTGTTCTCTGTGTCTAATTCGAATCAATTTTACACTTGCTCTGTCAGACTAGAATTCATCACCACGATCCCATTGATGCAGCCATCCTCCTTTTCTGAATGTCCACTGACCAGTGCTCATCAATTTGCAAACCTCTAATTTTGAAATCACAGACCCTCTCGTATGTAATGGCTACTGTGAAAATGTGTCTGTTTTTGTTTGTAGGCTTGAAGGCTAATTTTAATCATCTTTTTATCATGCATACAGACAAGCTTTTTTATGCATACTTACTATATTCATGCTTTCAGCATGAGATTGGACCCCCGTTCACTAACCTGAAAAGACACCTTTCACTATGACCCATCTTCTCTGACTTTCTTTGATGATGTGAGTATGAATTTTATTTTTCTGTTTTTCAGGAACAGAGTTCCCATTATCCAAATGCTTGTATGAATTAGAAGCATACATTCTCTGTAGTGCAACAGCCTGCAGGTCCTTTGAGACCTGCAGCAGATGTTGACAGTACGGGCACTCCTTCCGGAGCTGCAAGTGAGAGTAGCCATTCACCACGAAATGCACAGGCAGGCAGAATGTAGGCTGGAAAGCCTTCTGTTCACCAGCTTCAGCTTACCATAAGTGCAGCAAAATTGTACCTGGCAACTGTGTCTAAGTCATAGCTGATGTTTTTGTTACAGCGGAACAGCTTTGGCAGTCTTTGACAGGGTTTGTCAATAAAGACTAAGAAATTGTTTATTGAAATGTCACAGAAAGTCGCCTATAGACCCAAGCTCAATTCAAGCTTAGTAAAAATTGAGACTGTGAATGTTGGGTATAGCAGCAAAAAGTCCTGTATGAAAAGAAGCAGGAGCGCATAGATCTGACTAAAGTAAGTATATAACATTATTTGATCTGTAAGGGGAGATGATTGGATAAGATAAATGGTATTGCTTGAGAGGAGATAAAAAAGAAATCCTTGCCAAATACCCCAATACAATGTGAGATAGCAGTGACCTTAAATGTGATCACTACCTTGCATTGTTTGAGAAAGAATATGAAAACATTGTGGCAGGAATTTGTGTCAGACAGTAATACTAGTTTCAGCATTTGTCAGAATGAGTAATGAAAAATTGGTGAATCATCTGTTGTGCTGTAAGCAGCTATTCACAACTGAACCCTGCTAATAAACCTGAAGTCAAATAATACTGCTGTAGCAGAGACTATGCTGACAAAGAGAAGAGTAGGAGGCCAGCCTAACAAATTCCAGTGCATCTTTTTGGACGTGAGACAAACAGATCAAAGAAAGAACAAACACCAGACCTTCCCTGCATATCAGCCAACAAGTGAGCATAATGTGCAAATGTCTGAACTGCACAGCCTATAGGTCTTTACAAGTGTGTAATTGCTATGTGACACTTTTGAAGACAGCGCGACAATGCAATATCAAATAAGAGTATCTGAATGAAAAAGAAGGGGGCCATTGTTCGAGGAGAAAGATGTCTCTTCTAGAAAATAATACCGCCTCTCTGTCTGCATTCATGTCACAGTTCAAACATCAGTTTACACTGCCATGCCTTCACAAGTTGCCCTGAACACTGTAACAAGTCTTCAGGGGGCAGGAGAGAAGGATGTCACTGACAATTTTGCAGAGCATGAAGCTCGACTGCTAATGAGATTTCTTTTTCTACCAGCAGCAAATATAAGTAGTCATTTCCTGCACAAAGACCTCTTCTTAAAAAGAAAAAAAGAGAACATGGCAGTGATGCTCCTTAAGATTTCATTTGTGCTCTTGTTATGTACTAAACTAAATCAGCTCATATTAATTCTCCATTTTATTACTGTTATTGTTGTGGGTTTTTTTACTTTATGTATTGTGTAATATTGCTAATTTGTTGCATTGTTTTGTTTTGCATTATGCAGCCTTTAGAGTGCCCCTGTGAAACACTTTCAATAATTTCCACTATTACTCAGAACATTTTTGGGTAATGGGCGCTCTTTTGATGCTGTTCACAGCCTCATCCCACAGTACGACGTGGACATCTCTACTGACCACTTAAGCAGGTGCTAATTAACTGACACAACCTTGGAAACCAATTTGTGATTATTTTCATTTCACATTCATAACCCATTACGTCTAACAAAGATATGTTCAGAAATACATTTGGAAGATGGTCCTATTTTGTCTGCATCTGAAGTAATAACTAAACAAGAAAATGACTGTGCCTGGAAATGAATTTCATTTTGAAAAGTTAGCGCCACTTACTAACTACATTCAATTTGCAGCAATGAGTGTAAGTATTAAACTATACAAGCACGTCAACTCGAGCCCTGCATTCACATGCAATACAACAATGCTTGTGAGCATGAAAACTGCCTCTTGCAAAGTGTGGCTGATGAGATATGCATATATTCATGAACAGGTGTAATGTGTTCTGAAAAAAATAGAACTTGAAATGGCCTTTCAGCACAAAGTAGGAGCAACTGCGAATTATCAATGTTCCTGTTCATATGCGTGCAATAACATTATGCTAAAGATAAAAAGACAACAATACAAAAATATTGGGACTAATGTGAAGGATTATGTATTTCAATCACATATAAATCAACACAGTAATAAACTTGATTTGATGCATAACCGTGAGATAAACAACAATGAAATTAAGTATGTTAAAGTATTTAAAGTATAAATGAATTGGATTTATTAGCATAAATATAAGCTTAATGGGGATTTTTAAACTATGCTGTGCAAAAGGATTACAAATTAGAACACAATTTAAATATCATTTTGAACATTAAAATAACAAAACATAAGCATATTTGAGTGACTTGTCAATATCAATACACAATCCAGTGACAACAGGCATCTGAATGGTCTTTAAAATTTTCTTTTGAATGACTGCCCTGACTTCATAAAGCCATATAGACAATAACCTTCTGTGTCTGAACACGGCTGTCCAGGGCTCCTTTGAGAAAAGCTTTGAGAAAGGTGGCAGAGCACATACACCTTTGGTAAAAGAAAGGTCAGCGTCTAATGTTTCAGAACTGTAGCACTACTATTAAAGAACTTTTATATAACATAAGGTTGCCTGCATATTATATTTATCTCACATACTATTGAATAAAATTAGAAAAGAGATGCCTAATTGCCCAGAGCCTGGGTAGCAAGTCTAAAGCTTTCCTTGGATACATTTGAAATATCCTCACATTGATGTTTCTCTGCAAAAATGTTAACCATGTTCAAAATTCAATGATACAAAATACAGGGGAGGCTGATGTCATTAGTGACCTGTTTTGAATGTTATCAGCTCACTTCATAAATGGCCATTATCAGCTGTTATCAGTCCAATACTTATCACATGTAGGAGGGCTCTTTCCACTTATTTGCAGGATCAGTGGAAAATTATAACACCTTCCACTGGGGAGAAGTTCCTCCGTAATGAGTGTAGTGTCTCCACTGGCAGGAGTGGTGCTGACATTGGTCACACATGAGCCAGGAGATTAAGAAATATCTTTTGGACTTGAATGATTTGAATCACATTTGCTTATGAAATTGCTTACTGCTTATTGGTTGATTTTAGGCTGTTTGGTTCAGTATAAAATACTGTAAAAAAAAAAAACACAAAGAAAAAAACCTACAACCTTCAGAGAAAGTGATGCAGCAGTTTAGCGCTGCACTGTAAGCTGGTCCTGGATTTGAATCCACCAGCAGGCCTCTTTGGGTGGGGTTTGCATGTTTGCCCTGTTAGTTTATGGCTTCTGCCTGGATATTCCAGGTTGTTGCTCTTTTGAAGCCTAACCATGCTAGATTAATTGGGAATTCTTAATTGGCCATAGGAATGAATGTGAGCGTGTCTCTCCTGCAGAAGGCGGTCAACCACTCCAGGGTGTACCTCATCTTTGGCCCTATGACAGCTGGGGTAAGCAGAAGAAAATGAATGGACAATCTTTAGTAAGCAAGCAACGTGTTTCCAAGCTGAATTTTGTCATTTACCACATGCCGTTCTACATGCACTTCATCACAGAACAGCTAAAGGTTTTTCTAGACTTATAAGCTGAGCTGATTTCTGTTTATCACTGATTACAGTGGACGATAACTGAATACCAAGTTTCGTGGGAGAGGGTGCCCGCTGGCCATATCTATGTAACTGATTAAAACTGCTGATGGCCATTCAATTCAATTTCAAGTGAAAATACTGAACTTGCAGTTCAAAAAAATGTTTGAATATTTGTGCCAAGTTCTGCAACATTTTCCTGGATGAGTAAAAAAAAAAACATTGTTGGCAACAAGACTGAACATCACAGGATCACCTGCGTCATTAGGATTTTTCTCTCCACAGACAATGTCAATACAAAATTTCAGTATATTTACAGTGAGTTGAGCTGTTGTTTAATTCTGAACAAAACTGATAGATCATCAATCAAACCTGGAGTCCCATCATAAAACCTTTCACGTTCTGCATGCATTAAAATAATAACACATCTTACTAATATTTCAACTAGAGCAACATTGCAGTTAAGCTGATTATGCAAGTCTCACTCTGTGCATATAATGTATCATAATAATGCAGTTTACATGTCATAGGAGAACACTACTTAGGCATACATTTCTCAGACTTTCCATTAAGACAATGCCTAACATGTCTCAAAATAGCTCTGTGAATGCCAGTAAGAGCTCAACCTATGCTTTCTCTAATACTAATTATCCTAACAAGCACGGTACTGTGTTCACAACTTTACTCATGTTACACTTGTAATCGCTTTATTTTTGCATTTTTCATGCCAGGCATGGTCTATGGTGATGACACTGCCATCAGTCCAATGGTGTAATTGCACAGTAAACACTAATTGTGACAGGTGAATGTAAACTTCACAATACATGTATCCATTTTACATTTGTGACAATCTCACCTTTTTTATCCTTAACATAATCTTACAATAAATGCAAAGTTTCTTATCACAAAAAAAGAGGAACATTATTTTGGGCAACACTGATATTTGCATCTCAACAATGACTACTGTGGAGACGGGAAAAAGGAAACAAGGATGTCTTGTTTGACATCTGTGCATTTTTTTCAGGGTTATGTAATTACAGGTGTCCTTCTACCTTTATATTTTAGGTTAAAAAAATTATAATTTGGGATTTCAAAGCTCTTACTAGACAAGGGTAATATGTTAATGTGGTCATTTTAAATTCTTTTCATCTTCTTTTGTGCTGTTTTCAGATTCTCTGGTAATAAAGTGATATCAGGTACGCCCCTGTGTTTCTTGCCTTCTTTTCCATGGTGCACCTTCAAAGCCTATAAACTATCCAGCTGGACAACAAAGGAAGAAGGGGGGGGGAAAAATCAATGTAATTGAACACTGTGTGGCCACTGAGATAGCGAGGGTAGATACAATCCTCTACTGTAAAATAACACGCATTATCATCATCCTGCACTTAGATGAACCAGCAGAGACAAAGCAGAAACTGTACAAATTCCAGCCTCTGGAGTGCTAGGATTGTTGATATAGTTTCAGGGTATGAAACCTGTATAAAGGAAAGGAAAAGGAAAAGCCAAGGACGGATTGCTCTTTTTTCTGCCATCCTAGTTGTCATGGAGGTAGTAGTAACATGTTGTAATGTCAGGGTTTGATGTTGCTCATTAGGCCAGTAATGATTTGTGGATGGATTGTAGGTGTGGGAGCTGTGTCTCGTTTGAAGCCATATGCTGGCAGCCAGGGTACTTCAGACACTAGTGTTTACTGGGAGATCCAAGCTATTTTATTGCTTCTAATGTCATAATTTACATTCAGCTAGAGGACTCTAATGGATCCAATTCTCCACATCTTCCCTCTTTGTTCAGCTGAACAATCAAAATGTGGGAAATGGAAATAAGTTTTAATCTTTTTGACTTTGCAGCTCAATATAATTGTTTTACGATGGTATTATTAGCAGATGTTGCAGTTGTTGTATTTTACTGTTATAATAATTATTAGCTTTGTATATCATATATATATTTATAGTTTGGACACCCGATGAAAAAGCTTTTATATTATTTTGCCTGTGATGACATCCTGGCAGGGACTTGCTTTTACACCAGGCAGTATGACACTTTACCTCCCTA
This sequence comes from Haplochromis burtoni, assembly GCF_018398535.1. NCBI lineage: Eukaryota > Metazoa > Chordata > Actinopteri > Cichliformes > Cichlidae > Haplochromis > Haplochromis burtoni. Next base: position 3,034,793 of record NW_024582387.1, on the reverse strand, counting down.
AGAGATAACAAACATCTGTCAAAAATGATCAGCACTGTGACATAGTGATGGCAAAGACAGTCGATGTTTAAGCTGCAGTGTTCTATATACATATATATTGACAAAGAGGGTTCTGCTTTGCATTTTGAAGCTACAGCACATCAAATTTCCATTTAAAAACACATTTGTGTTTGGAGGCTGCAAGCCAGTGCCCCCTCAAAAGTAAATGAGACCACACTGATTAATTCTGGTGCCCATGGAAGTAAACTATATATATATACATACATTTAAGGGGGGGAAATGTATCATAATCAGCAAAAAGCTATCGCAGTGACCAGGGGAAAATAGTCTCTGCAATATTTCTTTTGCCAGATATGAGCTCCTGTCACTATAAAGCAATTACAGATGAGTCAGTATTGCTTATCAAGCCATGTTTTCTAAGTACTGGGCTTAAAGTTGCCAAAATATTTTGCAGCCACTGCCACAGATGGTTAATGATTTATACAATGTTAAATTATTTCAACAGCTGATGTTTTAAAATTCTTCACCTAATACCAAAGCTCTTGGGGTCAAGCAATCACAGTTGACGTTTCTGTGTGTTTACACTAGGCTCGCTTTCCCTGCATTTGATTAAAATGCAATTGAAAGCAATATACTGTAAAATGAAAATTGTGTATAAACAGGGCAGCATCAGCAACCCCAGAAAACAGCATCCTATATCTAAAGCTGTGCAGCTTTTAACTGCTTTACCAAAGCGGCTTCTGTATTGGCATCTTCAGTGTAGCCTGCCAGCTCCAATGCGCATGGGATTTGCCAAACTAAAAATTCAACCGTCTTGAACCCAGCACTCACTATTATTACAAAAATAAGTCTGCTATCTCAAGACACAGTTAGTATGGGTTCTAATGGGGCTTTTTTCAATGTACCCAATTAGTGCTTAGACATGCAGCAGCCAAAGCTTCATTAGTGGACAGCAGTCAGGCAGCCAAATCAAATCCATTCGCACTTTACACAACTGAGTTGAGCTGTAACCTTATTCTAGATTTAACAATAACTACTCATTTTTACTGACTCCTATCTCATCATCTGTTTAATAACCTTTAACAAGGAGAGAAGTTACATGTAAAGCGGTCCCATCCACCTCGTGTATTTTTTATGCTTGCTAGGTTGACATGACTTGTTAAAAACAAGTTAAAACTAAAGCTGTATGTATGCAGACAGACTACTATCTGCCACTTATCTTCAAATTTCACAGTAAATCCTTGTAAATGTTGCTACAGGCTGAGACAGCAGCCACCTCCACTTTTACTAGTTGTGCTATCTGCATGCAAAGGAGTGTGGGGTGGGATATTTCCCCCATACCAGACAATCAATCTATCAATATTGCAATGTTTTGCCCCCTAGAAATCTGTGTTTTTAATTGCACCAAAGCTCCACAATCTGTGAACTCTAATTTGGAACGATTAGTCTTTTTGCAATAAATCCAAATATCATACGTTACCTGCAGTTGTGACAAGATCCAAACTATTTTCGTGGGAGTGCTTTAATCCAAGCAGCCAGCTTTTTGTGTGCCTCTAATTGCAGGTCCTATGGGTTTTTTAATGTACATCATGGCGACATACAGGAGTTCTTGGCATATAAAACAGTATAGAGTTTGGGCCCCAAGGCTCCCTCTTCCAGCCATTCTCTTTGACATTAAGACCGGAACATGCTCTCTCACAGTAAAACCCCAGCTTCCTCTTTTTAATGAAAGGTGTTCATCATCACCTTGTCAGCAACAGTGTGTGACTAGGACAGGTTGATGCCACTTAGTCTCCCTAAGGGGAGTATGCGCTGTCAAGCAGAATTTGCAGTCCTGCCATTTTACTTTGACAGACGAACCAACCTGGACAGGTCTGGAGAGCAGGGCCACATAATGGGCCCTCCAGTTGTCTTACCCTTAAAAAACTGAATTGGATGACATTTGTGTCTTATTTGAGTCCATAGCTGCATCTTGTTCTGCTGTGCTAGTCATTCTGTGTTTACACCAACAGATGAATCAGAGCATTACTTTCACCATCATTCATCGCCCACGCCATCACATCCCGATCCTTGAAAAGCTCTTAAAGGTTACTGTGGCAGAGATGACCGGTCTCTCCCTTGGCTGCTACAAGTGAGTGCCTTCGCAGTGGCCCAGTTACCCTGCCCGGCTGAGCCCTGATCGCAGGCGTAAGGGGTGGGGTGGGGGTGATACCCTAATGCTAACTGACATCCTGAGAAGCTGTGATTGCTTTGAGGGCTTTGTGGGCAGTGGAGGGTGTGGGTGGCAATGGAAGGATAGAGGCCATGTCTCACAAGGACCTTTAACAACCTTTTAAAAGCTCTAAGAAGGCTGCCCTGACGCCAGCCATTCACAGGAGAAAATTGCTGACAGTGCTAAAGGGGAGAGGGCGGTGGGGAAGAGGAGAGCAGCAGTATGCAGCAGTTCCTGGAATGCTTTTGAGTTCATCACATTGTCCTGTGATCCCTGCAATGATCTAGGCACACCACAACCCAATCGGCCTCGCTGTATTCACTGTGTAATTACAAGCATGTTCACTAAATAATTCACTAGGAGCAACCGCTGAAAAAACATCCAGCACTCATGGAATGCACTTCTGTGAGCTTTTCCACTGCAGCCTATTACACCACTTTAGTCTCGGTTAGGTCAGCCCGGCCACTGAGATAGAAACATCCTGCATTGCAATCCTTTGACCTAGCCCCACTCTCAGCAAGTTCACAGAGTGCTGTTTGACCTGAAGGTTTGGCTAAATTGGCTAATACCATGCTGTGTGCCAGTGAATCCTCTCTTTCTGTGGACAATCATCCATCGCCAGATGAAAAAAAAGACATTATCCAAAAAGAACGCTGAAGTCCTGGGAAGCTTTATTACTCTCATTTCTTCAATAACTCCCTCAGACTTCCAGTTGTGCACCATATTTCATCTCAGCGCTGAAGAATGACTTTTCTGACAGTGAACATGAGAAATGCAAGAGACTCAATGGGCACGGCTGGAGGGGGGGCAGCCTACCCACAGAAGATCACAGCAGTGGCAATGAATGCATCAGAAAACACTGCTGTAGGCTAGCATAAGTCAACAGCGCCTAATGTGAGCCTTTGGTATGCATGATGTTAAATAGATTGTGAAAATGCTCTTTTCATGACTAAGATGGAGCTTTTCATTAATCCTAGAGCTGAACCTGCCTCCGCAAAACAACGAGCATCCCTCGCGGGAAAGACAAAACACCCACGGTGGGCTAGAGGGATCTCAGAAGAGCTCTCATACAGCTCATGGACACACTCTCTTTGCATCCACCCCCTTAGTCTTACGTGCAGTTGTGATTTGCATGTTTGTAGATCTATCTAATCTCTCATATCTGTAGCATGTGGTCATAAGTATCTCTGTAGCATTTTCTCCATGTGTCAGTGAGCATCTGTGTGCATGCCTTTCAACGTGATGTACATATGCTTTTGTGCTCTGTGTGCAAAGTGTAGGTGGATGTGGTTGAGACAGATATTCAGAGAACTTAAATCATTTTTTTGCCTTTTATGTGTGTGTGCACAGCAGTTGGTCAGAAGAGATATAGGGTTTTGATTTTATTTTAGGAAGCTCCTGTTAATGATAGCCCACGTGTTGAGGATTAAAGCAATAGCACAGCGCTTCAGTGAATATTCACATGTGTGAATGCTGATAAGTCTGATCAAGCTATTTTCCCATTTGCTCAGATATATCGGGAATAACACAAACCACACCTTGCACAGATCCCTCTTTACTTGTACCTTAACTTCTACATTTCTTATTGCATGCCCCCCTTTTTTAGTTAAATGTTCCATAAATTAAGTATGTGTGTGCAATTTGTAAATAGCACATGCACATTCATCTACAACGCTAATTTGAAAGCTCAATAGCAGGATCTGACTTGCAACAGTGTAAATTTATCGCAAAAATTGAGATATGCCAGTTCTCCTTTGTGTTCCTGCATGTGTAACTGCATCAATGACAGCAAGTTTCACTTTAATATGTCTGTGCCACTGATAGCAGTAAATGGTGCAATGCAGATTTAAAATAAAAAAGGCTTCATTGTCAAGCTGTCATCATGTCATGCTTTGATAAAAGGAAGGCAGAGGTAGTTTAATCAGCCGTTGCAAAGTTAAATGAATAACCACAGGACATCAGAGGATTCAGCCTTCGCCTTAGTGCCCATAGACACTAATGCTAGGGCACGTCAGCCATACAGGAGCTATAGCGATCCCTTCATGTTCTGTCAAAACACCAAAACCTGCAACACACTAATCTCATCATAGCAAGCCGAGCAATCTATTTCTGAGTAGAGCCATATTTTTGAATCAAACACCTTCCTCTCAACTGGCAGAGTGTGACTGTGTGAACCGGAGTTATCCCCGGGTAACGGCCCAGGCATCCATTTGTAATGCAGATGTCTGAACCAATAATTGAAGCCACTTTATCAACACCTGTGCTGATAAGTGATGGCTTTGTAGACAGCTGGTGCAGAAAAGGCCATAGAAGAAACAACATAAAACATAAAAATCTGCATCTACTGACATTATTTCCAGTTTTTCCCCCCTCACTGCAGAGAAGCAAAGAGGGTGGCTGAAAGTAGTTCATCTGCAAGACTTCATTATAGGCTGGAGTTCCCACCTCAGCTGAAAACCACTCAGCAAGCATGTCACCTTAGGTGTGTTGAATGGTTAGTCTGAGCATTCTAAAGTTTAATATACCATTCAGATTTGTTCCCATGACAAAGAGTAAATCACTTGGAGAGACATTTTATTGTACCATGAGCATCCTAACATCTGTGTGTACACTGGGTTCCTTCAGCATAAATCCTAGTGGGGTGTTATTATCACTAAAATGGATCTTATTTGGTCGACACTAAAATAGCTAGGACAAAAGAGGCATTTTAGACGTACAAAAGGAGCATTTAAACCATATGGTTTTGCATGCAATTTATTTTTTGTGCAGTTTGCTGTGAAATACACTAACAATTAAAGAAGGCAAGCAAAATGTTGTAGCAAAGTAAATCTTGTGGGTGGGACCTATACTGAAAAACTGTAAGACACAATTCTCTTGGCTAATCTTAACAGGTTGGTAAGATTGCAACTGAGGTAATACATGAGAGGGAGAGTGCAAGGAGAAGACAGAAACTCAATATGCAGTTATTTATAAAATTAACTTTTATCAAAGTTTAAAATGCTTTAAACATACTTAAAAGAATATTTATAAAATAGATCCATTACAACCCATTGCCTATTAAAGACTGTTAAATAAAAGCAATCTACATGCACCAGTTCAAACCCAACATTCTTGTTTATTATGTTGAAGGAAGTGATGTGAAAACATGCCTATGAATTGATTTTCTGTCTTTGCTCTCGTGTCTTCTCCATGGATGGACTCTCATTTGCTAACAAGCTGTCAATCTGATCAAGAGAGATGTGTCTTACATCTTTCAGTGTTAAGTTGCATAACAATCAAAACTTTGGGGTTTGAAAAATGTTTAGGCTCACATTTTAATACAAATGCATTTACTTGAAATGAAACATTTATCATTTTGCTCTCATATCTGTTTACACCCTGGAGCAGTCTGCAATCTCTCACAGAGAGACAGATAACCATTGACACCTACTGCCACTTTAGAATCACCAATTAACCGAAAAGGTTCTTTGGACTGTGGAAATAAACCGGGGTACCCAGAGTGAACCCATGCAGAGACAGGGATAACATGCAAAGCCTGCCCCTATAAAGACAGCATTACTGCAGTGTAAATCCTCACTTTTGATGTTTTAATCGTGATTCTGATGACAGATATAAGTTCAAACTTGAAGAAACAATTAATGAAAATGATGAAACAATTACTAATCTGCCAAATTTATCAGAGACACATTAACTGACAGCATGTTTAATTAGTTTTTTCTAGTCATAGGTTCAAGTAAGTCAGTTACATGACTTTCAGCTAAAGCTGTGACCTTTTTATTGAATCTAAGTGTTTTTTGTGCCTGACCAAACCTTATCTAAAGTAAAACCACAATATTACATTTCATCTGGATTTCTGCAGTAAGTAGAAACCGTTCTGGAAGGTCGGTACAAAATGAGATTATATCGCAAATCAAAAAGTTTGTCTCTGTTGTTCTAGAGGACAAACAATGATTTCTGTCATAGAAGATGTCAAACTTTGCAAATTAAAAATCTGTAATGTTATTTACTGAAAAAAATAACATTAGAAAATTAAACAGTCATTTTCTAAAGTCCAAAAATCTTAGTTTTTCATTATTTGGCTGCTTTTTCCTTCATTTTCAATCCAGAAATTTTTCAAAGTAATGTTCCTTTTTTTTCTTTTTGATAAGCTGTTTAACACTGATCTATGAATCATTCAAGCAGTGAAAAGACACCTAGCTCAATGGATGAATCAGTGTTTATGAACCAAATTTTGGAAAACTGAGCGAGTGGACAAAAGATAAAGTGCTAAAATGCTGATGAGCAAAATTTGAAAGTGGATATGTTCTTTCAGACTGGGGATTTATGCTTCAGTGGGAAATTTGCATCATCCCTACACTGTAACTGCAAACTCTTCTGAAACTCTCTTTATTGCCCATACCTCAAGTGTAACCCTCCCTAAATATGAAACTAAACGTTGGGTCGACACAGCCCACAACTGTTTGATTGGCCTGTGCTTTACCACTGATTTCTCATGTGCAATATTCTATTTCTATTGTCTGGTTATTAAAAAACACCGGGACACAACCACAATGTAATTAACATATAATGCACCAACACAAGTTTAAATGAGGGCAACAACTGTGGTCACTTACATAAGTGGCTCTACAAAGATTCCCAGCAGTCCATCTACTGTTCACCAAAGCCTCATCTGACATTGTTTCAGTAGAATTGCAGCTGTCAAGAAGTCATCATTAAGGAAGGAAAATTGGGAGAAATTTTCCTTCCTGCGGTATGCCCAGTTACACAAAAAACTATGTTCTGGAGTAATGCAATCAAATTTCTAGATCAAATGATCATCAGTGTACACAGAGGATGCAAGAAGAGTTTAATGCACAACCAGTAAAACACAGTCGATGCCTATAATGGTTTGGAACTGCATTTCAGACAGTCGTAGTGAGGAAAATGATCGTCAAAATTGATGGAATTATTAATGCAAAAAGGTGCTGTCAGATTTTGATCCAATAACACCATCTAGAAAGTGTCTGATTGGCATCGTCTTTTCCACATGGCAATGATCCCAAATATACTGCCAGAGAGGTAAAAGCATATCTTGGTAGAACAATACACAGTGGCAGTTTAAGTCATTCACTGGACTCTTTAAAGCCCATACCTCAAGTCCGTAGTCTGGTATCTTTTATGACAGAAAAGAAAACAAACAAAACTAATATCCAAAGAAGAGCATTGACTATCCTTCAGGCATTCTGGAGAAGTATTTCTTTTAAAAAATTAAAAGAAAGCTTCTATAAGAGAGTGGTTATAGCGAAGAGTGTTCAAAGGTGGTTAGAGCAAATACTGACCCTGTTTTTGCTTAATATACTATATTTGCATGCATGTCTGCAAGTTTCAATAAACAGCTGCACTTATTTTCCATTTTTCTAGCAAAATATAAAGAAAGTAGAAATGGTTTGAGACTTTTGCACAATACTGTAAATGGCAGAAATTCAGTTGTGCAATTAGCAGTATAAATAAAGCAGCACATGAGATGTATGACTGTGAATCAGGTGTATGAGTAGGCAGTGATTCTTAGCATTTTCATCAAATCATAAACATTTGCTTCCTTTAGGCTGGCTAGGCAGCAGCATGTGTCCCTCATTTGCTTGGTTGCAAACCAATTTGTTATCTACAAATACCAGAGATTGGGATTTGAGGTAATGTGGTTTGTGACTTGAGCTCTATTTCTGTGGGTAGGAGCCATGCAGCCTCTTTGTAAGCTATGCCGGTCTCAACAGCGAGCAGCAAATTTCTGGAGAGAGGCCTGTTTCTGTTTAGAGCATACACGCTCCCACATCAGTGTCTGTACAAAGAAGACTTGAGTTTATGGTTTATGTGTTCTTGTGTGTTAGATGGGTAAATAAGCAACTACTGCCAAAACATTCACCTTTTGTAAGGCGATGTGTTAACAGCTTAAGCTGCCCCAAATATAGACAAAAATAATTTACTGCAGATTTAAGGGGCAACTCAGGGGGGCCTTCTGCTTGGCTTGGGGCATTTCTGCATGGCGTTTGTATGTCCTCCCTGTGATGTGTGGGTTTCCTTCAGTTCTTCCAGTTTCGTCCCACACTCCAAAAACAAGGGTTTGCTCCAGGTACCCCAGTTTTTCCCACAGTCCCATGAGGCTTGTTTGGTTAACTGGTAATTCTAAATTGCCTAGAGGCGTGAATGCACGTCTGTTATTCTGTGTTAGCCCTGTGACGGACTAGCGACCTGTCCAGAGCGTAATCCACATTGGCCTTCCCATGACCCTGAAGTGGATACGTTTTTAAAAGATGGATGGATGGATGGATGGATGATGTAAGAATTTAACGCTTTTAAAGCTTTAAAAAAAAAAACCCCACACATTCTAAATAATAAATGATGGATTCACAACTTCAAACATAACAGAGAGAAAAATGCACCATGAACAACCTGAAAGCTGATCATCTGAGAAGAGGGTTCGAGAAAACAAATGGGTTAGGATATTGTCTACATGCAGAGTATGAAGATTAGTGCAGAATGATCATAGTGGACTCACCCACATTCAGAGGTGGAAAGAAAACTAAGCGAGCTATGTTGGCAAATTTTACTCAGGCCATTCTAGCTCAACTGAAATAAGAGTGCCGATCTATGTATCGATACATATCTCTATGCGTCTGTGTATCTATCTACCACGTAAAGAGCATTCAATGAGGTGAAGAAGAGCAATGAAGTATCCTTTCTGAATAGTTTGTATGTTACCAAAGCTTCTTTTTCTATTATTTTATTATGCGGGTGCAGTACAGGAGAAGCACTGATATCAGCAAACATTACACAACCATCCATGAATAGCAGGAAAAGAAATCACAGATGATGGTTGGGGAAAATAGGAGGTAGAAACTCGTAACATCAGCACTGTCACAGCACTCATTCTCAGCCAAGGCTCTCATATCTGGTGTCGTTGTCATTGTCACTCCTTGAATGAGAAAAAGAAGGGAAAAAGAAGCTTGACACAAAAGTCAGCAGCTCTCTTTTGCAGCAGCGGTAATTTCATGTCAAGAAAAGAATGCATTCAGGTGCAGTCTGTTCATATGCATTATATTGGAACTGCACATGTGAGGAACAGCAGGAGGCAAATGAGGACGGGAGGTCGTTTGGATAATCGTGGAGGGACGCCAATGGGAGCTAAAGGCAGCTACGGGTGGGATGGAGCTAAGACTAAGGGAAATACTGGGACACTTCTGTCTTTGTTTTGTGGATTTACTTGGTAAGGTGTGATTGTTGAACAACTCACTGCTGACCTATTTATTTCCTAAACTGCTGACCTAATAATGATAAAGCCAGTGACTTCATTTCCATTCTTGTTTAAGTTAAAACTCAATTAAAATCTGAACACATTCTGAAACAAGAAAATGCACACAAAGGGGGGGAAAGGCTTAAGATCTGAAGAACTATGATTTGGCCATGTCAAAAATAGGTGTATCTTTAATTTCAGCAACAATGCTACTACTTATGATAATTTCCTTATTTGTAAAATATTGTCAGGTAGTGGTGTTGATTGTATTTTGGGTCCCTAAAAATCTGGCTTCAAATATTTGGTATTTCTCTGTAACATTAAATGAAGGTTTAGAGGGGGGAAACAGTCTGAATTATATGTCCACCTACTTCATCTGCTCCAGCTACAGCTTTTGCTTTACACACTGTTTTTCTACAGGCTTTGTTTCAAAGAATGGCTTTTGATGACAGCCATAGAAGAAGAGTTACAATGCTACAGTCATTTCCAGAAAATATAGACCTGCAGGTGCAAGGATACAACAAGCTCTCCAACAACTTCTCGAACATGTGATTGTACCTGTGATCTTAGCTCTCCTTTACTCCAAATGCACTATTTTTCCACCACTGCCTTTTGGTCTGTCGAGGCCACTTATGGAGGAACTAAAAGTGAAAGTGAAGAAGTGACACCTTTCCTCTTCTGTGATGTAGGTCCAGTGTTCCCTGTATGACTGTTGAACACTCTTGCACGAAGGAGCTACTCCTGTTTTTTTGGCAGACACAAAATCTCACATGGTTTTCCAACCAACACTGGAAAAAGGGTTTCAAATGTAAAAAAAAAAAAAAAAATCCTAATTTTGGCTACTTATGCACACAGCAAATAATAAAATGGGTCCAAAAACTGTTTATTTTTAATTTAACTTCAGTGGATGGGTGCTTTTGTTATCAGTATCAAGTCTTATTTCGTCCATCTATCATTTATTTATTTATGACTGGCATGATCTAGATTAATGTGCAATATGATATAAAGTAAAAAATTGATCGAACAAAAGGACTCCAGCATGTAGGAAACATTAAATGGGCTTGAGGAAAGGTGAATGTAACTCGATGACAGATTCGCAGGCAGGAGGCAAGATGCTCTCGAACCCTAGTGTAAGATAATGTGCATAATCCACTGCAGGGATGTTAATTGCACTCATTTCACACTCCATTTCACACAACGCTGCCCTAGGAAGAATCTGTGTGTATGATGACTCAGGAAATACACAACATCACTCTTCTGCATCTTTCTCGTGTTGTTTCTCTCCATTGTTAATAATCTGGAGTCAAATCACTTTTCCACGCTATTGTAGAATAAATTATGTGTCAGGAATGTAATAAGTACCAAAGCCATGTTATGCATGAAATACACACGAGTTAATGGAAGCCAGCGTTTCCTCAAAAATTACTTCAAAAGATGCATTATGGACATTAAAACGGTCTAATTTCCACCTGTGGCTTTATTCAGAATTTACAATCTAACAGACAATTGAAATGGTACCACCTAAAGGGAAAACAGTGTCTGTTCATATATATATGATAGCCTGTTATGAGGATAAACATTTCATTTCCATCCATCAGTCCTAAGTGTGGGGAATCTCCATCACTGCTGTCAGAAGTCCATTAAAATAGCTTGCTCATCATACCTTAAATATGATATGAAATTAATCCATTAATTAATAGTGTGTACAAAATGAAACATTTTAGCACACTATAAATGTATAATGCATGTAAAAAAAACTGTCCTTAGAGAGATAAAATTGAGTCCACTAATTGCAGGAAGTTTAAGTGAAAAGCTGACAAATTCTCAACTATGAGAATGGCCATAGTGTTTCTTAATGCACTGAGAGAAAATATTATGAGTATCTATGAAAGCATGTTTACATAATGTGAATGCAACACGAGGGCATAAATCAGTGCAGGGATTTTTAACTTGGCTGTTTTAGTTCACACACTGATCCGTATATTTAGTCATCTGTTTCATTTCACATTAAACGACCTACTATTTATTTCACATATAAAATGCCGTGTTTGTACTGTAGCCAAGTTTCCCATATCCCTCCAATCTTTACTATGGAATTGTTTGGAAAACCTCCCTGGTGAGCAGATGGTGCCTGCCGGGAGGAGAATAAAGCTAAAACCTGGGCTCTATACACTGCACACACATTTCCCCATTTCCAGGCAAGCTTTTGTAAAAGGGAACAACAGAGGTCTAGTGGGAATTTAACCATGGGTCTGTTTTGGAAAACACGTTTGTTTATTGGAGCCTTTCTCTATGCAGCAGCTACAGTAAACACCGTGGATACTGGAGACTGGAGAAGAGCATCAAGCCCCCACTTGCTGAAATGATTTCAATCACTTTGATCTTCATGGTTTCCATCATGAATGTGATGTGTTCATTATTTGACCCCTTTGTCAATGGAACAAAAAGACAGAGAAGCATTTGAATTTACTGGGAAAGCTTATCTACGTATGCTGGTGAATTCTGTATTATTAAGCAGAGAATGAGGCAATGCTACAGTATGTTCTTATGGCTGCTTACGCTCTCGTCCACACTGTATTGAAGAGAACTTAGCAGCAGGCAAACCAGGGGTCTTACGCTGAGTCTGCACTTGCTAAACTAACTCAGAGGACATGATAAGCCAGGCAAAGCTTGGAAAAGTAAATCTGAGGCTGTTTGAATAAGCCCTGCACCTCTCTGTCAGCTGCAATCAGCGCACAGAGTATTCGTCCCAATCTCTCTCTGGGGGAGATTTCTTAAGCACGCTTTGTTGCTAGATCCAGGTAGGCTATCAGTCACTGCAGTAGTGAAGAACATGCCAACAAGAATAACCCCAACATAAGACATAAATCCATCTCATGGGACCTCAGAGGCTGGACGAGAACAAATTAAAAAAATCTCTCTTTTGCTGAGTCACTCTCTTTAGATAATTACCCACTGATATGAAGAATATTTCCCCACTTGGCTGTAAGTTCAGAGGGAATGCAGACAATGGCATATTTGGCCGTAATCATAGCAGCCCCCCACCATCAATTGAAGCTAAGAGAGTAAGATAGCACAGAGCTAATCTTTGGCTCAACAAAAAGGCCCGAGGGGGCAGCACAAAATGGAAGCAGTATTAAAAAAAATTTGCTCCTGGCATGAACCTTCACTGCCTCTCCAAGCCCTTTATTAAAAGGCCAACAACAGACAAAAACTGTGCAGGTAAATCAAGCTTAATATGCATCCCTAATAACCAGGAAAGAAAGCCTTAAAGTGCAGCCCATGCATGCCTAAATAATCTATTAAAGTTTGCTCTGGGGTATAGTACAGCAGCAGTCTCACATCAGCTGGTCTACTACTGTCTCCACTCTCCCTTCCACTGCCAGGAGGCTGCACATCTGCACAGCACAGTGACTGACAGTCGATGGTTCACACACCGTTTACCCCACCCCCGACACACTCTCACAAAACACCACCCAGCCGGGGTGCTCCCCTGCGTGACTCAACTTGTTTCAGGGCTGAGAGGGAGACACTGGGGGAGAGGTGGGGATGAGACAAATGTGGGGGAGCTGGGAACGATGAAGCGGTTGTTTGCATGCTGCTGTGTTGCTGCCTTTCAGAGTTAAACTGGGTTTTGCTTGAATTGAAGAGAGGATTTATCCATGGTTTCGGTCTAATCTGCGCTTTCAAAGCTGCAACTATATTTATATTAAAACCCCGCAGCTCCAGTAGTTTCGATATTGAGTCATTCTTTTATCATATTTTTGCGAGACTTCAGGCGCCTCTGCAGCGCAGCGAGATACAGGGCTCCACACAAAACGCTGCGCCTTAACGCGTAAAAACAATCAATGCACTTACAGTCCAGGGCGTTGCACTCCTTTTTACAGCCAGCACATATATTTACTTTTCTAAACTACAACCGTGTGAATCATCAATTGAAGTATTATACAGCTCTGAAATGTACATGACAAATGTTTTGTGTGCACCCCCAGATATCTATCATGGGTCCTCGTTGCCAGCGCTCTGCGTTCACACTAGTTAGTATCAAGTAATTTTAAGTCACGACGTTAACAAACATTTGATTGTCATTGATGGCCCATTTTGCGGCTCGGGCGGCTGTTCTTACCCCTTTCTCCTGTCCACGAAGAAGCCTTTCATAAGAAGTGACCCATATCCACGGCAAAATCGCATCTTGTTAGGCGCATCAATTTGTAGAGAGAAGATTTCCCGAGCTTCAAAAAAAGCGTCTAAACATTCTTTCTGAATAGTATCCAGCGGGAATGTACACTCGTTTGGAGGCTCCGTCAATCTCCCCAAATCATTTCGAGCGCTGTCCTCGGAAAAGTGGCGCTGAAAGTCTCAAGTCCTAACTTTAGGCTGTGTGCGAAGGGAAAATAAAAGACACGTCCAGTAGAGCTACTCACTAATACAGCTCCTGCGAAAAGCGGATCTGATTTTACGGGATAAAAGAGCGGAGAAGCGCATATCCCACACCCGAGGCGAGAGCACTTTCTCATTGACAGAGGGAAGACTACATGCGCCCCTTGCACTGGATGTGAATGATGTTAAATGCATCGCAGCACACCGCCTTTATCAGGAAAGAAATGCACCATCAGTGAACGACGGGGGAAAAAAGGTGTGAATGTCTGATTAAAGCATATAAAGCTACCAGCGCTTTGGCTGGAGTGTGACATACAGGCTGTGCATCAATTTGTTTCATTTTAACGTCCATTTGGCCGCCTGCTGCTTCACCCCTCAGCACACCCAGACCTCAGTGTCGAGGATTGTGTTTATCTTCGTCTATATAGTGAGCAACAAGAAACACAGAAAACCACCCTGTCTACCCCTACTGCCAGTCAAATCTGATTTAGTTGATATTTTTGTTTGTTTGCTTGTTTGTTTGTTTGTTTTTAATAAAATATCTCAGTATTTAAGTTGTAAGGCTCATTTCATGCGTACCAAATCCTTTTGGACTAATTAAACAAGTCACAACAATTCTGTTTTATCCGACTGATATTTTTCTGTCAGATATAATGAATTCCTGTGACTGTGAGATCGCTTGCAATCAATGCAATTTTCACGGCGACAGCAGCAGAGATGGTATAAATGATTCAAATGTGACGCTTTTGGGTCGGCTCGCACGTTACAGGTGCTGTTGCGCAGCCTATGCAGTATGTTGAATCTCAAAGGTTTGGGATGCTGTGCGTAGACCATGACGAAGATATCAAGTCCAATCACCGAGTGAGAAAACTCAATCTAGATACTGGGAGTGTGTTGTGTGTCCGTGTGCGTGTTTCCCTGACTGACAGCAGCCACGCTCTGCAGCACATTTATGAAATTATGTCCAAGGGCATGCCAATATATGTCCCAGATTATCCAGCAAAAATGCGAGAAATTAGTTTTAAACTAGGCATGGGATGTTATTATTTGAGACTTGAATGCGATTGATGCACCCATTTTTTGGCTATTAACCTTCAAACGTCTAACGTGTGCTGTGAAGTGACAAAGGACTTCCTCATCGATCAGTTCAACGGTGGCATCGGTGCATCTTGCAGTCCTGATTGATTAATTTTCCAAGATGTCCAATAGGAGGCTCCCGGTGATTATTTGGCCTTTGCCTCGAGTATATGCGCAGCTGCTCTTTCTGCCTCCCTGATCACAGGGCAGGGGGGGTGGAGGCTTTCACAGGTCTGAGTGGGTCACACCTGTGGAGTGTTGGACGTACTCCACCACATCAAGGGAAGGTGGAAGGGATTGTGCCTAAGAGAGAGAGAGAGACTTGGAGGCTGAGGCAGTGGGGGTCCTTGGTGGTGGTGGGTGGTGGTGTAGGTGCTATGTGTGTGTGTGTGTGTGTGTGGTGTGTGTGTGTGTGTGTGTGTTGTGTGTGTGTTGATGTGATGTGTTTCTGTGTGTGTGTGTCGTGTGTGTGTGTGTGTGTGTGTGTGTGCATGTTTGGTGTGTCACAGCCTTCTGAATATTCATCCACACCTCTGCTGGAGCAAATTCCAGCTACATGCCTAGACTGAGTGAAAGTCTTGTGAGCTGTAGTGGGACCTTGTAAGTCATGCAAAAAATAAGAAAAGAAAAAAATCACAGATCTAACTCGTGCACATTATTGAACAGAGTGTTTTACATCTTTTTATTACTCCACAAAGCATTGACTCCCTTCCATCTGTCAGCTCCTCAAACCGGTGTTCTATTTCTGTTTAGCATAGTTGGCATAATAAGTGAATTATTTAGCTGTGGAGAATGGCTACAAAAGTTATTTCCACCAGGAGACCCATTTCTGCTTTGCTTTCTGCTGCAGTAGACCGGGTCTTGTCAAACGTGCTTGCTCTGAGGATAACATGTTATGGAACTGAGTCCTCCCCATCCCTCTGCGCAAGACAACTCTGGAGAATTACTTGTTTCAATTAGCTATGGGGCGGAGAGAATTTAAGCCATGTTAATTCCAGTCACTTGTGAAAATCCCAGTCAAAGAGACTAGCCACTCAAGCATAATCGCCTTCCCCCAGACATCTCTCATTTCATGGATCCATTAGGGAAATTAATCAAAATGTAAATTGTGAGGTCACAAGATTTCACTTTATTGACGGTGTTCAGTAAAGGCCAAAACTTCACTACTTGATTTAGAGGAATCCTCTTCTTATGACAACTCCGAGCTGTTTTGGCTTTTGCCCATTCACTCATTCAGTGATCTAGATAATTTGGCTTTAAATAGCTTTTTTTTCTTCTTATAACAAAAGCTGGATTAATCTCAGTGAGGATGAGCTGCCTTAAAAGTTTTCAAAGACAAATGATGATGTGTGGAAGAATAAGGAGGAGGAGATGACACAGATGCTCCCCATTCAAATAAATAATCTAATTGTTGGAACAGAATCTGATGTTTGTGTCACATCTTTTCATCAGCGTCTGTGTCATCGAATATTGAACTCTGAGGACATACAGACTGTTCGCTAACATCTGATTATCTAAAATTGAGACTGTCTGACACGCCCACAAGTGGCAAGACAAAGGAATGAGTCAGTTTGTCACTCTTGTTTAAAGCAATATTTTGCAACGAAATGGTGAAACAGGCCAGCCGGGGCAGACAGACAAGCCATATGCTTTATGTGAGTGAAATATTTTTGTCGTGTTGCTGGCTGGCTGACAGTTGTCGCAGCTGTCACCTTTGAACTCCAAGAGCCTTTTTTATATAAGAGACTGGCTGCAGTCCAAATTGGCCGAGGATGTGCACACAGAAAAACAGATTTGATCTGTAGATTACCACGAAACACTTAGACAGCTGCATTAGATTACTGCATGTATAGAGATGCCTTGTGAGTAATAGAAAATACAGTTAATAAGAGTGTTTTAGCATAGATCAAGAAACAGTGGCCAAAAATACCAAAGCCATCAAAGCTATAAAAATACAGAGCAGTGCTGTCTGTAGGTTTAGTGATGTTGCTTTCTCTGTCTTTTGGTGACTCTTTAGCTCTTTATTAAAGTAAATTATCATACATCAAATAATTGATTGAGAACTTATTTAGCAATTAATGTTTAGTATTAAATGCTGATAATATTCATATTAGTTTTCAAATGAAAGTGATTTAACCTTATATTATGATACTATACACATGAGCTCATCTCTCTTGGCTGTTAAATAAATTAGGTATTGAATATCACTGGATATATGAGCTTGGGCTTTCTGTAACTGGCATAATAGCAGCCCCTGGTGGTTATGTCATTTAACATGCACTCAAACCTCAACTCAAAAAAGAGTGGTTTACCATAATTTGGATATAATATTGAAGTGAGACATATACACTGTTTTCCATCAGACATCAGTCAAATTAGATAACTATAGCTCAGTCAGGCCTTTTATTAAATGGATCATAGCAGAAGACAAGATGAACAAATAGTGATATGTATTTAATATTTAGATTTTTAGACACTTTTCCAGATAGTCCTTTTTTTTCTTTTCTTTTTTTGCTGAGCATTCAATTAAAGAAAACTAAAGCGCAATATCTGATGGGCTGTGATATAAGTAATGATTTTATATGTTACCAACCTTTTCAGCAATGATTCTTTGCAGACAGAGGACAATGCTACTTTAAGCCCAGAAAAACACAACCCAGTAAATTGGTTCTCCTGTGTGTGAAGCAGCACAATCTATTCTGGCCTTGGGCAAGACAACACAATCTCCTGCTTGTTTGGTCATTAACGTGCATATTTACCAGATGAAAAAAAAGGTACTTGAAAGGTTAATGTTGCCAATATCTTTGGAGTCTTCGATTAAACAGACCTCAGCAGCTACATAGCCTTTGGTTGTATGGCATCTTCTGGGATTGCAATATTAAGAGATATAGCACTAAAGCTGAATTTCCCTGCTCATTTACTTTTGACACAGTTGAGCTTTGGTTCTGACTGCTGGGTCTACTGCTAGCACTAATGTAACAACTAGGCTGATGAGCTTTTACACTCATTCTTTGTTCTAAAAATAAAAATGTGGAGTGTTCTGGGTTGTAGCAACTGCCAGCATTCACACATAAATGTGCAAATGCATAATAAAAAGTTCCAGTGGTTTCAAACTGGCTAAATGTATATGTAAATGTATGCGCTGAGACTTAATGTCTCAACTATTTAAAACTGTAGCTACGTTTTAGTCAGTTTCTGGAAAAGACCTGTGGGTGAAAGAGACTAAGGACACAAAACAAGACACAAAAGGGTAAAAGTCAAAAGTACAGGTTGTACCAAACTAGGTAGACAAATAAAGTTAAAAGTGTGCCAGCCGAACACAGACAAGGACACGAACAATGTACCATGGAGACAGATTAGCAGAGTGGGAAGAGGTGACCAAAGAGGTGCAACAGGTGGCAGAACAGAAGATCAGGTGGAAGAGGTTGGTCTGATGAGAACAGATCGTGAGAAAACAGCTATGCTCAGTAAATGATTGAATCAGTCAAGAACTTCCACCCAAGTAAGTTACACCCAGACATAAGCACATTGTGTTGAAAAAAGATGATATGCAGTAGATAATTTAAAAAACAAAACAAATGGATGGATGAATGAATGGAATTCTTATTTTAAAACATTGATTTGTTTTTAGACTATATGCGACTACTTAAAAACATGCAGTCTCTCTTGTGGCTCTTTCATACATAGTGGTTACTGCATTGGACAGCTTTTCAAAAGCTATTTTCTTGGGCATGAATGGTTTTGATTGTGTCTGCCTATTCGCCATCAGTTGGCTGTTTCACAACACACACACACACACACCACACACACACACACACACACACACACACACACACACACACACACACACACAGTTAGAAGAATTTACGGAAGAAACAAATGCAAGCATCCAAGACAGCCGACAGTGTCCTCTGTCTCGCAGCTGATCATGTGTCCATGGATGTCATGCATCACTAGTTATCATTCAACTAAAAACTGTGGATGCTACCAATTTTATTGTTGTGCAAACAAACAGCAAAATGTTCTCAGTTCTTTAGATTGTTCTGCAGTTTCTTTCTTTTAGCTATTTGTATGCAACATATGGTGTGTTTACAACAAAGTCATATTTGTACTAATTACTATTATGTGACTAGCCTTTTAATTGACATCTTTTGAGATCAGGTGGACCCAAGTCACTGAAGCAAATAGTACAGTTCTTTGAAGATGTATGCACATGGAAAAGCAAGTACCAAAACAAAGGATGTCCCAATTGAAACTTTAAAGAAAAAAGAAGAATTATATTATATCATGTTATATATTATATTTTTCAGAATTACGGGCAATATATCCACTGTATGTATAATACAGACAAAGATGCTGATGAGTACAAAAGATTTACAGCATTTGCATTGCTGTAAATTGCTTTTTTTCCCCTTCCTAAAAGTTTATACTTTTTAATTAATTTTCAAAGTTGTCACAAAGTACAGGTTGTCAAAATAATTCTTAAAAAGCCTTTTTACCACATAACTGTAATAAGCAAATCAGTAAGTTTAGTTATATTAACTGAAACTGGAACAATACCTGTGAGAGTGAAGCTTAAGATCTGTATCAAAGTCTGCAAGGACCCAGATTTAATGTCCTACATAATTATACGGAGGTTTCACTGTAAGATCTGAGACTATAGCTGTTCAGGTGTTGGTATCTAATTTAGGTTAGCTACTGTGTTCTATAGTTTGTTTTTTCTTTTTTTAATACAGTGTGCTTTAATATGCCTTAACTCTGATTAGTTTTCATCATTATCAACTGAAAATTAATATCCTTGATTTGGAGTTCATCACTTGTTAGGTTTTGATTTTCAGTATGTGTCACTTTTAATTTAAGCACACATATGGTACCAGTGACACAACGTAGAAGATAAACATCAAAGTCATGTTTCCTTTCATGAAAATTCAAACAAAAAAAGATCTATATTTAGAAAAGGGGGGGAAAAGGGGGAAAGGAACATAGTAAGAATTCTTCCTTAAAATACGCATGGATCAGATTATATGGTCTAGGAATAAGAGCTCCCTTATGAACGATTTTTTTAAAATTTATTAATTAATTAAAAAAGAAATGCTGCAGTACTGCAAGAGGTGAGCGCCCTCTTCTGGACAGGGCAGAAACTGTAACACCGCCCCTATGTGTGAATGGTTCATCAGAGACTTCCAAAGAGAATTGGTTGCCGTAGCAACAGCAGATCGTAATAGTGCAGCCTCTTGAGTGTGACCCTATGTTTAATTGTGTAAGACCTGCTTTCGTCATCCCGAAGAGAGAGAGAGAGGCGGCATAGAAAGTATATATTTCATTCTGTGCAAACAACCGTGACCCTGATGAATTTCAAATGTCTTTGCAACATGTGTTGTTTATTTTCTGTTGGGTTCATAAATCTTATGGATTCCTTGGAAGTTGGCAGATGCTTGGAGAAAGTGAAATCAAGATAGCTGAAACCCGAAATTTGATTCACTGAGAAAAATCATCAATTGAAACCATCAAAACTTCACCCGTCTTGGTGTCATACTTTCTGGGTTGTATCTCCTGGTGTTGGACCCTCAGAAGGATTTCTCAACCGGATTCCTTTTTTAAAATTTAGTTTTTAAAATTTACTCATACATTTCAAAGCCTGTCTGGGTTTCACTCCAAACTACGTAGAAGAAATATTCATTTGTTAAAAAAAAAAATTCATTTGTTAAAAAAACAGATGGATGGATGGATGGATGGATGGATGGATGGATGGATGGATGGATGGATGGATCGAATATAAGCCAGTTTGTAGTCCTACACCCTCAATCCTTAAGATACATTTGATAATCTTCAAATCACTTCCTAATGTAGAATTTCATAGACTTGGTTTTATATGATGCTTTTTGACCTTGTGTTTTATAGTCTTTTATGCCTGTTTATGGTATTTCAGTTGTCTTGTTTATTATGTCTGTTTCCTTTTTATTCTTTCACTAGATTTTGTTAATTATTGTCATTTTCTGTTCCGCATCTATTATAATGCTTTGGAGTTGTTTTAAATGTAAATTTTTTTAATTTTTTAGCATAAATGTATCTGACTTTTATGCCCATAATGTGAAACTTTCTGTCTGAATTTATCTTTTCAGTAATCTCCTTTTCCGTTTCTGTCAGTGCTTCTCTGAAACTGTTATATGTCATTTTATAGAGCAGGGAGGTTGTGAATTAATTGAGAAAGTGGTTAGCAGAATGGAAGATTAGTGAATGACTTGATAAAGAAATAAAGAGATTAGTTAGTCTAGCAGACAAGGCTGATATAATATAGATTTTTGTTGTAAATCTACAACAAACAAAAAATTCTGTGGCCCCACACGTCTGTGTGTTTTCCTTGCACACTGAAAATCATCTGCTAGTAGTCAACAACAATGATGCTGAATGTGCATAATTACAGTATCATGAAGCCTTTTCTCAACAACTGAGAATGTGCTGACCCAACTCCTGCTCCTAGAAAACACTTTTTTTTATTGTTATTTTATTTTAATTACATTTATATGTTAATGTTGCATAATTTACATTAGCCCGAGGCAACACATCTAATTACATTTTTCTTTCCTCCATCTTGTAATGTATTTTAATAGCTACACACAGGAGGTGGTGGACACAATATTATGAACACCTACTGTGCCGTACAATTAGTTTCACTTTTAGGGGACTCAAGCTTTTCACTTTTTTCCCCAATAATTAATGGGGGATGTGTTTAAATAAAAATATGATACAAGTAGGACCAAATACAGGTGGCATGGTGGTCTGATGGCTAGCACTGTCACCCACACAGCAATTAGGTTCTGGTTTGAATCCAGGTTTGGGCCCTTGTCTGTGAAGTTTGCATCTTCTTCCCCTGTTTGCATGAGCTCCCATAGTCCAAAGACATATTTCGGGTTAGGAGATTCTAAATTGGCTATAGATGTAAAGGGTTAGGGTTGTGAACATGAACTGTCTGTCTCTGTGTGTTAGTCCTGCAACAGACTGGCAATTTGTGCAGCGTCTCTCAGCCTATGAGGGTTTAATAAACGCTCCAGCCCTGTGGCAACCCTTAATTAGATAAGTGGAAGAAATGGACAAATGGGTCCAAATACAAGCAACCTGTTGCTTAGTTATAGCCTCCTCTTCACAACCTAATGTATTTCCATGTTTAAACCTTTTAAAAGGCGTCCTTGCTCAGTATTACATATTTTCAAATAATTAGATGTATAAAAATGTAAGCGTTAAGCCTGAGTTATTCTTATTTTACAGAGATTCAATACCATAATTTCATACTAGTTTTTGATTAGCTTTGTTTGTGTTTGTTTTTCTTCTTGATTATGTCATCGAAGCAAGACTTGCCCTTTAATGAAGAGCAATCTGAGATGTGCTGAGAAGAAGGTAAGAGCCACTTCAAATGTCAACATCTGTGGGTAGAAAACTGAGAAGTTAGTGAATCGAATAAGGAGAAAATGCGTTGCGTTGATTACTTGTGGGAAACTGAGTTATTGCAGCTATGACAAAAGCAATGAAATGACAACTTGAACAATCAATAGAAAAGACTTGAATAAGAGCTTTTGTAAGAAATCAGCATGCTGAGGATTTGTGTGAGTTTGGTGGAAATCATGATGTGCCAGTCAGCTTAAAATAACTTCAATATTTGCCCCTTTTTTTCTTTTCTGGTTTGGTTTATTGTTTGTATTTGCAGACCTGACTAATTTATTATTATTATTATTATTATTATTATTAATAATAATAATAATAATAATAATAATAATAATAATAATAATAATAATAATAATGTATACTTTATTGATCCTCGTGGGGAAATTATGCTCTCTGCATTTAACCCATTCACTCAGTGAAGCAGTGGGCAGCCACTAATCAGGCGCCCGGGAAGCAGTGTGTAGGGATGGTACCTTGCTCAGGGGTACCTCAGGGTAGCTGTTCAGTGGGGGGC
Organism: Haplochromis burtoni; assembly: GCF_018398535.1. Taxonomy (NCBI): domain Eukaryota; kingdom Metazoa; phylum Chordata; class Actinopteri; order Cichliformes; family Cichlidae; genus Haplochromis; species Haplochromis burtoni. The sequence continues at coordinate 3,011,903 of NW_024582387.1, read as the reverse complement.
AACCACACTAACTGAGCTATCCCTGCCCCAATTTTTCACACAGAAAACATTTCAACTGACACTAAAGAGTTATCATTCATGTCCGCTTAACTGGGCTTTATTATTCCATGAACTTTGAACTGTTTGAACTGTTTTTTGTTTGGTTTTTTTTTTGTGGATTTTTTTGTGGTGGTGGTTTCTTGTTTTTTCTTTACACACATCATAAAATACTGTAAATTAACTTGTTTGCTTGTATGAAAGCTGAGATTCATGTCTGTGCTTTTTGTGTTTGTTTGTGAAATTGAGACATTCAACAACAAAGCATTTTTGTTTTATTGTTTGCTGTGGCCCACTCCTTCGCACTGCAGTTACATCAGATTCATCCTCTGTTGTTAAGGACAGGGTTTTGTTGTGTGGTTGGCAAGTTTATGTAACAAATTCAATTTAAAATTCAATTTGGAGTTCCCACAATTAAGTCGCTGCAATAATGAGATTAAACTGATTATTTAGGGACCTGAACAGGTTTGTAAGACTGTGACTCATTGTTTGTTCATTTATAATAATGCAAATGCAGAGCAAGGTGCTTTTTTAGCAACATCGAAAAGCCCAGACCATCCAATGCTGTTTCCTAAATTGGACTTATAAGACATATTTATATGTCTTATCCAAGTTATAACAATGCAGAAAACCCTGATAAGATTCAAACTTTGGTCGACCTTTCCTGGAAAGCAAAGATAAAGATTCAGAAATGTCTTTGTGATCTAACTGAGGGCACAAAAGTGTTCTTTCTGATCGATACGCTATTTGCTTCTATGTTGATTTAGTATGCACTGTTAGAGCCACAGCCTGCTCTGCAGATATGGGGCATTAGATAGTACTAGATGAAGAATAAAAGAAGATTCGTGGAGGACTTTCAAATGTATTTTTTTTAACCTGTATAAAAAGAGACCCAAGGCCATTACAGTGTATAATTATAGTTTATAATGTATTATTAGAAAATGTGTTTTGACAAGCATCTGAGCAATTAAATACTAAAACTCCCATGTAGGGATAACAAGGTTGAAAATCAACATGATAGTAGACTATCCACCTTAATTAAAATATAGTTTTATTATAGGTCAATCCAGTTTTACGCTTAATAATTTATTAACAATTTCTATTATTTAGGTATTTTGCAGCTATTTTCCATTTGAAGTATATTAGGATTTGACAAAAATACATTTGAAGACTTACTTGAATTTTGTGTTTGCCTAAAAACAGCTTTTCTCTATTTTGAGGGCCATTCCTGCGCTGTCCATTACCTGCGGTGCTGAAACTGATGAATTAACCTGGTGTCTCTTTTTCTAATGTGAGCAGCAAACTAATTTGATTACGCTAAATACGATTTTTCTCCAAATAAAAAAGTCATATAAATTAATATCGGCATCAGATAAGTAGACCGGGCCATCTAGTTGGAGCCTCAAGTGCCAGTTCCCTTTACCGGCTCACTCCAGTCAGAGCGTGGTGCTGCGTTTTCCCCCACGCGTCGTTGCCCTAATTCTTCAACCCTTGATAGGTAAATTTCTTACGCTCGCCAAGCTATTAATGGTTAAACTACGTCGTGGGCGTAGCGGCTCCTTGTAATGGCGACCGTGCCGTAGATGTTCCCAGGTTTGTGAAAATGAAGCGAAGAAGAAGTTATTTCTTTTAAGTAAAACGCCGAGGTTCCCCGTAGGAGGACTTTGCGTCTACAACCATCGTCTTTATAAGTGGCAAATATAGCTGTACTTTTGAACTTTTACGCTCCCGAAATGATGAAGCTCAAGTCAAACCAAACCCGGACGTACGACGGGGATGGCTACAAGAAGCGGGCCGCTTGCCTGTGCTTCAGGAGCGAGAGCGAGGAGGAGGTGAGTTCGGTGATGTGAACTGTCTGGAGGGCCAAGCTAATATTAGCATCCGTATGTTTTATCCAGCCTTTTCTGTTGTGTGTAGATCGAGACGTTTATCAACACGGCTTTGGTTTTATCCCAGCTGGAAAATGATTTATTTTGTTCTCGTGTCGACTCCCGACGTTTTGATTATTCACTATTTTTTAGCTGGTACTTACTCGAGTGTTATGTAAGCCTCTTTAGCAGTGCAGATAGCAGCCTCGGTTATGACCAGACTTACTAGCTCCGCGCTAATGCTAACGTTAGCTTGCTAATTACCCGGGTTGCTGCCGTGGGCAGCCGGCTATCGGCCAGCAACCACAGCCCACAGTACAGGCTGTGGTGAGTGCTGACTCTATCACTACCAGCTGTCGGATGGACAGAGAATATTTAGTATTTAAAGCGACAGCTAAGATATGTATCTGCTCGCGTTACAGATAGTTTGGCGAGCTAAGTGTATTGTGTTAATGCAACTGGTATTACTAGCCAAACATTGTACTGCTATGTAGCTAGTAGCTATCCTAGTTTAAGCCAGAAGATGACTCTGGCAGTGATAGCCGGCTTGTATCACTTGTGTATTTTGATTAGTTTGTTTGCGAAATTGACACTGTTGATATTTGGAGCACCAGCTTAATGGAAGCGTCGAGCCCTGTGTGCATATTTTACAACATTATTAATGCTATTTGTGTATTTATCGCTCCTATCTAGCCGTATCAGAAAAAGCGAAAACGTGTTGTGGATTACTTGAGCTCAGTCGCGATTTGGGACGCTCACGTACAGTCAAAAGGAGACACAAAGATGTCTTTGTACTTACATTTTTCTAGGGGAGGAGATGGGACCAAACCAATTCCTCATTTTGGTTAAAGTAAAGGCCTATACTGTGTAGACAGGGGTTGTTGATTACAGGAAACGTATCAGCATTACCAGCACCAAAGTGGAAACTTTTACCTAAGACTGTAGATTATTTGACTGGCAGCCAGGGGTTCCACAGCTCATCTCCACTAAGAACCCAACATCTAAACTAGTTCACTAGCTATGATTTATTGACGGTAATAAAAGTACTAGTTATCTTAAACCCAATGGGTTATCATTTCCATTTTTCTTGAGTTGTATTTTTCGATGTCCCAGTTGATATTATGTGAACAGTAACTCAGAGTTGGACTGTCATACCTGACCAGTATTGTATGGGGTGTTTTGCAGGTGCTACTGGTGAGCAGTAGTCGACATCCTGACAAGTGGATAGTTCCTGGAGGGGGAATGGAGCCCGAAGAGGAGCCCAATGTTGCAGCAGCTCGAGAAGTGTGTGAAGAGGTTGGTTGTGTCACTCAATATTGTTATATCTTATTTAAGCCTGTAGTATGATGGCCTTTTCTCTTTGGTTTTCCAAGTGACAGATGTTGTCTCTATGTATACTGCGTACTGGGAACCTTAACGTGATCCTTTTCAGAAATGTCAGTAGCTGGAAATATAATTCTCAGAAAGTGTGGCAAATTTGTTTGAGTATAGACTCATAAGATGTATTGTATTACAGTTCTGTTAACTTGTCTGTATTTAACACTGAGCCTGATACCTTGTTCTCAAAATCCATTTTGTCAATGCAGTCATCCTGTTTGCATGGACAGTAAGAGAGAGAGCCTAGCAACATGTAAGCTGTATCATAGCATCATGTTACAAAGCAGTCTTTAGGTGTCAAAGGAGGTCACACAGAGATTGAACACTGGCTGCACAGCAGTTTGACTGCAGTACAGTCAAGTCACACAAACGCAAAAAATGACAACAATTGAGTTTTATTGTTTGTAAGTTTCTCGTAGCTATATATATTAGTATACAGTAGTGGTCACATTACAAGGGCAGCTTGGAGGACACAACATGTTGTTTTTGTTGTTCTGTATTGGGGTGGATGGGTAGTAATTAGTAAACAGTTCTGAAGCTAATTGGAAATCAATATCCTACTTATACTGCCTACGCCTGTTTGTTAAATCAGGTATTCTTCCACTCTGCATGCTGTTCATCCTTTGGATATTTTGATCAGAATGGACACAGGGCACATAAGACACTGAATCTCACCCGGCGGTTGGCTCCTAGTGGGCCGCTGACCTTATAAAGCCTATCCTCTCTGTGTGATCCGTCACACTGATGGATGCTGATATCATCCCTTATCCTGGCTCCTGCTGATTGGTAGCTTTGGTGGTTGCAGGACACTTAGGCCTGCCAGCAAATTTCCACAGGGTCAAAAGCAATGTCACATCACTTCTCAGGCTCCTTATGTGCTAAAAGGCTACATTCAGAAACTCTGTGGTGACTGAGTGCTGCTTGATACATCACCAACTACACTGGCTTTCTAAGCCTTTTATTGGACGATGGTGTAATAGGACATATCCTAATCCTGGTGAGCCTGTTCTGATCACCGTATAAGTGATAAGTGATTGCTTATGCTTATTGGTTTGGAGTCTCTCCAGGGATGAGAGTGAAGACAAGGCATGCAGTAGCAAGCCAAAATTTACAGAGGGTTTCTTTGTTAGACTGTTCACTATCTCTGTTAATCCTTGTATCTTGGAGATGCACCCCGACCCTGCAACCTGAAGACGCATTGCATAACTGGTAACGAAGTCTCAGCTGTACATCCTCTTCCCAAGTGTTGCCCAGTAGTCTTGTGTTACATGAATGCCAGAGCTGGGAGACTTTTTCCATCTCATAAAAACAAACAGGTTGACTTTTGGCCTATTACTTAATCCCTGGCTCGTCTTTGGAGTTTCTAGTGGTGTGCCTGCTCTTTACCATATGATCAAGCTGAAGGCCTTAGGAGTGCAATTGGTACAGTGTGTGGAGTCAACATTTATTTATAGAGTGAAACTGGAAACTGAGGAAGAAGCTGCAGAGATGTCAGTGAGAGGCCTGGTGCTGTATCAAAACCTGACCTACTGTTAACCTCTGGGAGTTAAAATCTTGGAGATGATTTTTGGTGTTAAAATTTTCTCAACAATATTAAGCTCTCAGAGACCTAAAAGTTTCTCTATGACAGAAAGGTTGTGACATTTATATGGCTCTGATTTTAGGATTGTGAGAAAAGGTATAATAACTTGCAAAGTTTTTATTCATCTGCTTTTTTCCCTGACCTTTTACATGACAAAACTAAAAACGATTTTGAGAGAGAGGCTGTCAAAAAGTGCCAAAAGTTGAGAGAGGGTTATTTTTCAGATGTATAATAAGTCAATTTTAAAAATCAGTTGATCAGTAAATCGGGAACCTTTTCCCCCACTAATCTGGCACTTTCCAAGAAAACTGTGGCTTCAGCCTCTGAAAAATGTTTTTCTGTTTTTGTTGAATATTATGTTTTATGTAGTTTAGTTTTTTTGACTAGTAGTTGGACATCTGAGACTGGCCTCTGACAGATTGTGAATTTGTTTTTCCTCACTATATTATTGTTTTGTTTTTGTTTATTTTGTCAGTTGCTTGATTAATGTTAAACATTTTGTCAGAAGAAATCAATGACAATTATCAATGCGTTTAATAGTAATTTCATTGCTGTAGAAGTAATTTATGTCCAGTCATTATGAGGGGGGAACCTGACATTGACCTACTTTGTGAATTGATCCCTTTTTTAGGGATGTTAGCTTTTTCAGCTAGGAGAGTGTTTTCCAAGTGGTGCACCAATTCTTTTTGTTTTTGTTTTTGTTTGTGAGGATCATAAATTTTTGCAGTTTAGAACTACAAAAAAAAAAAAACGAGAGCCAAATCCCTGGCAATTTGCATATATGGGAGCCTAATAGGGGGAAAATATAGTGCTTTGTTTTGTGGGAAAACAAAGTTTACAGTTAAGGGGAGATGTGTGGAAAAATACCTGTCATATGACTTCTGCTGGACCAGCAATGTCAACGACTGTTAGCCCAAGTGTGTTATCTGTTGGGCGAAGTTGGGTAATGATAACATGGTATCTAAAGAGAAACTTGGAAACCAATCCCTTCTAGGAAAAAATAAAATAAACTGGTTTTGAAGTTGAGGCAGCAAAAACCTTGTTTTTGTTTTGCTTTGTTTTTTCTCTACTTTTTTTCTTTTTTTGGCTTGTGTTAAAGCTAAAGGAGGCAAGATATATGCTAGTGGCTCCTGACACTGTTGGACAGCTGTCAAAAGCATGCTTTTCAGTGTAATCAAAAGAAGAACAACATGTCATATGACATACAGTCATATGAAAAGAGTTTTCATCGGACTAAGCAGTCCTGCGATAAACTGAAGTATGCTCAGCAATAAGTACACAGCAGCAAGTAATCATTTTCTGTTTGACTTTGTCAGTTTCACATTATTGTCGAGGAATTTGGTCCCACTCTTCTTTACAAAGTTTTTTTTCCACCTCCTTGAGGTTTGCGGGTATTTTCTATGCACAGATCTCTTGTGATTCTGTCACGTTGAGGTCCTGACTTCGACTGTTCCATTGCAACACCTTGAGTCCTTTCTTTGTAAATTTGTTGTAGATCTGCTGGTATTCTTTGGATCATTGTCCTGTTGCATGACCCAATTTTGGCCAAGTTTTAGGCGTTGTTAGTGGTATCAGAGGTTTGTGCTGATATCTTGTGTTTGGGTTTCATCCAAATGTGGCGTTTTGTATTATGGTAATAAAAATCTTCACTTTGGTCTCATCTGTTGAAAGGACATTGTTCCACAAGTGTGTGGTTTGTTCATATGCAACTTTGTAAACCTAAACCCAAGTTGTGTTGCCATGTTCTTTTTACAGAGATTAATCTTTCTCCTGGCAACCCTTCCAAACAACCCATACTTGTTCAAACTTCTTCACACTTGCATACCCACTTAATTAGTAGCACCTGGCTTCTGCTTACCCTCTTAATTCCTTTGGAGGCAGTAAGGGTGTACTTCGGTTTTCACAAGACTCACATGACTGTATTTTGTAGGAATGTGCACAATCAGTTGACTGGACAGTTGAACATTGCTGCCCTGGCTTGTCAGCAGTGAAAATTTCTGTCAGTGAGGCTAATATGTCTTTAATGTGCAACACTCAGCCGAAGCAAAAGACAACGTGCAACACTAGTGCCAGTGGACACTAAAGGGCAAATGTGGACTCCCAAGTTTGTGAATGAGATAACTTGAGAACAAAGCAATGTAGGATATTCAAATTGATGCCATAGGTATGTGCTAAAAATCTTGGATGAGATTGAATATGTTACCTTGATCTCAAGGGCAAGGTCATGGCTCAAATTTTCAGAAAATCTTGTAAATGCCATAACTCGAAGGAAGTCAAATTTTCAAATGGATACGATAAGTGTATCTACTAAAAATCTCTCTTGCCTATTAAGTTAGTGTACAAGAACATCCCCAATTGTTTTTGTTTTACAGCCCTAAATAATGTGCCTCGTTGCAGGAAAGTGCATGCAGAACATGACTTCAGTCTTTGTATATGCTGTATATTGTTTTTATTTTGTGGACGCAAAAACCACAATCCAGGATTTAGATGGAGTGAATGTGTGGGGATAAACACAATCTTATGATGTAATGTAATCCAGTGCACAACAAACACCATTTCCAATTACCGTACAAATTAAATCAGCTCTATTTGAAACTATTTCAACTAAACACTATGAGGTTCAAATGGGTGTTTATTGTTAGGCTGTTGGAGTGCATTCAATTATACAAGTGTTTTTGCGTAGACCTCAATCTCTTCATATTGAACGAAAAGCCTTTAATCATCTGTTGTGACTTCATCCTGTGACAGTATTTACTGAGCATTTCATCATTTTTCATTCATTTTACAGGCTGGTGTGAAGGGGACTTTAGGTCGCTTGGTGGGAATATTTGAGGTGAGCTGCTGTGTGTTGACTTTTTTGGGGGGGTGTCTTCAAGTGTCACCTTACTGTTTGGTTAATTATGCAAATGTTTTCTTCCACAGAACCAGGAGAGAAAACACAGGACCTATGTGTATGTTCTTATTGTAACGGAGGTGCTGGAGGACTGGGAGGACTCAGTCAACATTGGTAAAGCACTGTTTGTTTACTTGTCAGAATGGGGATCATACGGACAAAGTTCTCAGGCAGTCACATGCTTGACTGTAGCTTTTTTTTTTTTTTTTGCCTGGCCTTAGTGATATTACAGTTTTTAGTGTGTGTTTACTGGGGAAGATTATAAAACCAGCTTTGTTCCTGCCCTTGTGATTTTCACTTTAGCTGTGTGTACAGTACTAATAATCAGTCAAAACCCATTTTTCATAATGACTTTTTTTTCCCCCCGTGTGTTGTTTTTTTTTTTTTCTTGCATGTTAACCTTCTCCACAATGCTTTCTTTTTCTGCAAAACAGGGAGAAAAAGGGAATGGTTTAAAATAGACGATGCCATACAAGTGTTGCAGTGTCACAAGCCTGTGCAGGCCACCTACTTTGAGGCTCTCCAGGAGAGTTGTCTGACCAGTAATGGAACTCCACTGGTGACCACGATAGGTGGGGACCTCTCCCCTACCTACAGCATCAATCAGAGCTCTGTTTCTGGGATCAGATAACTAAAACCACAACTCTGAATACCCCAGGAGCTTTCGCCACCACCTGCGCTCTTACTTGTGTTATTTCTCTTCTCTTCTCTTCTCTTCTCTTCTCTTCTCTTCTCTTCTCTTCTCTTCTCTTCTCTTCTCTTCTCTTCTCTTCTCTTCTCTTCTCTTCTCTTGCTTCTCTTCTTACTTCTCTTCTCTTCTCTTCTCTTCTCTTCTCTTCTCTCTTTCTTTTGTCTCAGTAAATGGTTTGCCTTGCCAACTCCTTTGTGCCAGAAATCTGGCGCAGACTCAACAAGTGTTGGATGAATAGTCCAAAACACTTTGTAAATGTAAATGTAATTTTTGACCCCTCTTCTTTTTTGTTTTTGTTTTTACTGACAACTGCATGAAGTGTCCCCTCGTTCCCTTTTCCTTAACACACCCTTAGCGTGGTGTTTATTGAATGCAAGAACTACTTTTTACTGTTGTAATGTAAAAGTGTATACTTAGTGCTTAAGCTGAAGGCTTTTGGTGGTCTTTTTAATGTCTCCATCTTTTTTTTTTTTTTGTTTATTTTTCTGTGAATGAATGTGCCCATAATAAGTGTACTCCCTCCCCTGTTTTAAGGATAGGAAAAATTGTATCTGAATGAAAAGAATTGTGGGAAGTGACTTGTCTTGCATGAGCGCTATTGTTGTTGCGTTTCACTCACTCGAGTGACCTGATGCTGACTGTGTGACAGACAGGGTAAGGTCTTTTGGCTTTTCTTCACTCTTCTCCCTGTTGTAGTTGTTCTTGTTATGTTTTTTTTGTGGTTTTGTTTTGTTGTGTTTTTTTTTTTAACCTGAAGGATACGGCCCCTTAATTTCAATATTCTTTCCATTTCTGTTTTCAGCTGTGTTTCTTTCCTATTTGGGAAGCTAGCCAAGCACTACAGGTTTCAATTTCAGAGCATGCATATATGTATATACGGTATGTATATGCGCTGCACAGTGACTGAAAGAATGTCAGCAGACAATGTAAAAACCATCTTTGTCCTCACTCTTCTCTTTTTGATCCCTTTTTGTTTTCTTTGTTAAAACGCTTTCATGTGACTGACTACAGAGTCTTCCTCCAAACACTGAGAGGGTGGAAATAGTAGATTTCAGAATCATGGACTTGTGTAATTTCAAAGTGCAGCACATATCACTTAAGTTATTAAAACAATTTCCATATTTTACTCCTCACATTCAGATTGGTTAAAAGCAATTGTTTACATTGTGTTTGTAACATAGTACAGATGAATTTAGCGGGCACTTTTCATTATGGTCATGACTCTCCTTTTTTTTTTTTTTTTAAACCTTCCCTCCTTAGTATTTATTCTGCATCCCCCAAAATACTCAAAACACCTGCTTGACATTAAACTGATGTCAAACTGATTTTGGCAAGATGCAGAACAAACAAGCCTTGTACAGTTTGAGACCTTGTTTTTAACATGTAAAATGCTTTTTGGATACTATTTTTTTTTTTTTTTTTTTTTTCCTCCTCTCTAACGTTTGGCAAAAGTCTCTTTAGCTCAGCTGCATCACTTGGCTGCGATGTGGCGTGAAGCAGCTGGCTCAATACTGTGAAACTGGAGGCGCTGTAGATAGCATGTAAGAGGTTTTTATTGTAAATTGTTTATTTCTGTATAGATCAAAGATGAGAATACAAATGACAAAACACCTCTTACACATCTGTGAGTGCTACATGTCATTTCAATTGAGGCTGGAAAACCTGATTGAACTCACTGCGTTGGCTTTAAAGCTGTGAGGAATTTTCTCTTGAGATAGCATTCAGTACATCAGAGGCTAAAGAACAAGGAATGTGGCTGTGGGTGAGATTAAAGAGCCTATTTATAATAGAAAATTGTAACAACCTTAATGTTTTTGTTTTAGACCAAAATTAATTGGTAATGGCAAGGATTTTTTATTTTTTATTTTTTATTTTTTTTTTATCATCTTTAGTCAAACTATGAAATGAAGTATAACTGCATTCTGAGTTGGAAAGCCTGGAGTCTTTTCCTCCTCTGTACCACTAGGTTTAATCGGTGAATTTTCCCCTAGAGGGTTTCTTTCATTGATCTCCCCACTTTGGTGTTCTGCCTTTTTTTTCCCCACATTGATAAATTTGGAAAAATTTGCATAAGCAGATCTGATACATTTCACCTTCCAAGTTTATAGGACACAAAATTTGCACATCCAACAAACATTTGCATTTGTTTGGAGTTGTCTTTTTCTAACTGGTGAATTTCATTCGATTCTGTTTTTCCTTTTATTAATCTTTTGTTTGCTCTCCCTTATCTCTTTCTGACTAGTTTATAACCCCGCCACTACTTTCACCAGCTGGCTGTTTACTGTTTTTGCTAAGCAGCTGCAGCTGAAAACTATGCTACAACTGTATAAATGCAGGCAATGTGGGACTGCAGGCTGGAAAACCACAAGAAGGAGCTAAAAGATGCTGAATAATAGTGTAAAGTTGAGTTTAAGTACATAGGCAAAAGGTCTTTGATTCTTGCATAAGAGAAACACAGTTTACATTAAAAAAATCATGTTAACAAAAAACTGATTATAGCCACATTAAAAAAGTATTTGATGCCCATAGATTTAAAAAGATTTCATTAGGGTTTGTTGGAAGACTTGGCAGTACTTATGTATTTAACAATGAATATGCACAGAAAACTCCAGTCTTATGATTCACAATCTGATGAGAAACCCTTTGATAGGAAATGAGAACTGAAAGCAAGCGGAGCAAACTTTATCTAGACAAAGAGCAGGGTGGCTTTTAGTGGTGGACTGAGTCTTTTCTTCCATGTTTATGATTATGGTGGAAATCACCACATGCTAGCACAGCTGCTAACACTGCCCTGCAATAATCCAGGAATTCAGATCTCTTCTGAATGACAGTTAAGGTGAAAAGGGTCTAAAGTCTCCTCCAGCCTGAGACTTTGGACTGTTTTTACTGCTGTTTTAGAAAGGTGTGGTGGTCAAAGTCTTGCTTTATGTTGCTCTACCTGGCACTTGAAATGAGATTTTGTGTTGATTAGACTTTTTAGTCATCATCTAAAGGTACAATTAAATAGAAACGGGATGAAACTACATATGGCAGAAAACAAAAGCCTAATAAACTATGGCTCTCTAGTTTGATGCGGGTGACAGGTACTGTCAAAATGAATGTGAGGAGGATTTAAACAGTAAAGTAAACAGCCAGTCATTTTTAATTATTAATAACCACTTATTCCTTATCCTGTGTTTTGTTCTGTCTTCTCTTGTTACTGACAACCTGATGTCTTGTATATAGGTAACACAGCAATCTGATAGCCAGAGAATGCACTTTGGCTTTGGTCCTAAAGGATTATTGTAAATTTTTTTTTTTTTTTTTTTAACCCTTCTTACTAAAATTCAAACTGTTTCTGTCACAAATTGACTGATTTAGGTTGGAGTGCTAGCGGGAAATTTGGAAGTAAAGGTTTTCACTTGAATTCCACATTAGACTGATGGTATCATTAGATGGTACAAACACATTCACCCTTTCTTGGACTTCTTGGCTATAAAATTGCCTCTTTAAAATAATGACGCTTCCTAACTTGAAACCACTGGAGCTTCAGATAAAGTCACTTCATTTAATTTACCAAAGTGGACGGTTTATTAATGTATTGCCATGTCAGTTAGTTGGGCCCCATCTTGTGGCCAAAGCAAAAGAATAAAACAAAGCACATCACTTAGCAGCTGAGGATTTGTAACATTCAGTTTTCCTTTAGCACAATGATGACCGTTTCACCTGCTAAACGACTGGAAAATATGTTAATTAAAAAAAAAAAAAAGACAGCTGCCATCTCTGAAAAACAACCAAACAAACTCTGAATTTGATAACTTCACTTTTGAACCGTTGACCTCAGCCTTGAAGTTGCATATCTGTATTTGTGTTCAAGGTCTATGTGTCACTGGAATTTTTTATTTTTTTTTTCCTCTTTTGTCATTTGGGACTGTGGAATAAGACCAGTGTGAGAAGACTGAAGATTGTAATATAAATGTGCCAACAAATAAACACCAGTATTTCACATTCAGGCTGGTGTGTGTGTGTTCAATACATCTCCAAGTGTGCTCTTTGTAGAGTATGTAGGTATTTACAACAACTGAAATATTGTAACTCTGTAGCCAACTCACCCATCAGTTTGTTTTAACTCTTGAGGTTCATGTGTAAAAAGAGTTAGGTCTACTTTCAGGATGTCAGCAGCAGGACATCTCAAAACTGTCAAGACGCTTTCCTTCATTAGATAAACCTGCTTATAAGCAGATTTGTCAAGTCAAATTTGTGTTGAAACATCGTAGAAATGTCAGATAAAATTAAAAGATAAGCTGGTTAACATTTTGTGAGCCTTCAGTAACAGCTACAACATAATTGGGTTTCTCATGGTCAAGTATAGTTCATGACATATTCATTAGTATCAGGGTAGATTGACATCCTTTCCAGGGTTGGTAGTACTTTCTGTCAACATAGGAAAATCAATCCATCCATTTTCTTCCACTTATCCAATTTAGGGTCGCACTACACCCTGGATAGGGTACCAGTCCATCACGCACAAGAGCCCAGATCCATCTTTGCTTTCAGGAAAACTATGAGAGTCTAAAAAGAAATTTTCCTCTGTGTAAAAAGGTTATGTTGGGTTAATTATAACTTTGGCAAAAAGGCCCAATTTAGTATACAGGTGAGTCATTGAGTCCTAGATCATTTCAACTTGACGCTACCATAACCACCTAATGTTTTCTGTGTGGACTAACAGTGAGGGAGATAACTGTAAAAATGACCCTCCACACAATTTACCCACCAGACTAACTTCCTGCCAAAAACAAAGGCATTTGTTTTTCATTTGACACCATCTCAGTCTCACTGTGGCACCTCTCTTGACACACTCATTAATTATCAAAGTATTTTAAGACTCAATTAATCCTGAGCTGGTCCACCATCACATTGCTCAAATTTATAACCAACGTATGTGGACTTTCGCCTGCTCATCTTACAAAATACTTTAAGAAGAAAAGCACAAACAGACCGAGTTGTATTTGGATTTTCTTTATTGTACACAAAGAGAGAGTGAAATTTACTGAGGCTGCTGTCCTCTGCCGCGTCCAAAGCCACCTCTCTGCAACAGAAAAATGTTGTCAGTCGACCAACATGTTCAATACAAGAATCTACAAGTTCAAGTTTTCCAGCTGCACTGTATAAACCACATTTAGCTTTCTGACATTCCTTTTTAAAACCCATGTAAAACCGCACCCACAAATTTAGGGAGGAGAGCCTTTGTTGTTCTGCTGTAGAAAACAATTCTTATAACAGAAAAACATTCAAGATCAAGACAAGGTTTTTGTTGCCAGCCCATTTCTCAAAATACCCGCATGAAACAAAGGAAATGTACTTACGAACTGGAACTCTGTGGCAGCTCCAGCACCGGCCTCTGCCTTCTTGTCAGCACCAGCTAAAGGAGAAGTTATGAGTTAAGAGGTCAGCCAGTAACTTTCAGAAATGTCAAATTTGTTAAAACTTCACCATAACATGTCAAATATATACCAAAATTAGACGGGGGGGGGGGCAGTAATAATAATTTTTACTATTGTTTTTCTTTGATAAACAAGTTTAAAGTTCACACCAGCAAATTGCCTTCTGAACATCAGAATGATGTGATGGGAGCTTCATATGCCTCATTTTTAAAATCCAAATCCTCCACATACATCGATTTTTGTCTTTGTCATATAAGCTCAATCCTTTCAATAATATATATTTGATAACATGTTTCATCTGAATCATTGTGATCATTTTGTTGTAGAACAGTTTTCTAAAGGAAACATGATTTAGATTCTCACCTAAGAACATATTTAACATGTCATTTGCTTTTGTTTTGGCACAAGCACTACTGGTTTGGAAACAGGCTGTGATTTGGCTTAAAACAAACCATTTTACAACATTACATTTACCATTAACGTTTAACATTTTCCAGGGCATTGGTTTCTACTGCCATCTAAAGGTGACATAGCCAGTGTAAAGTTTTTACATGCAGTGATTCAGACAGCCACTAGAGGTCCTCCAACTTTAAAATTTTATACAAATCTACTCAAAGTTTATCGAGGTGCTCGGATGTCTGCAGATGCCTGTACTTTTAGGAGGCAGGTAATTTCAGAGCTTTGTGCGGTTAAAACTATTGGTGTTAATATCTGCGTGACCAGCCTATAAGAATGAGGACTGAGGTGCTCATTCAGACAAGAGTAGACAAACTATAGGAACATGTGGTGGGTCACATCACTGCATTTTCACATTTCACTCTGAAAAATCAAGACATTTTATTAATGCATAACACCACCGTATGATTTAATGATCCAAAATTACCATTTTAGTTTGCATCATTCATGTAAACATCACAAGACCACATGAGCAACTCATAATGTGACTAGTGTAGTTGGTGTTATACGTACGGGGCGCGGCAGATCGCCTGTAAGCATCTCTGTCAGCCTCCCCACGGTTAAGGCGGGCGGGCCTCTCTCCTTCCACTCCTGCAGGTAAAAAGATGACAAAACATTAAGCTCCAGTTTTCCTAGCTTTCCAAAAGAGGAAATTAAATGGGCTTTAAAATTCTTTAATTTTAATGCTAACAATTCTCACTAAATATAAGTCTTTGGACTCTGAGGTCCCTCTTTTGAGTTTATTAATGAACTACTTAAATTTGTATGCTTTACAACACCCCCTAACAGCAAGAGGAGACCATAACATTTTATGTGGCACTTAATTGCTGAAACCTCTTTAGCATATTTTCACAAGATCCAATTGAAGATGCCAATTGAAACTGCAACTTCAGCTTCAACGAAAGGCAAGGAAATTATGAAATGAGATTGTTACGATCTAGTTCAGAAGTCAATCAAAAAATTTTCATTGATAAAGTGAAAAAAATAAACCTCATTTAGAACAGATCACACTCAGGATCCAGAACATCTAAAACAATGTGCTGAAGTTTAGATTAGCAACTTTGATTTCTGGAAAACTGTGTTTGAGCACCAGATTTTGAGTTCACAATCAGCTTCAATATCATTTATAACCTCAGGAAGCATTACCATATTAAATACTATTACTAGTATTTCTGGCTTCAGGAAATGAAAAATCAAAACTTATTAGAAACAAGCATGTATGATAGATGTTTTACCCTTGGGCCTGGGCCTTGCGGTCTCAGGGCGGGTCTGGCGGCGCAGGGTGGCGGGCACGATCTCAGGGGGAAGGTGGAGGAAGTCTCTCAGGTACTGGATGCCCTCATTGGTGAGGTACCAGTAGAAATGGCGCCAGGCAAATTGCTCCTTGACGTACCCACAGGACTTCAGAGACTGCACGGAAAAGCACAATTACCACATTATACTGACTACCACAATAAATCAGTACAAAATCTAGGTTGGTATGGCAGCACTATGCAGAAAGTATCTTTAGGCTTCTTGCTCAGGTAAGTGCACAGAAAGCAAGTAAGTGCACAACAGTGCTAACCACCACACACCATACTGCCCTACAATCATTCCAAAAGATAAAATGAACTCAGATGCGATAAATTCTGAGCCGACACCAACACCCATGTGAAAAATGTTTGAAAGAGCAAATAATCAGCCACACAACTTTACGAAACCTGAAAGGGCACAAAAGATACACATCAGTAATATCCTACTGTAAATGCCATTTGCCATGAGTGTGACGGCAGTAAAAATCAGCTAAATGTTACATCCTCTGTGAAAGCCAAAGAAAAATAAATAAAAAATAAACAGATACATGCTGATTTTTTCCCCACATACAACAGTGGACCAAATCAAACAGTCTATTAAAAACTGGTGGGGCACACACAAAGAGGGGACAGATCCTGACATTTTGTTTCCATTATGGCAGGCATTGCATAAAACACTGGGATGTGAGCGCCATGCACAAGGTAGCGATGGCATCAGCCACTTGTATACATTACACAGTAAACTCAAAATAAAATCAAGGACTCATAGGTGTACCAGATGACCACATGCCACAGAACTAAATGCAGCAGCCTAGGTTCGCCTTCAAGCCAAGTCCTTTTTTCTGCATGCATTCCCTTACCTCCTCTCTTCTTAACGGCTCTATATTATAAATATAAAAAGAAAAGTCTAAATCTGCACTCACTCCCGCTCTTCTGGGAGGATAGGAATAGAGTCCCAAACTAGAGTATCCTGAATTTGCCTCGGGTTTAGCCACCCCAATCTGGACCACGCCTAAACAAAAATCTTCCCTAAGAGGTGTAATAACAACATGCCCAAACCATCTAAATTGGCTCCTTTTAATGCAGAGGAGCTTCACTTCAGAATTAACTGCTGAAAAGAAATATAATTCTCATCCCTTAAATTTCTCTAACCCAAACATGTAAGGGGGACATTGTCCAGACAGCATGGTACTGTTAAACTACTAAACAACTTTTACAGGTACACAACCAGGACTTGATATCTGGACTGACAAATGACATCTTCCCACTTAAAAACACAAACCCAGAACTCCTAAGTGATGCTCAAAACACATTCATGATCACTTTGTCACATTCCCCCACTTTCTTCTCCCCACGAGCCCATTTACAGTCACTACATCTCAGTTAATTCTAGTCTTGGTGAGAACTTTACAAGCTGGACCTTCGTTCTTTCTCACCTGCATCGCTTTCATCACGTGAAGGTTGGGTACATTCTTGTCAGCAAGCTCAGGATGCTTGGCCAGGTGGACGTCTTTCTTGGCCACCATGACTCCCTCCTTGAAGAGGAGCTCGTAGATAGCAATGCGGTTCTTCTTGGGCATCAGCATCTGCATTAAGAGACAACGTGCATCAGATCCCTGGAACTCAACCCATACTTACAGCAGCCTCAATAATAGCATGCTAACTGGCTAGCGTGCTAAGACACATCTAGTAATGAAAATCAAATCGCTGAAGAGACAATCAGCGGACGCTTTAATAATTCAACACATCAGGAATGTTTGGACACATTCACATCAACAGCCACTCTGTTTTATAGAAATTAAAAGCTAATATCTGAAGACCGCGTCACAGGAGAAAAATGGCAACCGTTCGTGAACGCCGAAGCCGGGGTTACTTCTCTACTTCTAAGCCGAATATCAACGACTGAGAGGCGTTTAAGGCTAAAATACGCATATGTCTCCATTTATAATTTTAATAACAATGAAAAAACGATTATTTTTATTTCACAAAATCTGAGATGGTGAAGATATATTTGGATTATTGCGCCGGGTCTCACTTTACCTTTCCACTTGTTAAGGGACCGGAGCCGGAAGGAAAGTTTCTCTTCGATCAGGAAGGTTTATGCTGTGGCGCGGGCCGGCTGGAAAGGCTCGCCCTCTGCTGGTGTGGAGGGGAAACGTATCCTGTGTTCAATATGGAGCTGCAAAGTTTGGGGTCATCCTTTAAAACCAGCTGCACGAGCTGATCAGCGACTTCTTCTTAGTTTAAAAAAGACGTGAAGGGCATTTCAAAACTCAACAAAATCATCCACTAGTGCTCTGTGCTTCTTCTCCTTCTGTATGACTTTGTTTATTTGTAATATTAATATTACAAATAATGAATAAATAAATAAATAAATAAATAAATAAATAAATACAGTGATTTTTTTTTTACACAGCAGTGATTCAAAGGCTTCAGAAACATGGACCCTGGATAGCAAGATGCAGCCCTCCAAGAAAAGAAAGTTACTCCTGCAGAAAATCTTCATATCTACCTGGAATATTTTTAAATATGCATAAGAGCAGACAGACCTTTTTTTACTGAAGGGATGTGGCATTTAAAAATCAAAACAAAACAATAACCCCAAGAAATGTGTTGTATGCAGTCCATTTATTTGCATGGAAGCTTCTTTCAGAATAAAGAAGTAAAAATCTCGGGGTATTTTCCCAACCTGACTCGAAATACATTTGGTCTGTTTCAGTATTCAGTAAACAGTATTATGGGCTATTTCTACTCCATTTTTACTTTATTTTTACACAGACTACACACAGTCACAGTGTGTTAACACACAGGCAATGAAGTATATTCAGTATAATATAGCAAATAATTAGAATTATTTTTCAGTTGAGTTACATCAAAAAACTTGGTATAAATGAATGATAATTTTGTGGCAGTCATGTCTGCAAGAGTGAGTAATCAAAGAAGAAATAAAAATAAGATTATTTAGATAACAGCAATTTGCCACTGTCCAAAAATACTTGTTCTTAGTACAGTGAAAAATAGAAAACATGTGCTTTCAGCTTCTCTAATACAAGGATTTCATCTTATACATATTTGACACAGTTTCCTGGAAACGTTGTAATAATAATAACAACAACAATAACAATAATAATGATAATAATAATGATGATAATAATAATAATAGGAAGAAGAAAATTGGGCATTTATTTTGAAAGACCTTCCCGGAAAACAACCCCTCCGTTACGGTTGGTTTGATTTGAGCCGTCTCACCCTCCCCCATCTGGCGGCTCCTCTCAGCGGCGCGTTTACCGGCGACAGAAAGGAGGCAGTCTCGGGTGATGAACGGAATTATTACATTTTGAGAGCTCAAAGGAAGCTGGATTATCAATTCGTATAAATTCGTAAGTTATTCTTGATTTCTTTCATAACCGTGTGTCTGCTATCAACAGCTAGCCACCGGCGGTTGATTTTTATGATGAAGTAGCTTAATTCAGAGCAAATATTACTGCTGTCGGCGATAACGAGGCAGCAAGCGACCGCGACGATTGCCAACGAGATTCAATTAAAGTCCACAGATTTAAAAGTTTTTTTTTTTATATAAAAGAAATACAAGTCTCCCTAAGATTTGTTATTATTTGCCTCCCTTATCTGTGCCTAAAACCCGCAGTTTGTATCTAACACCGCTGCTCTGTTCTGCTGCTTCATGACACTTATTCATATAAAAATGAGCAAAGATCAGCAAATCTACAATCTGAGTCCTTAGTAGGAGTTTCTGTGAAGAAAGTGCATGAAGCATTGGAGAGCCGGCCGGCAGCAGCCTGTGCGGGCTACTGCAGAGGGCAGGGAGGGACGTCTGAAGTCAAAAGCTTGTCCCTGGGCAAAAGCCCGTGCTTCCTCCAGACCAGCACATTTCTTTGATTTATCGCTGGAGATCAGCTGGTGGTAAATCAGGCCAGACAGGGCTGCTGACCTCCCCCTGAGCAGAGTCTCTCATCTCTAAGTGTTAGTGAGCTCTGTCCACGGTTCTGAACTCAGATCTTTGGTAGGCTCTGCTGTACAGACAGACCGTGAGAGATCAGACCACTGGAGACTGTGCATCTAGAATGCAAAAGGGAAAAAGTTGTGTAAGAACCATAGATTAAAATGTGCATCATACATCAATTTAATGTGCAATTAAAAAAAGAAACACTCAAAGAACAGTTTTGCCTTTTTTCACTTCCTGTGGTTCTGAAGGCAGCTATTAGAAACCTTCTCAGTTCGATCTTGCAAACTCCAAAGTCTGTCATTTTACCAGGAGGACTAACAGTTACATAAACATGTTCATACTGTAAGGATAAAAGTGCTGTATAAACGTGTGCGTGATTGGCTGAATGAGACTTACCAAAAGTAGAGAAGTGCCCGAATTGAGTAGAAAGGCACTGTGGAAGTACCACTCCATTTACTATGTGCTTTAATATCTGGCTGAACAGTTGTGTATTAAACTGACAACTGGGGTTGCCTGCAGCTCTTCTAATCCATTACCTGAAAGAGGTCGAGGGTGTACTGCTAATTTGATTTTGAACTTCCTGAAGTAATTATTTCCCAAAATACTCTTTTAAAGTCACTTTTATTTTATTTTTTACAAAAAAACCAAACACTTCTTCTACATTACAGAAAGCTTACTGTGTACATGTGGGTAGATGTCCTTTGCTATATGTTAACCTGGTGAGTTAATTAACCAATAATTAGGTGACAACAGTGTCAATTATTTATTAATTATTCACATTATTTGTCAATTTGAGGATCTGATGTTTTATCTTCTCCATAATTGTAAACACTTGAGATCTGACAGTTAAAAGTTGGATAAAACACCGCATTTGTGACACGTTTCTGGAGAATTGATGAAATTGTGCTTTTTTAAAATTTTTGTTTTTTACAAATAAACATTTAAAGATTAAACCTTAATTATTTTCCAAGCACAGTCTTGTCCATCCAGTGGACTGAGCTTTGCTTTGAGTCTATAAGCTTATTCAAAATCCTTTGCCTCTCATGTTGTTTACTATAAGGAAGTCTTTGCAGCTCATTTCTCATCATCAAACTCATCATCCTGCTATGACAAGGCTTAAACAAACACTGCCCTGTCATAACAGGCGCCATTTGCATGAGAAAACACTGCAAGCGAGTTGGTGCTCTAATTTTTTAATGATGAACTCGTGAAGGAATGTGATCTTTCATTGTGGGTGAAATTTCTTGACACTAAAAAGTGTTATTTATATTTATTTTGTTTTATTCTTTTTTATTTGAAATTACTTTTCTCTTATTAAGATGTGTATTTTGTCCTTTTTTATTCTATTCTTCTAGCAGTTGTACCAAGGAAATTTCCCACATTTTGGAAAAATAAAGTGTATTGTCTATAAACTTATTATGTGAATATTAGGAAGGTTTATTCAGCTACGATGACTGGAGCAGTAATGAAAATATTAAAGACATGATAGCAGCTCAGTCCATTTAGGCATGTAGACACTGGGATTGTTTCACAACCTTTAACTTTAAGCTGAAAGGAGAGCACTTATTATAACCAAGGTATGCAGAAGAGCATCTCTGAGTGCACGACACATTGAACTTTGAAGCAGATGGGCTGCAACAGCAGAAGACCACGCTAGGTGCCACAGATGTTGGATAAGAACAGCAAATTAAGGTTATAATTTGCATGGGCTCACCAACATCAGATAACAGAAGACTGGAAAAACCTTGTCTCATCTGATGAGTCTTGATTTTTAGCGTCAGAATTTGGTGTAAACAATATCAAAGCATGGATCCACCCTAGTTTATATCATCAGATTAGGCTGATGGTGGTGGTGAAATGATGTGGGGGGGATTCTCAGCACACTTTGATCCCAACCCTTTAGTATCAATTGAGCATCATTTAAATGCCACAGCCTGCCTGAATATTGATGCTGACCATGTATAGCTCTTTATGAGTGTACCTATTTTCTGGTTGCTGCTTCCAGCAGGATAATGTGCCATGTCACAAAGCTCATATCATCTCAAACTGATTTCTTGAACTTGACAATGAGTTCACTGCAATCAAATGGCCTCCACAGTCACCAGATCTTAACCCAACAGAGCACCTTTGCTATTTGGAGAAATGGAAGATCCTCATTGTCTATTTGCAGCCAACAAAACTGCACGAACTGTGTGATGCTATCATCTCAATATGGATCAAAATGTCTGAGGAATGTTTCCACCACCTTTTTGGGTCTATACCAAGAAGAGTTAAGGCAGTTCTGCTGGCAAAATGAGATCCAATTGAGTACTAACAAGGTGTAGTTAATGAAGTTGCCAGCAAGTGTAATATATCATGAATTGATGCTTCACCACAACAGTGGGGTCTGCCCCACAGTTTGAGGACCACAAACTTAAAGAGGGAGGCCTGAGTGCACACATGTTAAAGAGCTTTCATTTGAGTGCCAGCTTGGATTAGTTTATCTGAAAAATTAGTGACACTCATTTGATTTGCTGCTGGTGGTTCAGCCCCTCTCCATTTTTGTAGGAAGGGTGACAGATGAAGTATCACTGTTAACGTAATCAATTAGACTAAAACCTAGCCCGTCTTTGCTTTTTGTATGAATAATTAGGGATATGTCATTCCCAGTGGGAATAGACACAACAGTTTGCTTCCAGTTGTCATTTGTACTTTCCATGATTGGCACGTCACATCTGGTGCACCCTGCCGATGTTAGACGATTGGAAGAAAGCAATTAGGCTTGAGTATTTCTTTCTATGTGTCCCTTTAGCCTTTGTAACCTAGAATATGGCTTCAGACATCCTAAGCTACTCCATCTATGTCTGGCTTTGGATGAATGCAATTAAAATTTTAATTTCATCTTAGTTGCTCTGAGAATTACCCCAACATTAAAACAGATGAGTGCTTTTGCTGCATGTTTTGAAAACTGCTGTGTGTTTGGACAAACTCTCTGGGTAATAATTTCCGTCGCTGAATGGAAGGGATCCACTTATAGCTATCTCAATACATTTTTAGTGGCTCAGGCTTTTAGGTAAACGGTTGAGAGAGCAGGGCCTTCGATTCTGCTGTGAACTAGAAGGTAATTGGTGTCTCAGATAGGA
Source organism: Haplochromis burtoni (assembly GCF_018398535.1). Classification (NCBI taxonomy): domain Eukaryota; kingdom Metazoa; phylum Chordata; class Actinopteri; order Cichliformes; family Cichlidae; genus Haplochromis; species Haplochromis burtoni. The sequence goes on along the minus strand of NW_024582387.1, from coordinate 2,989,199 downwards.
TCCTCACAGGGGATCATGAGAGAAAGCAGGGCTGTTTTGCAAACCCTTAAAGGTTTGCATCCTCCATCCTTTAGAGCTGAAGTGACACATGAAATGATGTAGTTTTCACTTAGCTTCTCCTTAAATACCTGTAGATGAGTTGTGTTGTTTTGTGATCCAGTTGTTTTCATGTAGTGTGGTTTCAACCAGAAAAAGAGTAGAAAAAGAATCTGCAGAAAAGTACAATTTTGCTTGTTTTTTTCTGCTGCTGTTCCAATAGTAAGATGGATTAGGCTCGTGTCTGCTATCTGGATCTCTTTTAAGACTAAGTTTTGAGCTTTGGTCAAAACTGACTTTGTTCATGATTTTCCTGTAGACTGACTAATCAGTCAACAAATCTGTTCAGCTTAATAGATGTTTTAAATGCAGCATCTACCTGTACATATGTGGTTTGGTATGAACCTCTCAGATCCCCCTTAAAAGCAAACCAGTAATGAAAGTCAAATCTATTGTATTTATTTACATGGGTAATATGTTAATGACTCATTTTCTGTTTCAAAATTGTCTGCCCAGCCACTGCTTGTGTTTAGGTACTGTCTGACTTCACTGCACTGTGCCTTTAGATTCTTAATCAGCACAGTCTGACAGTGACTGTGCAGTGCAGATCAGCTCCTAGCACAATCCAGACATCACATTTATACTCGTATAAATTCAGTTCTTCAGCTGCTCTTTCATTACCATGAACTAGAAGTGCTTGATAAACAGACATGTTAGAAGCAAAATATTGTGGACATTACCTTTTCTCAGTTTTGATTTTTTTTTCCTTTTGTGAGAAAAGGTATTTTAAAGGTAAATGGGTGATTTCATAGGTTTATATTCTGTTTTTTGTGTATGTTTTGTTAACCTGACTCAGCCTTTCCCCCCAGAGGTTTAAAGCGCTACAGACCAAACAGTTAACAGTTAAAAAATTAATTACATGCAGCCCAAGACTAAACATTTAATTTAAAAAGGCAATGAGGAAAATAATACTTAGTTGCAGTCTTTATGAAAATCTGTATTTCAAACTGGGGCTCAGGGCCCTGAAAGTTGTCCCAAGTTAAATGGATCTAAAAATAATTATAGACAAAAGCAATTATTTTTCTTGTTTTTCCTCAAATTCTAATTCATTCGCAAATTGTTTTTACCCATTAGGGCAGTACAGTCTTTAATAATTTCATCAGGCACAGTATTTTTCCCGAGAAGACATTCTTTAGCTGTAGTTTACCACAACTCAGGTTTTTGTGAGTATCAGTGAGAGCTTCACTGAGCAAATGCACTTGGATAAGTTGATGTGATATGTGTCACGTGATGTGCATGCCTCTATTTACTGGAGTGTAATATATCAGTGCGTATCTCTTGGGCATCTTTATTGTAGGTGTTACGTTACAAAAGGACCTCACAGCTTTAGGGGAACAAGAAGAAGCTATTAGAGGTTGTTGGCTGGAGGTTTGCTTCGGTCCTCTGAGGTTCCGGCCATCAGATTTATAGCATCAGTGAAGAGCTTAAGAGTCAAATGAGAAGGAAGGAAGAGGGCTTGATGTTGCCATAGTGACTGGGTTTGTGAAAGATGGGGTCTGTGTTTGTGTATGAAAATATATGCGTGTTTGTATGGATTAGAACTGCACCAGTTAATTTAATGACTTAAAATGTCAGAAGATACGTTTACATTAAAAAAAAAATATATGAAGCCTCTGAATTGGTGTTTTGTCCAAACACTAACACATATTTACATATAATAAACATCCTGTTGTAGTGATGTAGGTCATCATGTAAAATCATCAAAGCAGAACAATAGCTAAGATATTGTCAGATGTTCCAAGGCCAAAAATGAGCTTTAAACTGGCTTACTGAAAGACCCAGAAATACTCAATTCAGTGTTTTTCCAGTGTCAAAAGGGTTTTATGATAGAGAAAGCTTAACAGTAATGAACTGTCTTCTGATAATATTTTTATTAGATTAACTCTAAACCTAAGTGTTTCTTCGGCTTGTCATAAAGTGTCAATGCGCTGCACTGTGCGCGTTTGAAAAGGACGTTTCTTTCTTCTGCATGGAAAAAGTTAATTAATTAATTAAACCTACACGTTGTGTTCATAAACCATATGTGCACTGCAGAACCGAATTTGAATATAAAAGATTCCAACTTGACTGCCCCAAAGTTGCCGGTTGAACAGCAGCCGGCATAGTTTGCCCTCACCTGATTGTATCACTGATGGTGTATCCTCTGAGTTGCTCTCACTTCTAGCTGCGTGAAACGTTTATTCATGAGATCAACAGCAGAGGCTTTTGTGTGTGCATCTCATAGCTTTTAGCAGCTGCACTGAATCAGTAACTTCCATTTTCCTGCCCAGCATCAGCTTTGCTCAGTCCAGGCTTCAGTGTGTGTGTGTGTGTGGTTCACACTTTAACCCCAGCAGCTGAACCAGGGGTCTTCAATAAAAAGCTCACACTGCCTCTCTGCTGTGGATGATGAAAAAAAAAGATTATTCATTGCAAAACACTGGCATGAAGACCACTGGGGTCCTCAAAACTTGTCCTGGATTATTGATTGAATTCTTTGAAAGAAAACTGGCTCAGCTCTGAACACTTAATGGCGTTTAAAACCACAAGGTTGGACATAATATTTTTCACTGCTTGTCATCAAAACATTATACAGAATTAAAGAGGAACTAGCTCGTGGGTATTATAATGAAAGTAAATGTACTGTGACTTTCATTCTAGCCAGACTTTACTAGGCTACTTTTATGTCTTCAATGAATCAATAAAACCAAAGTATTCGAAGAGTTTTACCAGTGCCTCACACACGTCCATGCCCCAGCACAATAATAAAACAGAAATTGTCAAATCACAGCAGGAAAAAAAGACTGCATTACAAGATTGTGTTTTTTGTACAGGGGCATAGAGCCAGACCTCTAGCCCTTTCAGTTTTTATTTGCCAGCACACTGGTCATAAATTACTTTGTGCAATTATGGGATATAACACTGGGGTCAAACAGAGCAGTCGCCCCCTGGGAAAAGCACAAGTAGATGACCCACAGATGGCACGTACAGAGGAGATGAGTGCCTGTCTGTGTGGATAGGTAGTTAGCTTTCTTTGATTCTGGGGTCCCTGCATGTTGTTATCTGCTGCTGTTTATGGCTGATGTTTTAACACTGCTCTGTCTGTTGTTGAAGCACGTAAGCACACCTGCTTGCTCTGAGTCCTCTTATTCACAGCATCACACTAAATAACAGAAGAGCTATTTAGAATTTTCCTAAAATGTGTTGCGGCACTCATTATCATTCAGTTTTTTTCATGCACCATTCTAAAAGAAATGTTATGGCTCAGACTGCAGCGTTCGCATCAGCAAATCTGTATTGATTGAGTGGATGCAGCGCAGCTGAAATGTTACCCTGATGTTGACTCATCCCTGTCTGTGCTCCACAGATCAGGCTTTATCTGACCACCCGTGTGACTGTCTCCTCCCTTTGTCCTTTCTGCCCGTTTTAATCCCTGTGACGAGTAATTTTACGCCTTCCCTCTATCAGTCGGCCTTCCTTTAGATATGCAGTAACAGTTGTGCCTGGTTACAAGGTGCCTTTTAAGGAACGACAGTCTCCACCCTCTCTCGCGTTCAGCTAATTATTGATGGCGTAATGTGTCTTCTCAGGCATACGTCAAAGTTCACTCTTGCAGTGTGTGTTTGTAAAAGGCGTGGTAGACTGCAGGATGTGTCAGGGTTGCAGGTAAACAGACACTGTCTCTCAGTGTCAGGTGTCAGTTCTGTCAGAATTTCTCGAGGCAACGCTGTCGAGGACTGAGAGGCCACAAAGACGATAAACCAGGTTCAGTAGCCACTATGATCTGCACTGATGTGTCTGAATGTCTGCTTTTAGTCTGCTGCGTGTGTGTATTTAATGTGAAATTGCAGTGGAGGGTTTTGTTTTGTGGTTTTTTATGACTGATCCTGTGCCACACTTTAATTATGAATGGGCATTACTTTGCATGCCTTCAAATACCATTTTATTAGTAGCATTAAAGACCAATGTAACCTGTGACGTTGTCAGACAACAGTTTTAAATAAATGTTCATACTTCATACATTATGCAATTCAACTACCAACATTTTGTTCATACGTTTATTACTATTTGGTACCTGTGACTAATGTAACCTATGGCCAAAGTGTCTGGTAAGCTGCCTTTTTTCTGACTGTGTAACTGCTGCAGGTATTTCAGACTCCACACAGTCACCTCTGGATTCACAAAAGTCTCTGCAATTTTTCCTGTATAATGCCTGCAGCTAGACTTTGATCTGTAGTGCCACTGTAAGTATTCACAGTGGCTTCTTAGTGATATAACCACAGACGATTTCATTATTAAATTAGGGGAACAGACAGAATAATAGCACGAATAAGGTGTTTCCAGCTACTACATGAGTCATGTCTGCTTTTGTTTATTTTCTGGCTCTGTTGATGACCATCTGTAGCTATATTTCATTTGTGGATAAGTAACCTTAGAGTTAGTAAACACCTTTTTTCTCCTATTCGTCAATTAGATGTTTAACTGCTAACAATCTGTTTGAGTCCTACTGATCATACCTGAAATGTACACCTACTTTTCTTTTCCTTATTTCCTGTGATGTTTAATGTTATAAAGGTGGCTTGTCCTATAAAACATGGCCAAATGCTTAGGCTTTACGTGGTCTGGACCATTCTTTTTCTTCTGCTCTAGGCTCTGTGTGATGTTAGTGTGAATTAACATCCTTAAAATGGTTAATCCTTAATATCTAGGATGCCCCAGTCTGGTTGAGTAGAGGAGCTCTCAAACCTGATGCTCCAATCTTCTGTTTGGGCCAGGGCATCAGCCAGCTGAAAACTGGCCTAAAAGAAAGGTAGCCTTAAAGAGAGTGGAGATAGAACTGCTTGTTTTAGACAGATGCTCAACTGAGGGGCTTCACAAAGAATAGTATGACATAGCTATGAATTATTTTCATAAAAACAAGTTTGGTGCAGGCCAAGAATGAAAATATAGAAGAAATTAACATAATGCATGTGGCTTCAAAACTAGGCCTAGAAGATTTGAGCTGACAGACTGCCTTGTTCTCGTTGATTTCAAGTTCATTCTTTTAGAACTCTTTAGGTTTGGAGTCTGTTTTGCTACGGTATAAACACTGTTTTTGTTTTCCATTTGTTTGACTGAGTAAAGAATTTTGTAACATATTTGTACCGGGGAATGTTAAAACAGTCACTCAGGAGAAGTGCCTCTCGTCAAGGCTTATTTTGTTATAACAGCAGCTGTTAAGGGAGGCAAGAGGCATCCAGATTCTCTTTGATCATACACATTTTATTTACTTGCAGACTTCGTGTTTTCAGCTGAGACATCGGCTGTGATTCCAGAGTATTTTGCAGAGCTGGAGTCATGTTGTTTGTAGAATAAAGTTTGTACTAGGATTCAAATCTAACTTTCTTCAAGATGTAAAATACTTTTACATGTAAATGTTATGTGTAGGCCCGTTGGAGTGCACCTGTATTATATTGATCTTTTTGTCTTTACAGTGATGTGAGATCACAGAGTTTCTCCACGTGAGGTGGGGTTGTTCATCTCGTCTAACTGTTTACACAGCAGTGTGAATAATTGATGAATGTGTTTCTATTTATAGGACTTGAATGTGATGAGGGCAGCATGAACAGGTTGGTTCTGAGGGAAGAAAAAGAGTTGAATTTGAATAATGTGGACTGTACACGAGCTGAGAGGGGCAGAGGATGTGTGTTAGAGTGTATTAAAATTTCACATAGTGGACATCATTATTTGATCTTTGTCTAACTGGCTTCATAAGGCAAGGTGCAGTGTTGCTAACCTTTTGTCAGCTTTCTTTTGTTAATTTTGTCAGCTTTTTGTAACAAATCAAGAGTCTCACATATACAGACTGTGAGGAACTGAGTTGTTGGCCTACATTATATATTACACACATATTTTTATATACATAAAAAAATTAAAATGACTACAAAACTTAAAAACTGAGTTCCAGCATCAACAGAAATGAGCTAGCAAGACATTCGGGGGATTAAGTAAGACTATTGTAAAGAATAACTAAGCAAACAATTAGCAAAAATATGAAGAAGTGAACAAACTGCCCTTCCAACCCCAGTGCCAGAATAACACAGTGCAATCCAATTAACAGCAAACACCAATTAGGCAGCTCGTTTGCAGCTGGGGCTCACTAGCCTGCCATCTCTAACTGTAACCACCCAGCAGCTGATAAACAAAAAAATAATAATTAATGTTCAGTTATATGCTTAACTTTTGTTCTGAATTCCTTGTTAATTATTAAATATTTTATAGCTGCCCTGTTAGTAGCAGAGGAATGCTCTCTGGCCATCATACAAATTCCCAGCAGCTTACGTCAGTCTATCTCAGGGTCACCTACACACTTAGTATCATTGTAATCTCCCTATGACATAATCAATACTTGCCTTTTACTGCAGTCTACTGAAGGAATTAATGCCATAATAAAATTAAGCTTTTTTTCTTTTTTACTTCTGAAGGATTTGTTTTAAATCTTGAAAGAGTTTGGTCCTTCCTAGTTCTGTAGCTTTTCCTTCTGATCTTCCCTCCCTCCTTTTGTTTAGAAATCAGAAATAACTTTGACGTTGCATCATCTTCTCAGCCTTTGTGAAGCTATGAAGCCTTTGTGTGGGTCGTGGAGCGTACTGTGATCACCCATTTTAAATGTCAACAACAGATCACACGGACAATTTATGATTAATGCCTTGCTGAACTAGCGTAGGAGTAGCGTTATGAACTGTGATTTAATCATTTGTTTTAATATAAGTCCATTTATTGAAATACAGAAACAGAAAAACAGCTCTACAAAATGTGACATTGATTCATCTGTAGGTTGCAATTTCATACCTGTTAATCTCTTATCTTGAACACAACTTGATCGGGAACGGGTTGGGTCTGCCTTGTAAGTTATAGTGAAGTACTCAAGTAAGAAGCTTCCTTGTACAGACCTTTAATCATCCTGTTTGTTTAGTTGAGCTTTTCAGGTTCTTTGGTATATATTGATCTCCTTCTCTGTTAATTTAGTATTAGTATATCCTGTATTAATATATGCTTTTAGACTGATTTATAGACGTTGCCTTTTGCCTCTGTGTGCTCGGATTTTTGACTATGCTTTCCCTCTCCTTGCCCTGTATTTGCATCCTCCCCTTGCAACCTGGTTAGCTAGACACAGGGTTTTCTTACAATTGGACATTGAGAGTCAGTAACATCACAGTCATAGCAGTTGCACTTTTGCGTACCTGAATCTTTTTTTCTGTTTCTACACTGTGTACAGACTCGCTTAACAACATGATGCTGAAGACCTCCGTAGGTGAACATTTTTTTTCTTTTACACAGAAAACTGATCAGAAATCAATAAAGAATCAGACTTGTAGACCTGATAATTGCATTGGTGTCACTGAAATCGTATCGATATGCATACGTATCTGGGACAATCTAAACAAGATAAGCCCACTTAAAGACCCAAGACCTCAACACCATCTGATAGAACCTGAGAGTAACAGTGTCTGTATTAACAGTGATTAAATCATATATGATTATGATATATATATGATTAAACCATGTAGAACCAGGGCTCGCAAAATATCAAAATCCCTGGTAGCCCTTCGGGCAGGCACTCTTCAGTTTTTGGTAGCCCAAAATAAATTTAAGTAGCCCGAATAAAAAAAAGAGGACAATTTTTTGATTGATGTTTTGTTTCCTTTACAATATTATACATGGAAACAAAAAATCAATCTAAAAATATTCAAAACACAAATTACAACAACAAATTACAATCATCAACTCAAATATTTGGTCCTAATTGAACAGAAATTTCTATGAACTTGCAAGAACTGTGTAGAATATGAATGTCAGATCCTGAATTTGAAATTTCCACTGAAATCACAGGTAAGAGGCAAGTGGAACCGAGATCTAGGACATTTGCTTTTTGAAATTTGCAAAGACTGCTAAATTTTGCCAATGGTAGTTCACTCTTTGCAACATAGTATGCTGTTTTAAACTGATTTTCAGGTTTATTTTTAGTATGTTATTTGCAATTGGTGTTTGTTCTGGGAAAGATACTGCAGACTGAGCAATAATGCATTTCTTGCAGTTCTCATGGGTTGGGATGGGGTCTTTCTTAAAATGACTGGTCCCAGTAACAAAGGCGGTTGTCGACTCAGAAATCGAGAGAAACTCACAACACACCCGGCAGAACATTATGTTATTTAGCTCGTCATATTCCAGCCACATAAATTCTTTTGTCCATTAAACCAAAAAAGCTGCGCTTTCCTTTTGCCTCGTAGTCTGATTTGTCATAACTTTTCCGTTTTGTGGTAAGCTTTTCTTTGGCTGTCCCTTCTTCGCCCTGACCTGTCTTGTTTGGCTCTAAAGAACTAAAATACCTGCGTAAATCCATCTGCTTTTACACACATACTTACATAACAATCAGCAATTCTCTGCGCAATCAACCTCTCACATGTTTAAGCTTGCTGCAGGAGATTTCACTTGTCATATTTGATAGTAAGCTAACGATTGATAAGACGATGCCAGAGGAATTGGTGCGCAATTAATCTGTGACTTACCAATCAGTGCTGCTGCTCCCTATACACAGTTCGCGCCATCGCAAATTGAAAGTGAAAGCAAAAAACAAGCACAAATTTAAACGCGATTTCAATGTGTCACATATTGACAGTGGCTCATTGATGCCGATGACATAATTACTCAGCTACATTTGCGAAAGAATGCAAAAGCATGGACATATCTTTCCTTCCTATGATAGCCCGACGGGCAAGGCTGAGGTGGATTTTGGTAGCCCGACTGGAAAAATCGCTAGCCCCGGGACGTCGGGCTAGCAATTTTGCGAGCCCTGAGAATTGTGGTGGAGCTTGGTTGCATTTTCTGAAGGGTTTCAGTTGATGAGGGCTGGCGGGGAGATCAAGTGATCTGCCACATTTGCTGTAGAAGTTGACTTTGTAAGCTTCGTAAGCTTGACTTATGCCACACTACAAAGCTCCTCCAGTATTGGTCTAAAGAAATGTGACTTTAAGTTTCTGCCTGTACTAAATCTGAAAAAAGTCCAATTATCAACTTCAATAATCATTTTATAGTCGTTTCATGCTTTTATACAATCATATAGATGTCTCTCTTTTGCTGAATAGTCTTATTTTAACATGACCAGTCAAAGGTTACCTAAACACAATCTTTGTATGAATTTTATTTAACAATATGATCACTGAACACCTCACACACCAAAGTAAAGCATCCCCAGTGCTCAGCCCTGCAGCCTGTCTCCCCCCACCCTGCGTTTTCTCTTCCTCTTCTCTGTCCTCTGCTACTCTGTCTGAGCCATTCAGGCACAACACCATAGGATTATCTCTCTCTCAGTGAGGCAGGCACACACGTAAAGTTTGCTGATCATATCAGAGATTTGAGTTCTCGGCTCCTGTTTTCCTGCTATGCACACTGATGCACCGTGGCTTTGTCAGACAGAGAGGACGGCAGGCAGCACTGAGCAATAATAAACAGATACGAGGGGTGGAGAGGAAGAGAGGGGCTGCCTTCTGGAGAAGCCCACGTGTCTTTTTTTCCTCCTAGCCATTAGCCGCTGTTGATGGAGGACTCGGGGTAAGCTTTTGTTGCTTCTTGGTGGGCTGTGCTCTCTTACTCTTGCGGTCTTTTGACAGCCTTTGTCTGGGGGTTTTACTCTTTTGATGCGTTGATGCCACTGGCTTTTCACCCTGGAAATTGTAATGCTTTTTGATGCTTATGCACTTGCAGTGGAGGGATAGGAATTCCTGATGCTCTTCCTTGTTTTTTGAGGATGCGGATCCAAGATTGCAGGTTATACTTGGGAAAAAGTCAAGAGTTAAACAAAGCAGCGTGATGGTAATTCATTTTGGAGGTTGCCGCCACTGTTTGAGGTTGTATATGGATGTGCGGGTTGGTATGAATGCATTGTTTCTGCTCACAATGAATAACTCATTGCATGATTTTACTTCAATTTAGATACAGTCATATTTATATAATAGTGTCTGTGTCGCCTTTATCGTTACTTGACTTTAATGAAAAGTGGGAGAAGCTGTTCAGCGGTTGTTTTCCCGCACTGCGATCTGCCTTTATGCACGCGAAGCAAAGGGCTATCCACAACAAAAGCCCCTCTCGGCATGTAGCTAATGGATTAACCAGGCATGATAAACACCCACTTCTTTACCCCACTCCCCACGCTGCATTGCTGCCCAGTTTGTTTTGCCCAGATTTGCCAGGTTACATCAAAGCAGAAATTCCCCTTGATTATTTGTTTATTTATGGAGTAGTAAGCTCTGGGGGTGGGGGTGTCCAACCAATTTCCTCCCTCACTTCATCTCGGCTTTTTATTGTCAAAGGTGTCACTCCATCCTTTTCTCCATGGTTGACCCAAATAACCACGCAGCTTCTGCCCCTCCCCCTGACTTCTTATCAAAACACATCACTGGTGCTTCTCTTTCCATTGTTTCATATTCTTCTCTGAGGCATCAAACATTTTGCTCTTAATAGCTTTTGCATCGTTTTTGTTGTTTAATGCAACAGTAATCTGTCTGCTAATATATTGAGCTTTCCCAAAACAGGTTTTAATTTGGTTTCCATATTCACAGTGCGTGGTGTGTGGAACAAAATGATGTAAATAATTTAACATGTCAAGAAAAGTGCTTTGTCTTGCCAATCATTACATGTTGCTACTCTCATTTGTCTGTGATCAGTAACCATTTAGATTTGCATAAACACTGGAAGCAGGTGGAAACAGCCAGCCTGCTCTTCCCAAAACACATTAGCCATCCACATAATATATCAGGTTTGTGTAATCCTTACAAGGCAAAATGTAAATATTACAAGCTGTGGTTTCATGCAGAGTTAGAGGTAGGACTGTTTCTTTGCTTTTTACCTGGCACACAGCCCCCTCGTGAAACAATAACCTTAAACAAACATAATAGAATTTGTTTTAGATGGAGCCAAAGTTAGCTATGGATTTTCCCTTTTGCACTGTTTCACCCGGATTCCAATCTACTTCGCAAAGCCAAGTCATTAGCTTAATGTTTAGCAAGAGTCATTAAAGCAGTGTTGATTTATATCCATATAGATCCATGTATATATAACTCAGAGAAAGAGAGAAAATGAGAATATTTCTCAAAATGTTCGTTTAACATACAAAGTTTGTCATTCCTGACAGATTCACTGGTCCATTTCTCTGCATTCCTGGTTAGTCCCTACAAAATACATGTAAAAATAAATTGCTCCATATTTAACAGCCAGTGCATCAATACAGTGTCACAGAGGAAATTAGATTCTCTGACTGTAACATGACTTGTCTGGGGATGTTTTGTCTTCCCACAGTGGCTGTAGATGACATTTTACTTGCATTTCATGTTCATATCATTTGCATTTTATCTTGATCAGCATTCCAAATATTGTGGTTTGTTTGTAAATGTTGTTTGTAGGTCTTGTTTCATATGCAGACATTCACATCTTGCTACATATATTTATTAAAAAGGAAGCCCCTGTGTCTCTGATGCTTGCAAATATCTAAAGAAAATTAAGTTTGGAATGTTTTGATCAATATGCAGTGGAACAAACTAGCAGCCTATGCCTACGCAAGCAGTCTGGTTTCTCCCAGAGGAGATTATCCTGCAGTTATTGCTACAACGGCTAATCCAGGATTCTGTTTTATGCGCTTCCTTTTGTTCAGACTGAAGTGTTTTAAACGATTGTCTGTAAAACTGAAACTTACCAAATTCCCAACCCTATGCGGTTACAATTACAAGAAGGCTAAAAGAGTGCCAATCAGGACTGATGAGTTTGTGTTTGGCAACCTACCCAAAAAAACAGCAAAGCGATGTCATTTTTGTTGGTACCTTCTCAAACATGGGAATTTCTCATTACACAAGCTGTCAGTGTACAAGTAATAATAATAATGGATTGCATTTATATAGCGCTTTTCGGGGCCCTCAAAGCGCTTTAGAATTCCACTATTCATTCACTCTCACATTCACACACTGGTGGAGGCAAGCTACAGTTGTAGCCACACAAGTGTATAAGTATAGTAGTGTAGAAGTATTACAAATGTCATGAATCGCTGTGCGGCAGGCAGGAGTTGGACCCAAAATGTAGGACTCACAGACTCAGGGGATGAACTCAAAATTACAGCTTTATTTGCTGGTCACAGAAAACGAGCATACAAAACTAAACTGGGAAAATATAAACTCACACTTTGCAGAGAGGCACACGAGGAAACACACAGCTTGAGGGACAACACGACACTGACTCAGAGAAACACAGGGTTTAAATACACTGGGAAGTAACGAGGGGAATGAGACACAGAAGGAGGGCACAGCTGGGAGAAATCAGGACTGACGAGGCAAGCAAAGCAGGACGCATTCACATAAGACACGGACCTTCGAGGTAAAACATGAAGTATCACACAGAGACGCGAACTTGACAGCAACTAAGAAACACAGAAACATAAACCATAAGGCAGAGGTCTGAGAACCAAAATACACAGAGGGAAATACTAAGCTTGGAACACAAGAAACTAGACTTGAGGGAGTAACAAAAGACCAACCATGAGAACATAATGCACACTGCAGAGTGACAGAAAACAAGAAACTCAAACATGCAAAGAGACACACTTACACAGAACAGAGGGGGCACAGAGAAACATGAAGGGCAAGGGATCAAAACTAGAAACGATAGAATAACTCACAAGTACAATAATACAAAAAATCACAAAGAACTAAAAACGCTGGGTCAGGAGACACAGGACCCTGACAACAAAAGTAAACTGAGTAGTTCTCAGGCACATTTATTGAAATATTAAAGATATATTTCCAAAACGAGATAGAGGTAGCTGCTGCAAAACACTCTAATTAACCTAATAAATGCCCCAGACCTTCAGTTTAACAACAAAACAACAAATAGTCATGTTTTTTAGTTTGCATGAAAGGAAGTGTGTTCATTGTCTTTTAATTCCCTAAAAGTATTGCCTTTCATATTTTCTGACTAATAAAAGTGGATATTCTTTAAATGTACTGCAGTAGTCACACACCACAGTGCAACATAGGAAACTACAGTAAACACAAAAAAATTACAAAGCACTGAAACAACAACAATGTAGCATAAAAATATATGTACAGTTTAAACAGTGTGTATATATCATGCCCAGTTAAGAGCTTTTTGTCGTCAAGCCTTTCTTGCACTTTAGCTGGGGAGTAATTAATGTTTATGCCACAACCAGATGCACTCTCCTGCATCTCCCTGTGTTCTGTTTTCTTGCCCCTTTCAACACGTCACCACACATCGACACTCTTTTCCCCATTTCATAGGCAGTCTCTTGCACCCACAAAATGTCTATCTGAGCATTTTAAATACATTTCACATTACTCATATTATGACTTACACCTGTAGGCTCTCCAGATTTTGCAGACTAGATTGCCGGTTCTGCTTGTGCACAATGAAAAAAGCACTTTCTGTTGTGTAGAAGTGACAAAACATTGTAGATAAAAGCCATAAATCTTAATCCAACTGATAATCTGAAATATGTGTTTCTGGCTGAAATTGATCTATAACCTTAGTATGGTTCATTACCTGAAGCCATAGATTCTCAGAGTTTTTCTCAAAATCCTCACATACCATACGAAAGTGACCAAGATCGGATTTGAAAATATCAGATTTGTGCCGTTCACACTGTCATACCATAATCGGATATGGGTCGCATAGGGTCGAAAAAGTCGGATTTGATGCACTTGCGACTGCAGTGTGAACGTAGCCCTATTATCAGGGGATATTGAAGTTTTCCCTAGGTAATCTCTCTCTAATCTATGCGTTGGTATTTTGTTGTGAAACACTTGATGTTTTTGTTTTTTTTTCTTGAAAGCTGCTATAGAAGTTAATTTTATTTACTTACTTATATTGCTGGTTCACGACTTTAATCCCATCCAGTGGTATGCTGTGTGGCAGTTTGACAGTGTAGTCTTTCTGAAACTGCAATTTGTATTGTGTACTGAACCTGGTGGGCGTGAGGCATGAGCTTAAATACCGTTAGGCAGTCTGTGTGCTTAGTAATTATGCTGAGGGTTTGTAATCTGGTGAATATAGATATAAATGTTAGATATTTTCAGACAAATAGAAAATCTTGTGCCATCACTAGTAGCCACAACTGATTAACTTCTGCAGCAGGTGTTCCAGTAAGGCCGTGGGATAATATTAAGTGACCATAATGAGTGAAGATTACCCTGCAATTTTACAGCAGTGTTCTGATAATAGCCGCCTGAGTCTATGCCACTGAAAATTAATAGCTAGTCATTAAATCTATTGACAGAGTAATCTCACGAGAGCAGGTAGAAAATAGCTGGAAGCATTCAGGCTATAAGGGTAAGACTGCATTTGAGTTCACCTGATATCAGCATGTATAAAGTAACCTGCTTGATTGACTAACCTTTGATGTCCCTTGATGCCTCTCTATTTTCCTTTGGTTTGTACGTTGTATTAAAGTTTATTAGCATATTATTGTAGTTTTTGTGGCAGCACCTTTTATTACAGTAGTAGCTGAGTAACAAAGCAGAAAAAATTACATAATAATGTGGTAATTTCTGAGTTATTACAATGCAATTACAAAGTAATAACAGTTAATATCAAGCAATATCATGGTAGCAACAGTGGTTACAGTTGAGTAATATTACACTCAAACTAGGGCTGGGCGATATGGCCTAAAATCCATATCGTGGTATAATTTGAAGTACGTGCAGTAACGATATATATCGCGATATATTCTTTTCTTCTGTATAATGTATTTTTGACACTATAAGGCACACTTAAAATCCTTTAATTTTCTCAAAAATCGAGAGTGTGCCTATGAATTCTGGTTGTGCTTACTGACCTCAAACCGATTTTGGCTGCAGAAATCTGCTAAAAAATGTTTTAGTACAACTTTGGTAAGCCGCACTGCTTGATGGATTGTCAGAGCATTACGGCTGCCGTAGTGAGGAGCTTTGTAATAATTTTGGACCCAGTAATCTGGGTCCAACATTAATGAATCAATGTTACGGAAGTGGAGGAAGCGCAGTTTTTGGCTTTCCCCGTATTTCAAAAGTGCTTCATCTCTTTGCTATGACTGTTGCCCGGCATAATTTGCAGATGATAATGGTTGTAGCCGCTGCGATACTTTCGGCCAAAACAGGCGCAGCTTGATGACATCATCAACATGCGCTATCGCGGTAGAGCGGTATAGTCAAAATCTCTATCGTTGGCCAAATTTATATAGTTTCTATCGTATATCGTTTATATCGCCCACCCCTTACTCAAACTGATGTAACTGGATAATAAGGGGGGTAATGATGTGGAAATAAAGGCATCCGAGTGATAGTAATAGTTTAGTAATAGTAATTAGTAATGGTAGGGTAATACCTTGGTAACAACATGATAACCTGCTAGAAATAAGAAGGTAATCTTCACATTTTTATACAGAGTTTAAATTGTAATAACCTCGTAATAATAATGTAATTTTGACCAATTTTTTAGCATATTGGATAGTATTACTATATTATATTTATTGAATTTATTCTACCATAGATTCCCAACACCCTGCTGGTTTTAAAAGCAATAATGTAAATATTATGCTGCAAAATTCAAACCCACCTGTTACTCCATGTTAACAACCTTTTAAAACAAACTTAATGAACAGGACCACCTTTCACAGCATATTTTATATCTGGATGACAACACGTAACATGGTAAAAATATTTCAGGTAGGAAGGAAAGTGATCATGGAATGCATATTTCAAATGTCCAGTATACAAAAATAGGATCTCATCCATGTTCTCCCGCTTATCCAATTCAGGTTTGTAGGGGGGGCTGCGCCGTCTTCTTCACTGATCTCTAACCGTCCAAAGCTCCAGCCTCTCTTGCAGCAAGTAGCACCAGACTGCCCACTTGCATACTGTAAATGAGAAGTTTTGAAAGAAGAATAATGTTAAAGCAAGCATGATGTAATTGGCAGGTCTTTGAGCAACCATTTCAGAGATACGGATTGCCTTATTAAAAAGAAAAAAAAAGAAAAAATCCACTATTATAATTTTTGTATACAGTAAAATAATTAATTTATCTTTTTTTCTTTTCTGCCCAAAATAGTATATTGGAACACATTTGAATATTTAATGTGTATTATTAGAAATAAACCACAGCAAAATTCACTAGGGATGGATAGCTATATTCTGAGTACACCACACCTCTAACACTCTCGCCTAAACTGTTGAAACTGGAGTGCTTAATTTTTGGGTGAATACTTTAAGTAACAGTATAACTAACCACATCTAGTTCTTTATCAGTATTTTCAATAATTGTCAGCTATTTTGAGAAACCTTACTTTTATGCAACCTTAGTTTTTATTCTGTTAGTCAAATGAGCTAATAGGATATGGTTTAAGTTAATAAGTACACGGTCCCAAATATAACTATAACTATAAAATCACCGACATTACCTTCTTATTTCTAGCAGGTTATCATATTGTTACCAAGATATTATGCTACTGTTACTAATTGGTTTTGCTTTAAACAATGTTTTTTAGTGAATCTCACTGCAGATGCTGGATTTGTTCTAATCGGATTTATAAATTCTAAAAGAGTTGTGAACTGAGTTTTTATGCGTCTCACACATCAGAGGGTTTTACATTCCTCTGCGCTTGTCTTGTCTTACAGTGCATAAGGAGAGTTATTTTGCTGCAGACTACCACAGCCTAAAGCCACCCAGCCAATTCGGGGACCATGTCTGGAGCCTACGATGAGTCCGCCAGTCTGGAGGAGACCACAGACAGTTTCTGGGAGGTGAGACAGCTAGGAGCAACATTTGACAGATTAAACTTAGCTGGGAAGTGACACGACCTAGTAATGAACTCTCAGTAAACCTACTTTATCTGAGAGAAAGATACAGGGCCTCATTTGTCAGCCGTTTGGAGATTTGCACGTAAATCAGGCAAGTACTTGCCACTGCGCATAGCAACAGATTTATCGACCGGGCTGGATCACTGAGCTGCGGGTGCCTCAAACTCAGATCAGAAAATGACGCACACATTTCCTCAGCATGACAAATTACTCTATGTTGGTGCCATTATTTCTGATTGACTCGATTTATCAAGCCACATCTTGTATTATGGCACAGTTAAAATGAAAGGAAAAACAGAAATATTTCATTGTTGGCCCAACCTGTGCTCTCAAAGTGTAAGAACTCCTCACCAGTAGTCTTTTTTTTTGTCCTGTGTATCTTTGTGGACAAGTCACCTTAAACAGCTGTTCCTCAGGAGGTAGACCGAGTCCGCCATTAATCAGGTGTTTCAAACCCAACTCCTCCACTGTGCACGCGGGAGTGCTCTTGAACCACTTCGAGTGGTCCATTAGACTAGAAAAGTGGTGCATAAATGCCAGCCCGTTTACCCGTTTGATTGCTAAACTGTGATCCTGATGAGACATCAAGCTGAAATGTGTCACCATATATTAAAATGCTCATCAGAAAATGAAGGAAAGGAAATACAAATAAAATCAGCACAAGAACTAAAATAAAAATGCTTAGCTTATAAACCAAATGTGTCTTTAGCTGCCTTTTAAAACAATCCACAGAAAGAGCAAAATCTCCGGGGTGCAGGCAGAGCCTGCCGCGGGCCTCAAAGGTTTGATCAGCCCAGGCACTTAGGGCATGAGGGGACAGTTTGTTGAGTTGTGGTTATCTTTGTTAAATGGAAAATAAATGGGCCTTTTTCACATGAAACATAGCAAGAGCATGTACACACAGTAATGAATGAGTACCTACCTACACTGACTCTTTGGACTAATAAACACAAATTAAAGGTAAATACAGTTCACTTTACCATAAAATGTTGCAAACAAGAGCAATGAAGGGGTTAGATGAGGGGTGAAAAGATAAAAGCTCCCTGGCACTGTACATTAATCTTGGACGACCTGTCAATGCAAGTGTATTCTTTATAAATATGCTGGTCAAATTCGACCAGCATATTTATAAAGAAGCTGATGAGGGAAGAGGAAAAGGTGAGTCAGTGGGTGTGGGATATCAGATGAATGGGAAAGATGGGACAAACTGCAGTTAACACAGGGCAGAATCGGAAATAACAGGAGGGTTACGCTGAGTTCAGAAAACACTATTTCAGGGGGCTTTTTCTAAATGGTAGCATTCCAAGCTGTGATTGGCTCATCGTCCATGTCTATCAGCCAAGTCAGAGTAAGATTTTATAATCTCTGAATTTGGCACCAGTATAGACAAAGGCAGTCCAAACGATGGATTAATAGAGATGGGATGAGGATGAGTTATCTGTGGGACAAATCACCTTATTCCAGATCATGCCAGTGAAAAAGGTACTGTGTTTATTGGTCCCAACAGGTTGATAGTTTATCACTGTAGATCAGTCTTACTTTGTTTGATTAATCTGTTGTTTTCTGTATATGAAAAATAGGAAATTTCCAGCACAACTTCCTATGGTCTCTTTGTTGCTTATTTCATCTGTCTGTCAGATCAAAGATTTTCAGTGTACCATCTGCTAAGTTGAAGGATTGCACCATTTTGTCAAAACTGAAATGCTGGAAGTAGGCGATTTTCTGCGTAAATATTAATGGTTTCTGCTTGTCTGTTGTTTCAATTGCAGTTTGTTGTTCTGGGTTTTTCCCACAAGATTACATCAGCTGCAACCTTTCCTGAGCAAAAACAGCCCTGAGTAATTTGAGAAACTAGTGCCAAGAAGCTCATTTATTATATATGAGAGGTGGTGACTCAGGTGAGGTGGTAAGGTAGCAATTTGCTGTTGAAATTATTCACCTCATCAGTACAGACTGTCCTGTTGCTTTATGTTCAGATGCAGGAGTTTGTTTGATGAATGTACTCAGGAGGTGCTTTAGACAGAAGACTTCATACATTCGGGTTTTTTATATTCGATCTCCTCTCAGACTCGGTTCAGTTTTATCCTCATCATGTCTCTTCATGTTCGGGAGTCAGGTGGAGGAGCAGAGGTATTCGCTTCCAGCACATAGTCACTTTATCACAGTCAGCCACTGCATTACTGCTGTGGAGCTGCTGCAGTGCTGCCTGCTGATCGCTGACTCAGCTCACTGCTGCTCCAGCAGAGGCCTGGTCTGGAATGCAATCATTTGCTCCCCCCAGCTGCTTTCATTTAGTTCCGATTTGAGGCTTGTTGGCTGTTGCTTTCAAGGTGTATTAAGTGTAAACATCTAGTGCCTGTTCAGCAAAGATGCAGTCCTGCTAAAAGTGTAAAATGAAGCCAGTAAACTGGGGTTCAGCCTCTGTGTAGCTCTCTCTCTCTCTCAGGGGCTCTGTCTCTCGGCAGAGCTCTCCATGAGGTTGCTGCTCCTGCATCCATGGAGAGTTGTACATTATATGACATTAACCCATCCCCTGCTTTCATTGCATAACTTTGCACAGCAGCAGCAGCAGCAGCCATTTCCCTGCTGATCCTTCCTGCTTCACCGACAGGCTTTTGGGGTTTTTTTTCCAAGGTGCACCAAATAACAGTAGAAGTACACAGGTCATTTAAATCCATTATCACTTTAATACCAATCCTTTATATAGCTTTAGCTAGAACCAGAAAAGACCCATATTTTAGGAGATAGTCTGAGGCAATTTTTTTTCTTGTTTTGTAATATATATATATATTTAGGCATTTATTCAAATGTGTACAGTTGACATGACAGCAAATAACCGTGTGACATTGGTCCACAGTTGCAAGTAGTTTTAGTGAAAAGTAGTTTTTACAAACAAAGGGGGTATCTGAAAACTATCTGAAATCACAGTATGGGTCCTAATAACCCAGTGATGCTATGGGAATTCTGATGTCCTGATTTGAACATTTTAGGACACATTTAAGTTAAAGGAGACTTATTGTGCAAATTTCAAACACGTTTTTATTCTTGGACCCTACCAGAGTGACCTTGCATAAAATGCAGTGTAGAATAATCTTTATTTATCATATAATTGGCCTTTGTGCAGCCCTTCAGTTCACCTTGTGACTGAAACAAGCTATTTTAGCTCCCCTCCCTTTAAGTCAACTTTTGTCCGATTGGCTGTGACGTGCGTGTGGGGTTACTATGCTCAAGGCCACTGGACCGTCCTTGATCAGCTGTGTTTGTCATCATCCACTTCAGGCTCACTTCAGATAGTCTAATCAGTGAACCAAATCAGTAAACTGAGGTGGACAAACAAGTTTGACTGAGGATGTTTTAAGCCAGCAAACAGTTTGTGTCACTTGCTATGCGGTTAACTGACAAGTTTGTGTAAAAAGGATTATTGGACTAACAGTCTATTTATTGTGATACCTAAAAGATGTCTGCAGCCTTTTTTGACTAGCAGCTTTTCATAGAAAGCTGTTGGTCTGAACTGATTATAAATTAACTAAATCTCACAGCTCAAAGCCTTAGGTGATGAATTTTCTTCCAAGAACTTCGATGAGGCAGAACACGAATATTTTAAGAACATAATCATTAGTGATCCCCACAGCAGATGGCTGTTCCTCCCCGAGCCCACTTCTTCCTGTTCAAAAAAATAGTTTTGCCTTCCCACTGCCATCAAGTACTTGCTCTGTTACAACAAAATTAAATGCCATCAGGCAACAGTTGGGATTTGGTTGTGTATAAATACAACTGGGTGAGTAACCTGAATGTCACTGTGATGTTTATTTGTTTTTATATAAGGTTGGGAACTACAAACGCACGGTGAAGCGGATTGATGATGGTCATCGGCTCTGCAATGATCTGATGAACTGCATCCAAGAGCGTGCCAAAATTGAGAAATCCTACGCACAGCAACTGACCGAGTGGTCCAAGAGATGGAAGCAGCTGGTAGACAAAGGTGAGAGATCATTTTACCCAATTCCAAAAAACATTGAATACTTTGTAAAAATAAAAACGGAATGCAAAGATTTGCAGTTCTGATGAAGCCATATTTTATTTAAGACAGAGCACAGAAAACGTATCAAGTGTTTAAATTGATAAAATGTGCATTTTGATAATATCTGATTTTATATAAAATGATGTTATGTACTGTAAACGGGAGATATTCAAAATCTTTGCGATTTTATGTTGAGGGCCATTATTCTGACGTTGTTTCATAATTTGTGAATGTACTTTTTTGCAAACTGATGAATCGATGCCAAGCTTTAATTCTATGAAACTCTGCCTTGCAGAGGTATTTTTTTTATTTCCATTAATAAAACCCATTTATACTCATGTTAATGATCTGCTGTTAGTTACTCCAACTGTTTTTTAGTGCCAGATACCTTTCCAGAGACAAATTGTTGCCAACAAATTCAAAATCAGCTATTATTATTCATGAAATAGTGAAATGTCGCAGTTTAAGCTTTTGATATTTTTTGTTCTATTGTGAATAAAATATGGGCTTATGAGATTTTAAAATCATTGTCATTGCATTATGTTTTAATTGACATTTTACACAGAGTCCCAACTTTTTCAGAGTTGGGTTTGTATTTCATATTAACATGGAGATACATTACTAGTCTTTTTTTACAAATTGCCTTCAAAGTGCAGTAAACAGAAAGACATCTTTTGCATTTAATATGGGAACAGTTTTCCTCAATACCCATTTATAGATTTTAGGGAATAGACCGATCCTTCCTCTAGGCTTCTGCTCTCAGTGTCGTCTTTCACCCCCCAGATCTGAGTCCATGTCAAATAAAGTTTTGATACTTTACCCACACTTCCTTCTTTCACTAGGGCCTCAGTACGGCACAGTAGAACGAGCTTGGATGGCGATGATGACAGAGGCCGAGAACGTGAGCGAGCTCCATCAGGACATAAAGAACTACCTGATCAATGAGGACTTTGAGAAAGTGAAGAACTGGCAGAAAGACTCGTACCACAAGCAAATGATGGGTGGATTCAAAGAAACCAAAGAGGCAGAGGAAGGCTTCAAGAAGGCTCAGAAACCATGGGCCAAAAAGCTGAAAGAGGTGAGGGAGTGTGGACTTTACGAGGACTCGTTTTAAATCTTCAAAGTTTGATTACATACTGCTTTCTTCTGTTTATGTTGAATTTCCTTCTTCAGCTCGAGGCTGCCAAGAAAACATACCACATGGCCTGCAAAGAGGAGAAGCTGGCTACCACCAGAGAGGCCAACATCAAGGGAGAGTCATCTGTGGCAGCTGATCAGCAGAAGAAACTCCATGAGAAGGTGGACAAATGTAAACAGGACTCACAGAAGGTGAGAACATCAGCTGCCGCTGCTCCAGCATCATTATGCAAAAAATATTTTCTGCAATAATGCCAAAGGCAAATAAGGCTATTTTAAGGCTGTCTGATTGGAGCCAGCGCAGCATTGTTAATATGTGACAGTATGCCACTCCTTCAGTCAGTAACTCTCATTCACTGCTCTTGACATG
Source organism: Haplochromis burtoni (assembly GCF_018398535.1). NCBI lineage: Eukaryota > Metazoa > Chordata > Actinopteri > Cichliformes > Cichlidae > Haplochromis > Haplochromis burtoni. The sequence continues at coordinate 2,966,725 of NW_024582387.1, read as the reverse complement.
GACTCTAGTCTCATTTTACTGCCTCAGTGCTGGAACATTTGATACTGTTCTCTCAAGATTAGTCCGTTTCAAATTGACTCCATAAATGAAACTTATATGAACACGTGGAATACGTGTGTTATTAAAACAATGGTCACCCCAAGCCATTTGATCTTATTACAGACTGAAATATAAATAATTGTAATCATTTTTTAAAAGCAGCTCAGTCACATTATCTGGGTTTTTTTGGTGTTTTTTTTTTTTGGGGGGGGGGGGGGGGGGTGGAGCTTAAAACAGGAGACAGGAGAAAGCTGACATTAGTTAGAGACTGGTTCTTTGGCACCAGAAGTAGAAGAACTTCTGGAGCAGAACCATTTCAGTTAAACAGAATTAAACTGACATTGTACCACTAATCTAGAACCAGTGTTATTAATTTCAACTAACAAATAGGCTAATGCCAGTGCTCAAAACTGGCTGGACCTAAAGTTTGAAACACTGATATAACTGCCTCTAGGAGGTGCTGCATCAAAACATTCACAGGGTCATTTACAGATGCAGCCTTCTTCTCGTGGTACCAGCCACTACTTCCATTCATATAATGGTTCAGGTACTGTGATAAAGCAACCAATTGTGTGTGTGGTGATTGTAAGGGAGCAATGTCAATAGGGATATGATTTTTTTTAACTGTTTTTGGACATCAGTAGAGTAGTATGCCACAGACATATAAGCCAAAATTAATAAACTACAATAAGCAGGATGCTTTCTTTGTTCTTTTTGGTTATTTGTCTATGACAAGAAGCAATTTCTGATCAGTCAAATTTTATTTGTAACCTTGCCTGAATGTGCTAAATGTGCTTCAGAAGTGACTGAGGACAGGAAAATATAATAAAACAAGCAGATAATATACACAGATAAGCAATTTAACCTAAGTTAAAAAAAACAAAACATTGCAGAGAGTGTGATACGATATGATAAAATTAACAACAATTAAAAAGCAGGCAAGTTGAAACCACAGGCTGCATGTTGGATAAATGGAGAAATGGATGGATGGATGGATAGTCGCTAATTTCTAAGTAAAACTAAAAAGTAAAAATTAAGAGGCATAAATACTTGAATCAAGAAATAAGAATAAAAGTACAAATTAGATCAAATAAAAACAGTACATGAAATAAGGTGATGAGGTAAGTTTAAACATTTTAACACTTCCAGCTGCTCTCAGGTCATCTGGCAGTCTGATGCCATGGTTCAGCGGTGCCAAGGGTACTTTGCAACGATTAGCATATTAATGCCAGAGGTTTATACATGGAAGCATGAGACCGTGAAGAGCTTTGCTTCTGGAATGATTCTTTAATCATGTAATGTCCGTGTGTGTTGCAACACAGGCTAAGGAGAAGTATGAGAAGGCTCTGGATGAGCTGAGTAAATGCACCCCTTCATACATGGAGAACATGGAGCAGGTGTTCGACCAGTGCCAGCAGTTTGAAGAGAAGAGGCTGAGTTTCCTCAGGGAGGTGCTGCTGGATGTCAAACGCCACCTCAACCTCACAGAGAACCAAAGGTCTGACATGACTGAAAGTGTTACGATAACAAGACAGCAATCATGTAAACATTACCCATTCACCAAATCCCCACTCTCTGTTTACAGTTATGCTACAGTGTACAGAGAGCTTGAACGCACCATCACATCAGCCAGCCCACAAGAAGATCTGAAGTGGTTCAGCAACGTTCACGGCCCCGGCATGCACATGAACTGGCCACAGTTTGAGGTAATTAAACACTAGAACAGGCTGCATGTGTGCGGGTGGACCATTACAGAGAAATAACGATTTATAAAGCAGTATATGGATGAAGCAGGGTGTTAAATATTTATTACATATTAGAAAAAACAATACTATGAACTTATGTTTATATTCAGCATATCCCTGAATATATATGAGATTGTATAATAAAAAAGATGTATATGATTAATATGAAATCCAACTCTAAATCTATTAAATCCAAATCTAAACCGTTTTTCCGTCTTTTTCTGTTTTGTTTTTTTGCAGGAATACAACCCAGACCTTGTCCATAACATCTCTAAGAAAGAAAAGTCAAAGAAAGGAAATGATGTAGTCATGCTAACTCATGTTACAACAGCAGGAGACCACGCTGTAGACCGAGGAAGGTAACAGCTTACCAGTTATCAGTGCTTTAATGCATATCCTAATCCACATCATCCTCTGAGTGCCTTTTGTATTGTTTGTGAAAAAAATTTCTTTCAGTGTAAGCAGCTACGATAAAAACCAGCCATACACAGCCTCCACAGAGTGGTCAGATGAGGACCAGACAGCCCCGAACTCAGGCAACGACACCAACGGAGGGATGAACCCCTTCGATGAAGATGTGGGCACAGGTGTGAGAGTGAGAGCGCTGTATGACTATGATGGCCAAGAGCAGGACGAGCTCAGCTTCAGAGTTGGTGAGTGAGACAAAATGGTTAATGTTATGAAAACCACTGGAAAAGCTTTTGAGGATCCTGCGTGACGCCGCAATTTTTTATTTTATCTGAGATCAGCAGTGTTTATGTAATTTTATTGCACATTGGCGTTGTTTCTCAGACTCTCTTCCTCTGTTAAAGGTGATGAGCTGACGAAACTGGAGGATGAGGATGATCAGGGCTGGTGTAAAGGTCGCCTGGACAACGGCAAGCTCGGTCTTTACCCAGCCAATTACGTGGAGACAATTTAGAAGTTCCAGCTGAGGACGTTTCCTCATCAAACTCAGACTGAACCGTCCGGTCATAACTGCACATTGCCAGAGACCTGAAATCAAATCAAAGCCTTCTCTTCCTGTCAGGCACAGTGAGCTGTCTTCATCTCTGCACTCATGGTGGGGAAGACTGACAGCTCAATCTGTTCAGGATCACTTCACCTCCAGATACTGCAACTGAAGCAAAATATTATTGTGTCTTTCGTGTGTAGCTGTGTTTGACACCGGTTGTGACGCTAACACGCCATACAAGATGTTCTCTCATTGTATTATTGATGTGGTAACGTCAGCTGTGCCTGGATAGCGAGAATGAGCTGTGCGTTGCGCATTTCATGTATATATTTTTTTAACAGTTGGGATGCTTGTACAGTTTTTTTCCTCACTGAGTACAGTGTTTTCGTTCTCAGTATTTACACATTTAGCCTTTGAGGAATAATTTGACATTTTGGGAAATGCGCATGTTCGCTTTCGTCCTGACTGACAAGATGAGAAAATTTATGCTGCTTGAATGTGAGTCTGAAAACAGCTCGTTGTTCAAACTCAAAAAAGATAGGTATATCTTTTGGCTAAAATCTCAGCAAATTAGATATATAGTTATGTTACAGTCACACTAGGGAAAGCAGTGGTTTAAGCCTCCCAAAAGGTTTTGCGACTGCAGTGAACTTGTGATCTTGTCGCCTTTGAAGTGGTTGTTTTAAAGACCAGATTCAGATTGATTGCAACATTGTTGCAGTGTGGCTGGATTTATTAATTAGATTATAGTTATTTGTAAAATTCACTAAACTTTCTCAGAGTGACTGCAGTCAGTCTGAGTCTGACTGTGAAGTCAGGTTGCCTCCACCATTCAACCTGTGCAGTCTACATGCAATCGAAAGTGGCCAGCTACTGGAGTTGGCGGCGTTGCATACAACCAGTTGGTCACTGTACTTTCAGTTGGTTTCTGACACCTGAAAAATGAAATGCAACCACCAGGCAACCACTGCTTTTTCCTAGTGAAAAGTAGGTTGCTGTCCTGTTTTTACTCTAGTGTGACTGAACCCTTGGCAACTGTCAGCAATTGCAACCACTCTGTCAACCTTTGCCCCTTTACTCCACAAATACTCTCTTCTCTGGTGGAAGTTAGTTCTTCCAAATTGCATCTTTTTAAGTTGGAACAAAGTGAAGGCTACAAACATAAAGTGTTCATCTCAGCTTAGTGCTTTTTAACAACATACTAATGGCTGTTTCAGTGGTTACTGCTCTCCTGGAATTAACACTAGCTACCTTGGTTAGCAGGTTAACCTGTTGCTTACCTATAAAAACCTGAGAAAAACTAGAATCCAGTCTTCTTCGACAGGCTATTAGTGCACTTAACCACATAGTGAGCCATGTTCAACAGATAATTTCATTAAATGCTCCAAAAGGCACCAAGAGATGCCACCTAACAAACAGCTGGATAGTATGAATTTAAGCCCTTATATGATTTAAAGGCTTGAGCAATATAGAAGCAGTGGCTTCATATTTCACCTGTGAAAGTTTACAATGGTTTAACACACAGCTTATACATGCAATACGTCCAGTTCCTCAAACCACAGACAAAAAAAGTAAAAGCTACTTTCGGCTGGCTTGTCACAAGGGGTCGCCACAGCAGGCTGCTCTGTAAGCATGATTTGGCAGATTTTACGCAACCTCGAAGAGGATTTGTTTCTCTGGCTGGAATCAAACCAGCTGCAATAGCACAAGAGGTTATTTAGAGGTTTTGAGTTAATGTAGAATACAAACACGAGAGATGTGTCAATCTTCTCATCTTACTGTTTGCAAGAAAGCGAGAAGCATATTTTCCCAGAATGCTGAACTGATTCTTTAATGCCTTGACTTGTTTTCGTGCCCCACTCTGCAGCATGTCTCTGAATTAGCATTTTGAAACCAGATAAAAGACTGCTCCCCATCAGTACAAAAACACACACGCACACCACAGCCACTCTAAGCCGAGCTTGTCTTTGAAATGGAAATATGTGCTCTACCAGACACTGCGAGGATTGTTTACATTAACCTCCGCTGTCCCGCCCTTCTACAGCAGTGTGTCTGTTTAAGACTTTTACCTTCCACCAAGTTTCTCTTAATCTACGTGTGTTAATAACGTCAACAGCACGAGCTAAAACCTGTCTGGAGATATAAAGCTGCAGCTGTTTTGTGCGGAGATTTGAGTGAATGTGAGTGTTTTGGCATTATCAGCTCCGTGATTAGGTGCATGCTGATGCTCTCACACACTGCTTGCTCATCTTGTCTGAACTGAAGCAGTGCATGGCCTTTATGAGTTTCCACCAAATTATCAACTGAATTTTGATTAAATTAATACTCCTAGGCTGTGGGCATTATTAGCACCTGTGCAGACTGTATTCAGTTTTGTGTCTTTCTGTTTAAATATTTTGAATTCAGAGTGTGTGTGTGGCCCCGCGATACGTGGTTTTGATTGCTTTACTACTGGTGAAGACTGCTCTCTTGTCAGTGAGGAAGGCAGGTGTTCTTTTACTGATGCAGCTAGAGAAAGCTCCAATGTGAAAAGCGGAAAGAGGATCCGTCTCTGAAATATTGATGAGACAGTCGCCTTTTCTGCTGCATGAACTAAATTCATTTCCACGGGATCCAGAAGGGAAATGTCTCTTGTTGTCGTATTAATGCCTCTGTGTGCTATTTTTTAAGTGTTGCCTCTGTTAACACTGGATTCAGAGTGAAATATGTACTGCCTTACCAAAATCTACCATCTTGCCACTCCAAAAACTCTCAGCCGCCGCCTTCAATGAAGTGAAAGAGAGCTCATCACCAGAGAATCTGACTCCAGCTTATGAAGATCACTTTACACCAACATGACACACAGACGCTCTTTGACTGATTGAAGATTATATAAATTTAAACACTACAGCATCTTTACTGTCTCAATGTATCTTTATATTTGAAGCTGAATGGGACTATTTACAAGTTTAATGAAAAGGAAAAAGGAAAAGCTACAGCTGCAGCATCCACTGTGAAACTCCTGAAGGATGGGAAAGCATATTTTAAAACGCTCAAGCACCTCCAACTCCTCTTTTTGTCTCTCTGTTTAGTGCTCATGCTGCGAATTAGAGGGCTTTCTTGATTTTTTCTTTTTTCATTTAGCATAGTGCTGTAATTTTCCAACTGTAGTGCCTGTTCAAGCAAAAATAAAAGATGTCATCGGAAAACTGAGGCACACACAGAGTCTGAGTCAAAGATTAATCGCAAAGGTTAGATTCATCGCCGGACCAAAACAAGTGATGCTGCACATAAACATGGATATTATGGTGCAATTTGATATGAATGAGAAAGCGGAAATACCCTGCAGGGAAAGGTCCAGCATTCAAAGTGACGTGGCATTATAGAGAGGTATAAAGGTTAAATTGTCTAGTGTGCAGAAAAATGGCCTCTGTTAGCATAAAGAGATTGATTACTGTGAATGTGGAAATTAAAGTTTAGCCACTTTGAACAAAAATTATATGTTGGTGTTAAAGCGTCATGTTTTTATACTCTATCTGGCTGTCAGATGAATTAAGGAGAGCACAAAATTACAGGTTGGCTTCACACCAATTATTTGTTTTGGGAGATGCTCAAACCATTTATGATCAGTCATCACAAATACTTTATTTTCGTGGCACGCAGTGTACCTGGGTATTGTTGCCGACCACGTCAAACCCTTTGTGACCACAGTGTGGTCAGCTGTGATGAACAAAGTGGGATTCTTAGTTTTCTGCTTTTGCATTGTTGACACACGGTAAAAAAAAAATCCAAACCAAAAGGGGAAAAAAATCTAAATATCTTTAATGAGAGGGGCTCGTTTATAAACCGCAACTAGCAGTGTATTTAATAATGATTTTCATCATTTAATATGATTTCACAAAAAATCTGCAGCCTGCCACAAGAGGGCAGCATAACCCAAGACTCACTAAAGATGTTCCAACAAATAGTCATAGAACATATATTCTAATTTTCATATATCCAACAAAAGCAGCAGTGAAAAAAACAAAAAGTAAAACAGCACTTCCAAGCCAAGTGATTCATGATGTAGAGGAAAGTAGTTGTTTGTTGCTTGTTTATTCTGCAATCACTTATACAGCACTTTCTAGTCTTACTGACAACATTATGCTCCAAGCCATATTTGGCCTTTTCATATATATTCATGCAGCACTTTTGTCTGTGTTATTAAACTCTTCATCCACCTTGCATTAAACCTATGGCCAAGTCCGAATCACCACTTAACCTAAAGTAATCTATATCACTGTGGGGAGAGCTTGGAGTGCCCAGAGGAAATCAATGCAGACTCCACACAGAAGGGACAGGAGATGAGAACATTCAAACACAGAGCCCTCTTAATGTCAGGCAAAGGTGCTAACCACTGCGCCGAAGTCAGTTCACTGATGGAGCTACTGATCAAATTTGTGGTTATACTTTTTCACATTACAGATGTCACATGACTTACAGGGAAATTCAGCAATGGAAAAAAAACCTGCTACAAAACTAGTCTCTGTCTTTTGTGGTTGGGTGGATGTTTCTTTCTCCTCACTGGCAGCTGGCTAAACAGACAACAGCACATCTTATTGGTAGTCCTAACACCTACCAAACACTGATACATTTTGCTATAGGTTTATCTTGTATTTGATCTTCTATCTTGTCAGAAGGGTTAAAAAAAATACTGTAATTTTCTGAAGCTTTACATTACCTATCTGTCACTTCAGCATGGTGAAGATGACTAAAGTAATCACAGATATCACACAGTCATAGCTTTTGACTGAAAGGATGACATCGTAATTCCACTTAAGCCTGTGTCCCTATGTGTCAAACTACCCAGAGGGAAACATGGATCAAGAGGCTCATGAGCCTATCCCAACGTGTATACAACACGTTGGGATAGGCTCACCTCTTATTCATCAAAAGAACCGCTTTTCGTCTACAACAGTAAACTGGTCCGCATAGCTCCGGGCCACCTCGTTTTGGCAGATGTTCTCCCTCTGACTCGCTGCAAGATTGAGTGCAATTGTGAAATCTCTCAAAACCTGTTGGACTTCTCGAGAGCACAGTTGGAGGTGGGAAAAGTTAACATGACAGTAAGGACATGAACCGGAAAAGAATATACAGAAAAAGTAATTAGATGATAAGAGTTGAGCCTTTTAGGAACGTCACAAAGCTGATTTTACATTCACTTCATTTACTTAGACACAGCAAACAGATCCAGTCAACAACAAAGAAAAGTTTGAACAAAGAGTTCTGATCCCACAGATGTTTGCTTAGACCAGACCTTCCCAAAGTGTGGGGCCCGGGGCGGCATGAAAAGGGAAAAAACAACGCTTGGACACTGCTAGCACGGGGCGCCTCCACAAACGCAAAGCAGGAGATGAAGCATCGCTGAATATGTTTCCAAACCAACTTCATTCTAAGCCAAAGACTAGAAAATATGGTGAAGCATATCTTCCCTTTGGTTTCACCTGCACAAGTGCCAAGGTAGGTCTCCCCTGCAGAATTGGTTTTCCCTGAGTCGAGAGAACGTGCTGGGCTCTTCAAATCACGGACAAACAGTATCCCACATTCTTGATTTTTAGTTCACAAACACTTGTTGTAATAAATAACTACTCCTGACATTTTGGAAATATTAGCTCTTTATACAGTAAAGCATAGCTGGACTGGCCATCGGGCACACCGGGCATTTGCCCGGTGGGCCGCTGACGATTTTTTGGTTTTTATGGGCCGATGGATTTTTTTTTTATTTTTAGGAAGGGTATATATAATGAAAGGTGTTGGATTGGCAATTGGTCATGATCGACTCTGGGCTGGACCTATTACAGCCGAGGAGGCCGGATGCACCCTTCCCCTTGTTTAGCAATCACGTGATTTTCGCGCAAGGCATGCCGGGAACTCGTGGCAAAACAATCCAAGTACCGCATCAAATGCAAGAATTTGCAGCACCGCAAAACGTTCATTCTCCGGTTCCAATGCCTTCTTGTTTTTCTTTGCCGCACAAAAAAGGAATGTACAAAACAAAAGGAGAACAATGCCGGTCCGTACAAAGACAGACTCGACGAAAAGACAAAGAAAAGATACGAGGAAAAAATCAAAGGAGTGAAAGGGTCAGACCTTTACGGGCACACAGAGTGGACAAAAGACGTTAGCGTGCTGCCCAACTTTCACCAGGCGCAGATTTATAATTATACGGTTCTTGGAGTGAGTGCACACACTCATGAAGTTTTTAGTAACTTCAGGTCACTGCAACAAGCCCAGGAACAGTTTACCGACGGATGGGTGCAGGACCTTGAAATGCACCGTGTTGAACGAAAGACCATCGTACGAACAAAGGTAAGTTTACCAGTCTCACATATCGTCGTTATAAATACACATTCGTTAACCGTTTATTAATATAACCTTTGAGCTCAACGGTAATTAATTGGTAGTGGAAATAATTTCTGGTCGCATTACAGAAATGTAGCAGTAACAATAATATTGTATGTTGTAATCGCACTGGACAATTAGTGATACAAAACAACTGTTTTATCCTGTGAATAAAAGTATATGTTTTTGTCAATGTACCATGGTAATAACAGAAGCGAAACGCAATATTGTGTCAGGACAATTCACTATTTATGCACAATAAACAAAGGAGCATAGCGCGACAATTTCTGTTCAGCGCCAGACTTGCTTGTAACCTATATCACCAATTATGTTAAGAAAAATGACGCATTAACTACTACAAAACTCTGACCTTTGTGGGAATGCTTGGAGCAGACTAACATGTGAGCTGGAGTGTTCTGAGACGTTATATTTGGTATATCCAGACCATCCGTCGGCTCTTACTTCGGAAACATGGCTTAAAAAATTTCTCTTCAACGACGTAATCCGATAAAAAAAAAACGATCTCTTTACCCGTCGGCTTCCCGTGGCTGTCATGCGACCGGCTATTGCAGTTAATAATACAACAGCTTCTTGCCATTTTTTGGGTTTCTTTTTATCGCTGTGTAACTGAGTTCAATTGAAAGCCTGCGTGCGCTAGTACCTCTTGCCACAAGTTCCCAGAATCCTTTGCGGTTTTACCCCTGAATGACGTCACATTTTCAATCTTTATCCTGGTGGGCCGGTCTCTAGTCAAAATGCCCGGGCCGATTTTTTGTCCCAGTCCTTGCAGTAAAGTTACAGTGGGATACAAATAATATCAGGCTGATCCTGCCACGATTTGTTCCCTCAGTTCAAATCACGGACAAACAGTATCCCACAGTTGTTTATGTTTTTAAACCCATTTTGCACAGAGAGGCATTTTTTGAAAAATGTATTGATAGCAATGTTGAATATTATTACACAGGAAAAAAACAACTACATGTAAAATAATTACACCGTGACGCCTCTGCCTTTCTAAATAGAGGGACAGTAACTGCGTGTGTATGTAAGCGTGTAAAACCTGAAGATAGAGACAAAATACTGTTAATCTATCTGCCATTCTGCAATTCCTCTCATGTAAACAATAACGTGGCGCACAGCGTGACGTGGCAAAAGGCACCTTTAACATTGTGTGATGAACTCTGTATTCCTCGTCCACACTAAACCCAAAAAAGGAGTTTAAAAAATCTCAGTTTTCGGTGATTCCAAACGCCGTTTACGTGTGGACGAAACAGCTGCGTTTTCAAAAATACCCGTGTAGTGGGACGAGCGTAAAAGAGTTAGTAGTTTATTTTCTTACTACCTGCAGATTACTTGTATTTGCTTAATTGTTTACTAAATGTTTGAGGTGTGAAATAAACCGCAATGGAGCAAAATATGGGTGTGTGTGGTTGGAGGATGTGTTGTGCGTGTGTGCGTGCGTGCGTGCGCGAGGGGGGGCGAATATTTTTCTTGTAAAACAAAGGGGGGCCCAGCAAAAGACGTTTGGGAGCTAGATGTGTTAAACTGGTGTGAAAGAGCTAAATCAGAGTATATGGAACTAACATAAACTTCAAGTAATGTTCACATGAACATAGTTGTGGGATGGAGCAGCTTTTAGTCTCCTGTGAATTTGTATCAGACAGATGTGTGCCTTCTAGAGAGTTTACAGGTATGTGTGTGCTAACACAACGCAGAGGAGGAGAGACATCAAGAATGATGTCAGAGCAGATATCGTTGCTGTCAATCAATTTGGGAGGGCTTGTAAGGCCGTTTCAAAACAATTTGTTCTTTTTTCTACAGTAAAAAATTGCTTTCGGCTACTCATCGAGTCACAAGGGGTCATCGTGGTATGTAGCTCCAAATATTTGATTTGGTAGATTTTGACACGCAACCCCCCCCCCCCCCCCCCCCCCCCCCGGGGAGTGTGACCCCACTGAATGAAAAAGAAATCAAATCAAATTCAAGTCTGAAAAGTGAAGTCATCAAAGGGCGAGTTCTTTGGTTGACCTTAATAAAAAAAAAAAAAACCTTTTCTCGTAACAATCTGGGTCCAGTCACTAGTTTCACATCCTGCTGAATAAAATATGAAATTTATCTTGCAATGCCCGATCATTCTCAGAGTCAGTGAGGAGGATAATCAAGGATATGCTTACTGGGTAAAGGCCTACCAAAGCTGATGACTAATACAGAAGCTGCCTGTAAATAAACGGTATTTCATTACTGCTTCTTATTTAGGCGATATTGCACTTTCAGAAAAACATTAAGACTAATAAACTTGCAAATGAGACCTATTAAATATTTATTGGCTATATCTAATAATATGTGTGTGTGTGATGTTCACATTCAGGCACTCAAGCAGCTACTCTCTGTAAGCAGAGCCTGTGAGTTAAAGAGACAATATTGGCAACAGGAATGTCATTGGTCACCACATGTAAGCACATTTGCATAGGTTATGTGTGCAAAATGAATCATCTGTGTTATGACATATGGACATTGTGTCTCTGGGGGTTTGAACATCATTGAAAGGTTCTGGCAGAGACCAAGTATGAAATCGTATGGGGGAGTTGCTTGGCCTTTTTAGTGTTCTACTAGTGTTTTACTTAAGTGTAAATTAATTATTTATGTCTGGTGTTGGTGACAGCTTTCATTATAGTTTATAATATAAGACATTTTTACATCGCTTTTGTGAAAAAAGGAAACATGATACAAGCAAAGTGAGACTCATTAGCAGGTGTTTCCCAATTAGTGATTGTTGCTGGTGGAAACCACGAGAGCTGTGTAAATGTAATGCCTGGCAAATTCATTTGTAGATTAAACAAAAGCAGGCCTGCACCATATCTGCTGCCATGGGCCTAGCCTTGGTTTTTATCAACCATTTGGCCAGTCATCACACATCTATGTTCTGGTAAAGAAAACTCAGAAAAATTACACATTGTTTTTTTAAGTGCTCTAAGGAAGGCTAAGTTCATGTGCTACATTCTTGTTCCCTTAGGAGCAACAGAAAGCATCTGGCATGAGCAGGGTGACCCGGTGTCCTACTGTATTGCACATTTTGTTTTTCTCTCTTGGCTCTAGTTTAATTTGCTCCTGTTTGCAAAGTCAACATGTGAGTCACAAGGCACCTTTGGCTCAAAACACTGCCAATCTGTGGAAGAGCAGTTAACTGTTTTTACAGTTATTGGGACATAAAAGGGGGGAGAGGGGTGTAAGAATACAAGAAAAACAAAAAACAGCTGCATCAATACTTTTGGACCACGCGCAGCTTTAGCTCAAGCCGCATCTTGTCCTTCACAAATGTATTCTTTGTGCCACATTAGTTTGTAGAGATCGGCTTCCCAGGACCGTTTTGAAGGTTAGGTTTTTGTGCAGATCCCAATGGACCCTATAAAGAAATACTCGCCACAGCCACAATCTTTTCACCCTGCTGCCGTCCGCAACAACAGAACAAACTGCTACTAAAACTCCAGTGAGATTATGTGAGATTATTAAACTCTGTGTCCAGACTTTATGGCAAGAATGACATGCTAAACTTTTGAAATTTTCATTTCAAAAGTTTACCTACAGTTTTGTTGTCATGGTGCAGTTGAATTATTTTTTTATCTTGACTTTTTTGATTGTTTAACAGGTGCAGCAGTAAGTTGACACTGAGATCGTGACATCGTTTGACAATTGAGCATTTAAAAACAAAAGTTAACCCGTGACTCGCAGCGGTTTCTAGTGGTTGCCTGGGACCTCTCTGTGTTTCATTTGCATGTTCGCCCTGTACTTGCCTAACTTTATAAGTAAAAAAAACCCAACTTATTAAAAGTGCATCATGGGTTATCATAATAGAACCAGCAAAATGTTCGTTCAGCTTATTTTTCACTTCATATTTTTGCCCTGCTAGTCTAGGTCCCAGCTAAAGAGGCTCTGTGTTTGTGGATATACTACTGAGTTAACTGGTGATCCTAACTTGGCTGCAGGTGTGAATGAGTATGACTAGTTGGTGACAGACTGGCAACCTGTCCAGGGTGTTCTCTGATCCTATGACAGCTGGGAGCTCCAGCCCTCTGCCATCCAAAGTTGCATAAATAACTAATAAAACAGAATGGAGAAAAAAAAGAGTTTTAATAATTTATCCCGTGTTTCAAGTTGCCAACCAGTGCAATGACTGAAAAAAATCATTTCATATTCCAGGAATGATGAATTTGTGCAACATGTCACGTCAATTCTCAGGTAAAACTTTATTTTTATTGCATATTTTGTCTCAATTTGTATATGATTATTCATTTCAAGTCTTTTTGGTTTATTCAATTTTGAAAACTTTGGGTTTCAAAGACTCACAGCATTAATTGCAGTATACGGCTGTGTAAATGGACCAGGCAGGGTAAACTATATAAAGGTATTCAAAGAGGAATGCATCACACTTCAGAAGTTATACATTAGAAAACAAACATATATACAAGGGTCCCTATTACACTTCCACAGCAGGATTTGAGGCAATTCCTAAAAAGAGGAAGTCCATTTCTCAGGTGCTTCAAGATGAGATAAGAAGAGTTTCCTGTTCAGACAAAGCCAGTGCAGCTGTAGACGCTTTTACCGAAGAGCCATCAGTTGTAACGCTTTGATTTGAGCTCAAGATATTTGGAAATCACAATAGGGAAACATAAACAGGCAGATCATGCAAATAATAAGGCAGTTCATGTACTGTTTTTCTGTTTTGCTTTGTCTTTGTTTTTTTATTCTGTTCTCTTTTTAATTTTGCAGCAGGAAAAAGCCTCAACAGCTACACTGTTTTTGTCTCTTCCTGGCTGGCTTTGCACAGATAAGACTGCAGCAGCTGCCAGCTGTTACTTCAGTGTTGGCAGTCAGGTGTGTACCATCGGGGTAATTCAGTGCACATGTTCCACGTCACCTTTTCATCTCAGGAATTAGGTGTTCAGGTGCATGGTGACACAATTTGTCTTTGTAATTTTCCGAGTTCCCATCTCATCGTCCTCTGCCTTCTCCTCCCACTTTGCTTGCAGTCTCATACTGGGTGAACAAACTGGTAGACCAGTCTCTGAGACACGTCGGGCTTGCGGATGATGCCTTTCTTGTAGTACTGACGTATGGAACGGCTCAGCTTGTCGTAGTTCATTGCAGGTCGATTCTTTCGTTGTCCCCACAGTCTCGCCACGTGAGCAGAGTCTTCGATTTTGAAAATACCTGGTGGGAATCAAAAGCAGTTATTACCACACAACACAACACGTGCAAAACAGTGGATGATTACACTTTATGTGCACACATAAAAAGTCCGCCACTTGGACTCATATTTCATTTGGCATGCTTTTTGCCTTTCAGGCATTAACAAACCCAATAAGCGAAACCCTGACATACATCCGGCATTCATTCCATTGCGGTTTCACTTTAAATACGTTTTAACGGTGTATTCTTATTGTGTGTGGCTGATTTTTATTGTGTAGTGTTTGTACCAATTTGTACCATTGCACTACAGGGTGTGGAAAAAAAGGAGGGAGGCCTGCACACTCTTAGGTTCTGATTTAAATCTGCCTTAAAATAAGAACAGTGAATGAAATAACTATATTTGTTCTATTTACTAATTTTGCATACACATGGCCCCTTTATATAGTGTTGTCCTACAATTATTACTTTTAAATTGTAATAATGCAAATTTATTGAAAAACTTTACTCTCATTCAAAATTTCCTGTTTGTTTTTGGATTTTTTAAAATTAATGTGTCAAGATTTTGGAGCTTCAAAGCAGTATGATGAGCCCATAAAACAGTAGATGAACTAATAAGAGATAAAAGCAGTTGCGACAAAAATTGAAATGTAAAAAAAATACATTTTGTTTTAAGCTGAAGAATAAAAGAAGAAAGCACTTAAATTGTAATAGCACAATGTCATACACATTCTTCTGCTTTTATTTAAAAACACAAGTTAAATTAAGTTTTATTCATGTGTTCAAGGACTAAATAGAGCAAATAAAGAATAACTGAAATGAAAATGAAAGTACCCTTTTCTTTATTGAGCCAGCGAATGCAACGTCCATAGTTGTGGGGTTTGAGCAGGAGCTCTCTGAGAAACTGCCACAGATGAATAGGTTGACCTGAGCAAGATGAATCTGCCTCAGACCAAAGCTCCTCACTGCCTGCACAGCAAAACAAAACCATTCAGTCCTTAGGGTCGTTGTGCATTGTTTCAATGAAAAAGCTCTGTACCGTGAGGGACCAAAAGATCAAGGAGCCCTTTAATCAGGACTTTTAAAATACACAATGCAAAAGCCTGATTTTTCACTGAAATTCTGCAGCATATAGTTATTGGCGTCTATGTAAAATACAGTGTTAAAATTATACTGTGCGTTGGATTTTTGTGTGAATGTAACTTGCATGACAGCTAATGCAAACATAAGAATCTTACCTGTAGTTTTAGTGTCTCCAATGGAAAACCGCTCTTTCATCCATGCAGCTGGAAAGTAAACAGATGCAGAAGTTCAAGCTAAGAAAAGGCTAGACCTTCAAATAATCCCACCCAAACATACATGAATGCAGTAATAAAATTTGCACCCGCTCAAAAGTTCACAGCAGCCAAATATCCGATAATAAAATCATCACAGGGGGTGCAGCAGGTTGCACATGTTGAACGTGTTAAATAAATATTACCTGACTTCCATATGTCCAGGTGTGCGTGCAGCGTGTCTCCACACTGCGGGGAACGCTGGCGAAACTCCTCCTCGCTCATGGCGCACAGATCCTTTCCCGTCAGCTCCTGGAAGGCCTTTCCCGCATGGGGCAATCTGTAGAGATGTTCAGTCCAGAGCAGCCACTTCTGGACATTCCCAGTGTTCCACTCTATCGGATCTGCAGGCGGAAATAGATATGAAATCAGTGAGAAAACTTCCAGCTGCCAATGCAATAAATGACCTTATCTTGGACCATTTCTTTAGTGACACTAATGTCATATGGATCAAGATAAGTCATTTATATATCAATATTGTTTTCACCTTTACCCTGTCTGTATTTTGTTTGCCTTTGACTCATAATAAATCTGCTGAAACCACAAGATAATCAAGCTTTTATGCCACAACAGTTTTAATCAGTAGAACAGACGATTGGGGATTGCATAGGTTTATAACAGCTAGAAGCCATACAATACATGAAAAACGCTTCCTCTGTTTGCTTTATGAGCAGGAGAGGCCTCGCCCTTAAGACTGTGTACACGTCTACTGGCAGGCAAGAACCATCACTATTACAATCCAGGAGTACCTTTGCAAAGGTCAGGATTAAACAGATCCTGGAGCAGGCAAACACAGCTTTGCGTCAGTAAGGATATGATTTAGGAGTTCTGTCATCTTGTGTCCACACAAATATGTGTTGATTTTGCGAGTAAGATCCAGTAGCTTAAGTATCTGAATCAATACTTCTATATTTGCAAATACAGAGAAACACTTCAGCATTTTGGGGGAGATGAAATATGTTTTGTTTAAGGTCAGCTTCTTTGTCAGTTATACGCTGTAATACACTCGCCACAGCTGCAGGTGTGCTGGAAAGCAGCCTACCTGGGGTGATGTTGAGCAGTTTGCAGGCTGTTTCAATGTCCTTCAGTACTTCTCCCACAACCATGCTCTGCACCTGCTCCAGGGATCGCTCCTCCTCCTGCCCCTCCAGGCCAGGAGAGATCCCCTGTTCCTGGCTATCAATGACCGGGCACTGCTCCGGTTCCTCCCGGGGTTCTACGCGGTTCATGGGTAAAGCCAGTGCTGAAGAGGCCTCTGAAACTTTCACCAGCCAAGCAGCATCTTCTGTGAGGAGCATGTCGAAGCAGGAGAGGTAGACGCCTGGCATGCCCCGCTCCAGGGCTTCCACATTTGGTTTGGTTTCCCCCATCTCCCAGGGGTCTTCGCAGCCTCTGCTTTGCTCCAGGATGGAGAGGGAGTCCTCTGTCATCCCAATCCGAGACCCATACGATGTGGTTTCTGGTAAGCTGCCCACTGGGTTTGACATAACTGGTCCTGAGAGAGAGAGAGAAAAAGAAACACAAAAAGCCACATTAAACTTCTATGCTGTGAACTGCAAATGAAGTGAGACGTGATTTAAAAGTTTGTAACTATTCGGCGCAGCATAAAATCTGAAAGATCTCTCTGTCACATAAGCCCATGGTAACAGGTGTGCATGCCACTTAAATCTTTAGCAGACATTAGTTCATTTTAAGTAATTTAATCAAAAAAATATGCAAAAAAAAAATCTCGATTTAAGTCATGGTTACCTTTTCAAACAGTTCCTCTCCTTTGTTTCTCAAGATACTAAAATGACAGCTGCTTTAGTTTTGCAATGATCTCCATCAGAGTTGTGCATGAATGTGCAGAGAACCGAGGTTAGACTGTGCTGGTGTAGGCTCTATAAGAACCTCTATAAGTCTAATGGAGATACTGACCCTCAAAACAGTTAAAACACACACAGCGCTGACAGGCGTGGGGCAAAATGGATCTGACTGAGTCTCTTATTTGAGGGTCACTGGCCCAGAATGATTCGTTTCATGGGGGTAGGTGACTTGTATTGAGACCTGAAACAGCTCTGCTGTCTGCCCGGGCTTTCAAGGTGCCGTCTCTGCAGCCCTCTGTCTCCACTGTCAGCTGGAGATTTTAATCAAATTGAAGTTAGATAATGTGGAGAGAAGAGCGTGCATAAAATCTGCCCAGCCAAAATGTCTGTTTTATGAAGAGCAGGCTTTATGAAAACAGCCCTTTAATAGGAGGTGGCCTTTAAAAGTGTACACTTATGAAGGTTTGTAAGCTGTAGCACAAGTGTAATCTCGATTATGACACCCATAATGCTTACCTGCCACAGCTGGTAAATGGGAGGACATAGCAGCAGGTTATCAGCAGCTGTGGCTGATGCCACAGTAAAGGAAGTAAACTCCCACAGAGTACATGTTCAGGGAGAGTCACCATGTAAATTGTCAAAGTGCAAACAATTAAAGTCTCGTAAAATTTGCAAAAGTGATATATGGCATCCACCGAGTCAAAACCAACAATAAGGGTAACTTTGAAATAAACCACAAAGACATGAGAGCTCTCGAAAGAAAAAGAATTCATTAGTTTGCAAAGCTTTAACAAACGTGAATTTCTCAGCCGTGCTGCACTGACCGCGGTCTTATCTGTTTTGTTGTTTATGCTGTTTGTACCTTTGATTTTTTTCCTACTCTTGTTCTTGTTAAAATGCTTTTACTTGTCATTACCAGTTCTCTTATTTTAAATAGATTTTTGTTGTTCCGTGTAAGGTTTTCCCAGTTTAACCTTTTGTCATTTTATCACCACACACACACAATACGAGCTCAGAAACTATTCTCTCTTTCCATTATCAAAATAAACCAACTCAGTGGAGAATTATTGTCTGTTATGTGGGATTTCAGATTACACACTACCTGAAGCTGCTGTATGAACTGGTCTCCTATTGAGGTCAGGCGCATCAGCCTGCAATAGGAAAACGTGGATTGCGTGGCTATATTCACCTAAAAAGAAATGTAAAATCTGAACAAGCTAAAACTGTATTTCCACTATTGCCAAACACAACTAAATGAAATTTCAACTGCAAAAAGAAAAAAAATCCCCTTTTAGTTCTTGGACCTCAGCATGCCATTGATAAATAGCCTCCACAGTCTTCCTTTTATCTCTAAACTTCTCGTAAATATCACCCACAATGCCTTTTACTCCATCAGTCTGTCAGATTAAAAGCCACTGGTATCCAAGCCTGCTGCTGTGTGTCAACTCTGCTCTGTAACAGCTTGCGCTAAGCCCATTAGCAAAGCAAATTTAGCCATATTACCTTCTTCCAAAAGGAAGCGGGGACACCAGAGAAAGACACAAACACCCACCCCTGCAGAGAGGGATTAAGGCCCTGACTGATCTCTAAATGAGTTTGGTCAAGACGCTGATATTCATTTCAGGAGCGTTAGAGCTTGCTCCATTTACTCAGCAAAGTCAGCCTTGGAATCAGAAGGAATGGGACTCCATCCATGCTGGCGCCCTCCCTGGGAACCATATTTTTTCCACCTGCTTGGTCTTATTTAACATAAATACGGTGATCATGTGAGGTGAAGTTTGTATCACTGTCTTAAGTTTTGTATGGTTATAGCTGCGCAAAGAGATTTTTGTTTTTTTATCCAAATTGCCCTTTGCCCAACCTTTGGGTCCTATTTTTATGTGGAAAAATTCTTTTCCTAAAATGAAAGTGGTGAAATTTCCAAACCAGTGGAGCCAATCTAGCTAAATATTAACCTGCGAGCCAATTCAGCATTGTTGAACAGTTTTGTGAAAGAAGACAGGTAAGTGTTTAATTTATAGTTAATGAGTAGTGATTAAAACAACTCTAAATGTCCGGTCTTGTTTAACTTGGATGAATCCATTCAAGCACCAAAAAAAGAGAAAAGGTCAGCGATTAGATCTGATGCCATCTATCAAGGCATAATCAAAACACACTGAGTGTTATGCTGGTAGCGTTTCAGTCTGGTATTAAAGAAGCGTATACAGCCAAGAGTGACTGTTTGCCATGTGACCCCCCCCCCTTTCCCCTCCTGTTCCTCATGGGAAATTTGGTCCTGCTCATGAAGTCATTGTTCAGAGAAAAACGGAAGGAATTTCATCTTCTTCTTACTTAATATGACTGTTGCTCTGAAAGAAACGCCTGCTGGTTGGAAGAGGAGATTTAGATCTGCAGATTGCTCCCTTAGGGGATTTTTTATTGCAGCAGTGACATGTGCAGGTGCTCTGTTCACGTTATAAATTAGCTTCAGTTTATGTGCTTATTTTATGAAATGCAATAAAGGTTTATTTCGTGTGCTTGTACTTACATTGCCTTATAATACTGATCCCATTAAACTCTGTTTTTAACAAATTTTTCCAACCACCAACACTGCTAGGGGATGTATGGTGATTCATATCTGCTGTTAGTCAGGTGTGCAGGCATTAAGCCAATATCCAAGGAAAATGGCTTTGATGTTGGTCTTAATTAATCTTGACAAAGAGTCTACTTAGAGCTAATTATGCTGGTAATAAACCTCATTTAATTGGGGTTGGACCTAAAGATTGGAAAACTTGAAAATGGGATAAAAAAATAAACCTGTCACTGTTCTAGCAAAGACAGATATAAGGGCAGCCGTTACGTGGCCTCGGGCGTTTTCATGAGCGCTGGGTTTAAATTGTAAATCATCACAAGATTAAAGAAAAAAAACCCCCAAACAAGCAAAAAAAACCAACAGTTTTTTAAATGTTAAACACAAGGATGACCCTTTTCATCAGCTGCCTTACAAAGTGTGATGATATATGTTATTTGAGACACAACTCATAACTTTATCAGATCATAGCACACGCTGGCAAACAGGCACTCTGGTTAACCTTTAAATGCTAGAAATAAAAATTAAAAACAAAACAAACAAAGAAAAAAATACAGAAACTCGGACAATTTCGCACTTGACCCAACATAACTGAAATCCTGCAAGTCTGAGGGAAATGGGCTGTGAAGCCACTGAAGAGAAAAACATGTAAGAAGAACAAGGAACAAATCTCTATGTATAACAGGGCATATGTAGAGGATTTGGTTGAACCATCAACTTGTTTTTTCTAGATGCAACTAGATGCAACTAGTTCATATTTGCATATGACCAGTTCATGGGAACATGAATCTTTTACTTTTTGTTTATTTAATGTAATTTTTAAACTTGTGTGAGTTTGAAACTTATTGCAAATCTGAAATAGCTGTCAGCAAACTGTCAGCGTGCTTCTTTAGAAGAGAATCCTGGATCATTTTCAGTCTCCCGAGCGATCAGAGGCAGCAGATTGTTCATGAGAAGTCAAGTCTCACCCCCCCCAATGGAAGTGAAAAAGGAGCTAGGGTTTGTTCACTCTTTACACAATCATCACTGTTACCTTTCACGTGTACTGATTGCAAAGCTATGAAATTGTGTGCCATTATTTCTGTGTTTATATGATATGATATCTGTTTCAAAGCTTTAAAAACACTTTTGACTTCAGACCTGGTCCGACAACCAGGAAAGAACTACTATTTGATTGTGTAAAAACCTGCCCCAGTATTTCACACCAAACCTCCTGAATCAAGTAACCAAGTATTGCATGAAATTATCAGGAGATGTGGTTTATATATTTTGATAAAGGGAGAATAGCAAATTTTGGGGAGGAATAGAAAGGTCTTTTCTGTTTTTCTTACCCCACTGTTTGTACAATGTTATTACGTGTGATTATCTGTGCTATCTTGTTATCTGTGCCATGAATTAAAAAGAGATGTTAAGATTTATATAGATTCTACATTTAAACTGTGGCTTTAAACAGAGACAAAAATAATTTCATACATTTCTATACTAACAAGGTCACAAGGCCTCTGAGAAATAATCTATTAGCTTGGCATGAAGAGGAATATAAATGCACCTGTACCCTTGGAAGAAACAGAGCAGACAATCCTTCTGTTATTCCTCTTTGGAATTTCTCTTCTTTCTGTCTCAGGTAGTTGCAGTCGTATTTGATTTCCACCTTTGAGTAAAACCACAGTGAAATCCCCCGTCTCATCCCGCAGTGACAGCAGAAAGAAATCTGTTGGGTTTTTTGTGTTTGTTTCAAAGTCAGTCTATTGCTGTGGTTTATGGCATCTAACTGACAACAGCATTTTATCTGACCACATTTTGCATATTTCCTTTCTGGAAATGGAAATGGAAACTTTCAGATTTGCATGAGATTTATGAAAGAAGAAGAACAGGTCTCAGTCTCTTTTTTCCTTTTATATTTGACTGGGTATTTATTTATTTGCTTAATCTAACCTGCAGTTGGTTCAGGAATGTTTGAATGTTTCTTTTTTAATATTTTTACTCTTAACTTTCATATTATGAACAGGGAATGTATTTAATAATTAAACCTTTCCCTTTAATAACTGTTGCTTTTTAACAGAGTCAAAATCTCTGGACTTCACTAATTAGGTTACACGACCTGTTCAAGACTACTAAGAAAACTATAGACACATACACACATATATATCTCAGATATACAGCTTATGTCCTATAAATAATGGGCCTATAATAAGATTGTGCTACAGAAACATCCAAGACCCTGTTTAAGAGAGCAATGTCTTACCCCAGCAATGATGCTCTGATGTTCTTGAGTCAATGACTTGACTGGATGCTGGCAGATGCAGTGCTGTTTCCAGCCAGTGGCCGGTTGCTGCCTGAAGGTGAGGCGCAACAGGCAGCGGGCAACCTTCAGTCGGCTTCTTGCTGGTGACTGTCACTGAGCCCCAAACCCAGGTCTCCTCAAATCTTCTCAGGCTTTTTTGTTTGTTTGGTTGGTTGGTTTTTGGTTTTGGCAGAATTATACTTAACCTGAAAGTCACAGACTAAAACACAACTGCACACTTAGTTCAAGTGGAAGCACCTGCTACGGGTGTGTTCAAAGTGAAGCCAAGAGGACTAGTGGCTGGGTGAGTGAGTGCAAAGGAATTCCACCTCCATTGACTGCAATTTATATTTATAAGGCAGCCATGTTTACTTATGCAGACAACTCTCTC
>NW_024582387.1:2936709-2942848 GCF_018398535.1 Haplochromis burtoni | reverse complement strand
CTTTTCTGTGTTAAGAATATTTGCACAGGCATCCACTGAAGTAATATGATGCTTCAGCAGAATGAAATTTAATATTACCTACAGTTAGTGTTTGCTTGTGTTTCTCCACTGAGCTGCAAAAAGGGAGATATTGAATAGTAAAATAATTCTGGCTTACGCATTTGTCTAACTCAGACTGCTCTTCACTACGTGTCTGGTTTTTCCATTTGAATAACTATTTGCAAAAAATTACTGATGCTTTCCTCCCAAAACCTACTTTCTTTGAGACAGGGTCTTCTTGTGGCTTGTTTAAAAGGAATGAATACATAAAGTGGTTTTAGCTGTCATATGGGAGGGTTGCACCTAAAAAATACGAACCTGTTGAGAATTAGCTGAATAACCTCTCAAAAGCAGATTTACTTTGTATTATTATTACTGCCCCCATAAGCAGCAATTTAAAGATTCTGCACATTAACACCATTGTTGCGTGGACATGACATCACTCTTACTCACCCGAGTTTATTTGCAAGTCATTCTTCTTCTTTAATGCCATGTTGTAATTTATAATCCAGTTAAACTTTGTTTTTCTTAACAATTTACTTATTATTCCTTTGTGATAATGTGCTTAGTTTCAACAGTGGTTTCTTAGCTTAGATATCATGAAACCCAAATAATTCATAACACCTGTGTGGGTGTGCCGGGCTTTCACAATATAACCGACAGAGCTGGAGGTCATTTTTTAACTGCTGAACACTGTTTATCATTACCATCACGTTTTTTCCCCTTATTATTATATTATTAAATGGCAATCGCCAAAGTACAGTCACTTGAAAAAGAAGGTACACCTGTTTTATTTCTTACATTAGGTAAAACCTTAGAGGAACTACGACATATGACATACTAAACTGTCTTATTTAACAAAGACTAAGCTAAAATACAAAAGCAGTTAGTAAAAGCCTCAGTAAAGCCTTACTGCTTCCATTAGAATTAAGAGGGTAAGTAGCAGCCAGTTGCTGATAATCACATTCACATGATGAGCACCTCCATAAA
Organism: Haplochromis burtoni; assembly: GCF_018398535.1. Taxonomy (NCBI): domain Eukaryota; kingdom Metazoa; phylum Chordata; class Actinopteri; order Cichliformes; family Cichlidae; genus Haplochromis; species Haplochromis burtoni. Next base: position 2,941,819 of record NW_024582387.1, on the reverse strand, counting down.
ATCAGAAATGTTGGCAGTTTGCTGGTGTGGGACATTCAGATGTCTGTTAACACAGTGCTGAGGGGGAAAGGTTTTAGCAGTGAGCATAAACAAACATCTGTTACTTCCCATCAATCCAAGAAGGGTTATAAGGTAATTTCCAAACAATTTGACCTCCGTCATTCTGCACTGAGAGAGATTATTTGCAAGTGGAAAAGAATCAAATCACATGACTCTCTTCCCAGGTTTGGATGTAAAAGCAAATTTAACCCAAGATCAGATCATGCAACAATCAGAGAAACTGCAAAAAGCCCAGGAGCTATATCTCAGAATCTGCAGGACTCACTTGCTAAATGTTAAAGACAGTACAATCAGAAAAAGACTGAACAAGTATGAGTTGTTTGGAGAGGCTGTCAAAAGAAAGCGTTTTCTCTCTCTAAAGAACATGACAGCACAGCTTTGGTGTGCATAGTTGCATCAGAATAAACTACAAGGTTTCTGTAAAATGTCCTTTGGGTAGAAATAACCAAAATGCAGATGAAAATGCACCACAAAGAGCTCATACCAAGTAGGGATGGTAATTGATAAGAATTTAGCAATTTCAATTCTATTATCAATATCACTTATCGATTCTCATTGGGTTCGCATTGCCTCCACTTTGAAAGCCACCACCATCGCTAAGGAGCATGTCAGACATTACATTCATGCAAATTAACTGCATGTACAAAGTAATGCATTGCACATACTACACAGAACAGTTTTCTTAAAAGTACTGGAGTAATTAATTACTCCCAGGAGAAAGTAACTACTCTTTACATTAATTGACAATGTATTGTCTCATTATTATCATTAAACAATATAAACATATAAGCTACAATCCCACTGGTCAACACAAATTCCTATCCTAATGAGGTACACATACGATCTTTCTCTTAGTATTTAGGGATGAAGCCGACAGCACAAAGCAAGGATGGAAACCAGCACAAATAGACTTCTAGGCGCTCACCACAGTGATTCTGCTTTAGAAACATGAACAGGTAGAAAAAAGCGGCTGCAGCCTGGCTGCTTATCAATTTGCTACCTGTTGAGGTTCAGGGTCTGGCTGCTGGGCAGGGGTCGGCATTCACTCAGGTTTGGCATTACTTTGGCTTCTTGGATGGCTTAACATTAGCATGCTGTCTGTGCAGGTGCTTGCAAAGAGCTGAAGTTGTGTTAGCAACATAAAGTGATTGTTTCTGTCCTGGATGCAGTTTGCACTTAACCACCCCACTCTCTTCCTTTTGTGCAATAAAAATAAAAGTAATAAAAGTGTCCATATCCACTCTGCAGACTGCCACAGGAACTGAAATCAGCTGTGCGCAGGTGCAAGTGGAACCGATAAGCAGGATCAATGACAGACTAACAATTCCAAGTAATTGAACTACTGCTGGCCCAGAGTAGTGCAGGCCTTAAAATTCACAAAGTAGCTACATATAGTGCACTGCTGGATGGAGCAATCATATTTTTGTATTTTATGACAGTCCCAGATGTAAATCATGACCCAGGGAACTCCATAAACACTATATTTAAGTTCAAACTGAGATCTTTTTTTTTTTTCATGAACACAAATCAGTGCATTAAATTATCCATTTCACAATTTGAAGTGACACTGCATTGCATTTACTACATACTGCTGAATAGCAACATCAACAACTTCTCTGAACAAATAAATAACCTGGTGAAGTTAGTCCCCTTTTGTTTCCTACTGCACAGACAAGATAAACAAATAAAAAATAAATAAAATGTTTTCATATGGATGACTGCATGGACTCTGTTTTTATAGTTCATGCATAGAAAAAACACAAGGTGAAACAATCCCCCAAATAATTCCTATTTTTATTACTTGACAGCTATGTGTTAAGTGTTAACATTGCACAGGTTTTATTAAGCTTTTACATAATACTTTGCACTAATATGAGTATTTTATGATTTCTTATGCAAATCCTGGCTTGAAAATAATATTAGCACACTTGTCGTACCTTGACCCGAAAAGGCTCCCAAAATATTGTCAGAGAAATATGAAATATAGACATTTCACACAGAAAAGGGTTTGCAGCAACATAGACAACAAAGGGATATTATGAACATCAATAACAATTGCAGAAAACAAACATATATTCCCAAACTGTACTTACCTGAAGCACCATATCGCTGCTTTTAAACATGCACTTAATTTATTTAGAATCTGTGAATCTCAACCAAAATTCAGAAAACTCTTTGTGTAATTGTGTTTGCTTTAACTGCAAAGTGACTGTAATTAAAAATAAAACCTCTTTCTGCTGGAGGAGTGTTTTGTGTAATTTTAGCCTGTTTGAACAATGTGGATCTGTCAAAACCATAGAAACAGGTGTTTGTGAAAGGGCATTCAATGAAAGCTTGTTATTAGCAGAACAGTGGTAACCCACAACAATAAAAGTACTACTTTATATCTAATCTTTCCCAACTAATCTTGCTTTTAATTTATCGTCGCTAAATGGCCCGTCCTCTGATAGCACCCAGGAAATTCTAAAGATTCCTGTTCTTTTTCAATCCCCGAACACATTTTCTATTCTTTGATTCAGAATGCAAGAGCTCTGAGTTTGATATGGTGAGCCAAACAGTTTGAATGGATTGATTGTGAGATATGGAGAGGGTGTGCACAAACTGCGTCAAGGCTTCTCAGCAACCAAGTGTTTGTAGACACACCAAATCAAACTGTGAGAGATGACAGCCACCATTCATAAGACAGCTCACTTTGAAACTAAATAGGAACGTGTGCATTTGTGCATGGGCATAAATGTGCAAACGTGCATTTAATTACTTAGTATACGAGTGCAAACCTGTGTATGCACACAATAATACAAAGCTGCATTTTACTAATTAAAAACTGGCTTATAGTTGAAGTTAAATTTGCAACATTATTCTAAAAGATAACATTTTTAAAAAATTCCTTCATTAAATGGAAATGATTGGAGATTTGCAGGAAGAAAAATATTTGTTTGCTTTTGGCTTTGCCCACATCCATTCCATGAGCAAAATTTGCATGGCAGTTTCTCTAACTAGCGTTTGCTTTTTTCCTTGGCTCTAGAACAATATTCTCATGGTTGAAAGACAATGAGCTAAAAGAAACTAACAGACTAAATGTCAAACACAAAGCCACAATCGGTCCATGATGATCTTGATATGACTAATGATTGTGCAGGTGTCCTTACTGTAAACAGGTGCCAATGACCCACCTAAGTTGTCTTAGCAGTGTCAATAAACCCCTGTAGTTGGCCTCAGTGTAATCTTTGTTGCATGAATTTGCTTCATACTGTCATGAATACAAAGTCAGTTGTGTTTCAACTGTGTGGGAGCTTAGTAAGCTGAAAAACGAATTTCACATTGGAAAAATGAAGCATCCCGAAGCCTCATTATTAGTGTATGGGCTTATTTAGTGACTACTTCTTAAAAATAGAGAGATTTATTCACCGAGCTACGCAGTAGATCTGTAGACACTTCCTAGAGATCTACTGCGAACTGGCAGCCTGCCAAGGTGCTGTGCAGCCTGTAAATTACTTGGACCTGCAGGGACATGCCTGATGCTGACTTTGTGCAAAACCCAACTGATTTAAGGTGATTTGGTGTGGAACGTTATGTAATCATTTCATTATAGAAATGTAAGAGCTATTAATGAGAAAGAACACAATGGACATGCTTTGGTGGAAGTGTATCAAGGCCTTTAAATTCTTCAGGCAGGCCTAAAGTTTTTGCAAAATACATTAGCTGCAGTGAGAAGATGAAATGAAATTAACAACAGGTTCATTTGAGGGGCAGCGATGAGACAACCATGAAAACAGGACTGGTTTTACAAGTGGAGGTCGCTGGCACTTTTTCCCTCCTCATCTTCTCTGTCTGGTTTTTTTTTTTCACTGGTTTTGTATTTGGCTAGTGTTGGTTTCACTATTGGCAACATCAGGCGATACTTGGATCCTACAGAGGTTGCACAGTTAGTCCAACTCCTCCAGCCTGGCATATCAATGTGTGCCATTGCCAGAGATTCCTCCTCCATGCACTGTGGCCTAAGGACCCAACTCCCTAAGTTGGCCCTGTGCACACTGTCTAGCACTGTGGAACCCAACTGGCATTGCCATAGAATACCAGAATTGGCAGGTTCACCAATGGTACCATGTGCTTTTCATAGTTCAGAGATGCCAGTAACATTGCTCATCACATTTGGGGGTGGATCAATGATAATCTGATGAGACATTACCATGAACAGAGACATAGGCCTCTATGTGCTAGGCAACAAAACCCTGACTGCCATTAGGTATCACAATGAAATCCTTAGACCCATTGTCTGGCCCTACAGTGCTGCAGTGGGTCCTTGGTTCTTCCTAGTGTGCAACAATACCCGGCCTCTTGTGGCGAGAGTATGGGGACCGTTCCTGGAGAATGAAGAAATTGATACCACATCTCAGACGTGTTGTATTGGATTTAGGCCACCACGCTTTCCTGACCTAAATCCAGTACAACACCTCTGGGATGATTCCGTCTATGCTGTAAGGTTAGACTGTCCAGAAGCTCAGTCCAGAAGTGGGAGGCAATCCCCCAGGACACCTTCCATTGTCTCATAAGGACATTTATCAGGAATGCATACAAGCAGGCATGAGCCATGCAAACTACTGAATACAATTTTGAATTGCTGCAATAAAATGTCAGCAAAGCATTTACCATCTTGTCTGGTTTTCACTTTCGTTTTCAGGGTGTCTTTGAGTTCAGCCCTCTGTTAGTTGATCAAACAACTTCAAACAATTTCTTTCATAGCCAACACCGTAAAAGAGCAATTCTTAATTATACATTTCATTTTAAACCTTCATAATCACACTGACCCTTCGCTCATCAGTCTGAGTCCCCAGTCTCAGTCTGAGACTGGGGAGAATGCCCGCCCTATGGAAGACATCCTGCATCGTCCCGGTCCCCAAAAAGAACCGGCCCAATGAGCTGAATGACTTCCGACCGGTGGTACTGATGTCACATCTTATGAAGACTCTAGAGCGGCTCTTCCTCAACCTCCTCCGACCACAGGTACAACATGCCCAGGACCCACTACAGTTTGCATACAAGGCGGGTG
>NW_024582387.1:2929608-2935439 GCF_018398535.1 Haplochromis burtoni | reverse complement strand
TAACTCTGTAACTTCTGTCAGTGCTGTGCTTTTTTGGAAATCGAATTTCCCAGAGGAACCCACCCGAGGGATTAATAAAGTTCTATCTAATCTAATCTAATCAAAACACCAATGTGACAGTATATAAAGTGTTCAGGTGTAGGCTTCATAATGGTATGGTGATGGGGTTGTTCGTTTAAAAAGTTGTGTATTAGCCATTACTTTTTTCCTTAAAAGTATCACTTACATGACAGTACATTACATTACTATCAAAGTGTTTTGATAGTAATGGATAGTAAAGTGATTTGTTACGCTACTTGATACATTATTTTCCCATTACTCCGTAGAATAAACTGAAATGCAAATCCATATCATAATGAGGACATACATGCAATATTTCTATGGTGTTAAAACACAAAACAAAGTTGATAACCAGCCTAAATGGACTTCACAATGATTCTTCTGCACAAACATGTATTAGTAGAAATGCAAACCTAACCTCTCATCACTTACTCCGTTACCTGTTGAACATCATGCTCTGGCTGCTGGACTAGGGTCAGCATGAACTCAGCTTTCTAGCTTTGGGTTAGCATGCTGTCTGTTCTGTCTGACCTGTCTCTGCAGATGCTTGCAAAAACTGGATTTTAGAGGCAACAATTAATCTATTTTTTAAGTTGAATAACAGTCAGCTGTTAGTGGTAATATAACAAAGTGGATTCTATTGAGAACAGCAGCAATTCAGTCAGGAAATGGCCACAAAAAAAATCACAATTTCCTACCAAGTCAATTGCTACAGACCTCCAAACTTTGTGTGGCCTTCAGATTAGCTTAAGAACAGTGTGCAGAACTCTATATAGAATGGGTTTCCTAATTTAATGTGTTTACTAGAAAGAGATAGCATATTTCTCCTAGTTTGGCTTCTCTTGATTGGCTCAATGCAGAATCTAATTTAAAATCCTGCTCCTCACATACAAGGTCTTGAATAACCAGGCCCCATCTTACCTTAATGACCACATCACCTCATTAGAGCTCTTACACTGCAGGCTTACTTGTGGTTTCTAACATATTTAAAAGTCGAATAGCATAGCATAGCATCTTTATTTATAACGCAGTTTACATCCAACAATGTTGGCCAAAGTGCTACAAATATAAAACAAGAGAAAACAGTTAAATTACATATAGAATACCTCAAAAATAAAAAAAATAATATGATTAATAACAAACAGATTAAGAGACATCAACAAGTCCTGCTGTGCTGAAAGCCAAGGTAAATAAATATGTTTTAAGACGTGATTTAAAAACAGATAAGGAAGGTGCCTGTCTAACATGTAAAGGCAACTCATTCCACAATTTTGGTGCTGCCACAGCAAATGCCCGATCCCCTCTGAGCTTACGATTAGTCCTGGGCACGCTCAGGAGGAGCTGGTCTGCCGACCTGAGGGACCGGGAAGGTATGTATGGATGAAGAAGCTCAGAGAGGTACAGAGGGGCAGCATTGGACAAACATTTAAAAACAAATAAAAGCAGCTTAAAATGGATCCTAAAATGTACGGGCAGCCAATGAAGTGAATATATAACTGGGGTGATATGCTCGCATCTACGAGTGCCAGTTAAAAGACGTGCAGCAGCATTCTGAACTAGCTGCAGTCGAAAAGCAGAAGATCACCTCACCCCATAATAAAGAGAATTACAGTAATCCAGCCGAACAGTTAGAAAGGCATGGATTACTGTTTCAAACTGCTGTCATGCAAGAAAGTGCTTAATTTTGGCCAGCTGCCTCAGATGAAAGAAACTAGACCTTACAACCGACCAGATCTGGATTTCAAGCTTAAGTTCAAGATCCATTTTAAAACCCAGATTTACAATCTCTGGTTTACAGAATGATTTCAGGGATTGCAAATCAACACATGGAACACCAGTGGTGGCAGGTCTGAACACCATTACTTCAGCTTTAGAATCATTAAAACAAAGAAAGTTTAGCTCCAACCACGACTTGATGTCATGGACATGTTTGCAGGCGATTTACAGACAACCCATCTTTCTTTTTAAGAGGAACATAAAACTGGCAGTTATCTGCATAACGGTGAAAAGAGATTCCATGTCTCCTAATAATTGAGCCCAAGGAAAGTAAATAAAGCGAAAACAGGATAGGGCCCAGAATGGAATCCTGTTTTACTCCATGACACAACGGAGCACAGGAGGACTCACAGTTTCCTAAGTGAACTGAAAAGGTTCAATCTGTTAAGTAAGACCTGAACCATTTCAGAGCCACACCTGTTATACACACTGCTCCAAATGTGAGATTAAAATTTCCTGGTTTACGGTGTCAGATGCAGCAGTTAAATCAGGGAGATAAGAATGACACTTTCACCAGAATCACATGATAAAAATATATAATTAAAAATTCTTAAAAGTGCTGATTCAGTGCTATGCATTGCTTTAAAACCAGATTGGAAAATCTCCTGGACATTTTGTGAATTCAAGTACAGGATCAATTGGTTATATACTACTTTTTCCAAGACTTTAGATTAAAAGGGCAGCTTAGATATTGGTCTAAAGTTTTCAACAGCGTTTGTATCTAGCCCAGGTTTCTTAAGAAGTGGTTGCACAATTGCATCTTTGAAATTCTTTGGAACCACACCTGACGTAAGGCTGCTATTTAAAATGGTTAAAATAGTTGAACCTATGGTAGAAAAAAGCACGGGTTTCATCGTTCAACCAGGGTTCAAACTTAGTCTTAGGATGCCTGATTTTTATAGGGGCAACAATATCCAAGGCTGTCTGGCAAGTGGTATGAAACCAAGAAGTGAGTTCCTCTACGTTTTGGATTGTCTCAGGAATGGAGATTTGATTATAGTAGGTGGAGAACCGTGCTGCAGTGAAAGAATTTAACAAAAGAGATGGCTGAGCAGGGATGTGCCCCCTGAATTCATTTCTAGATAAAGAAATGTCAAACAGAACCGGCATATGATTAGAGAAAACAGGGTCAGAGACTTTCAGATTAGAAACAGGCAATGCGTGCACTAAAACCAGATCGACAGTGTGGCCACACTGTTGTGTGGGTGCAGACACACATTGAACTAAATTAAAAGAATCAGTAAGATTCAAAAAGTCTTTAACTTTAAGGCAAATACTTTCCTCCCATGATGCATTGAGTGTTTCTTCTTTATTCACCTTTTTCACTTTTTCACATGTGTTTATACACATCTTTGCATTTAATTCTGAGTTATTGATAATCTCTGGCTCTCTTCCATAGCATGTCTTTGTCTTCATCCACTCACCCCCAAATGGTTGCAGCAAATGGCCACCCCTCCCTGAGCCTGGTTGTGTTGGAGGTTTCCTGTTAAGAGGGAGGTTTTCCTTCCCACTGTCACCAAAACACTTGCTCACAAAGGGTCATATGATTGTCGGGGTTTTCTCTCTTTTTTTTTTATTATTGCAGGGTCTTTAACTTACAATATAATGCGCAAAAGGAGAACAGTACTTGTCTGACTGCATTGTGCCAAGTGTAAATTTTGGTGGAGGGTGCACTTATAGAATGTGATTATTTTTCAGGACTTGAATCCACCCCCTTAGTACTAGTGAAAGGAACTTTTAATGCTTCACCATACCAGGACATTTTGGACAACTTCATGCTCCAAATTTTGTGAAAAAATTGGGGATGGCCCCTTTGTTTTCCACCATGACTGTGGACCAGTGCACAAAGCAAGTGCCCTAATGAAATTCTGGAAGAATGGTCGAAAGCCTTCCTTGGAGAGCTGGAGCTGTTATAGCAGCAAAGGGTGGACCGACATCATATTAAACTCTATGGATTAAGAATGGGATGTCACTCAAGTTCTTACGCATGTGAAGGCAGACAAATGAATACTTTTCGCAATATAGTGTATATGCAGGAGTTTGCAGAGAGTTTTTGCGGCATCTTGGTGAATTAAGTGGAGGAAATATATTTTAGCTGATTAGTGTTTCACTCTGTTATCCAGGTAGTTGCTAAAATTGTCTGTGAAGTACACAGTGCATGTGGATTTTTTTTCACTGAAAATAGCGGCCTGCTAGAGCCAAAGTCATTAAATCAGTGTAGAATGAAGAAAAATAACAAATTAGCAGGCTAGCAGTTCATCACTTGAAGCAACAGTAATCATGTCATGGAGTAATCATGGTTTTATAATATTAATAAGATTGAGAATAAAGATAAGTAGTTTCAGTATATCAGCCCTTCTCTTTTCCCTCACCCCAATTAATCAGGGTGAGGGAAAAGAGGTTGGTTGGTTTTTGCACCTGAGCCTAGTTCTGCCAGAGGTTTCTTCTCTCTGGATATTTTCCTTCCCAAAGCGCTTGCTTATAGAGACCGTGTGATTATTGAATTTCCTTTCTAATACTGCAGGGCTTTTATCTTACAATATTAGGTGCCTTGAGGTGACTGTAGCTGCCAGCAGATGCAATATAAAGAAAATTCAACTGAACTGAAATGAATCATGTCCAGGTCAGAACCATACAACGAGCTATGTTATCAAAAAGAATTAGACCCTGAAAACTGTTTCTCTTTTTCTTATTAAGTTCTTTACACATTCTGTAAATGTAAAGTTGTTAATTTTCAATGTTTAACGTTAATATCATTTAAATTAAATTTGCTAGAATAGGGTGGAGTTTTCTCAGGTCGATTTCTCAGTCACCTTTTCTTATTATGTTATCAGATGTAAAGCTCCACTGAAAACTAACAGTACTCAGGTCATACATCATGCAAATGCAAATTGACAGGTTTTGCCGTCTTTGTTGTGAAAATGTTTAAATAATTACATTCTGATGAATTCCAAACTGAAAACAATTTTGTTTCTGTCAGCGTTAGAACTGTAATGACTATCACTGATGGAGACGAGAGCAGGATCACTTCCTGCTTCAGGGAAAAAAATTTGCATTAGTATACATAGATCCGTGTTTGAAGGCGAATCGTGCTAAGGGGATGTTTACTTAAAAGGACTTATTTTGACTTGTTTTCGTTTTATTTTGTTTTTTAAGCAGAAACTGAGGGGGAAAAGGGGCATTCAGGAAGTTATAACCGTTTGCGGATCAGGACATGTAACATAAAGTTTATGTATATAAGATGCCCAGGTGCTGTCTTCTTGTTAAACACACTCGCTGCTCTCTGGCTCTCTTCTGTCTCAGGCTTGGAATTTATTAGCTGTTCTTCATATGAGATTGAAGAGCCTTTCAGCCTGTTGCAGCAATGCTTTGGAATACTCTACCACTCCAGCTCTGTTTATAATGATTAATCCGAGTTTTCGTTTTACAGGCTTTGTGACAAGATGTCTGTGAAAAGCGCTTGTAATTAAACGTTACTTACATGATATTTACTTCCTTAGTGCTGAAATACTGTGTTTGGTTTTCACCAATGTTTGGCATTATGGCCAAACATCTCCACTTTGGACTCATCTATCTAAACGACATTGTTCCAGAAATCTTCTGGTTAGTTCATGTGGAAAACAAAGATGTGTTGCTCTTTTTAGAGAGAAAAGGTCAAGTCTTCCAAACAAGCCGTACTGGTTCAGTGTTTTTCTAATTGCATTGTCATGAACTTTAACTTTTAACATGCTTAATGACGCCTTAGTATTGCTAGGTCTTGTTTTTTTGTTTGTTTTTTAAATATATTGTATTTTCTCTGAGCATTGCAGTGTCTGACCTTTAGGAGAATTTTCTGGAACTTCCAGTTCGCCTTGTAATCGGAAGGTTGCCGGTTCGAGCCCCGGCTTGGACAGTCTCGGCCGTTGTGTCCTTGGGCAAGACACTTCACCCGTTGCCTACTGGTGGTGGTCAGAGGGCCCGGTGGTACCAGTGTCCGGCAGCCTCGCCTCTGTCAG
>NW_024582387.1:2914002-2927918 GCF_018398535.1 Haplochromis burtoni | reverse complement strand
AAACTTCATTTCACTTCTCAAATATCACTGTGTCTCCTATATGATTATATTTAACTGACATTTTTTATTGTAACAACCAACGATTTATACAGGAAAATAATGACTATTAGCAAGGTTGCCCAAACTTTTGCATCCCACTGTATGTAACACCTGGGTTTTACTTGCCTTCTTTAGTCCTATGGAATCAGTACTGGTTTGTCTAGGTTTTAACTCACTGCTGTTTCATTTTAGCTTAATTTTTGTTAAATAAATAAAGACAAGATCTAATGTGTTATGCGTTGTTGTTCATCTGAGGTTGTATTTTCCTTATTCTTGACAATTTTTATTCTGTCCTGACACCTTGTTAAAATAACTGACGTTACTCACTGTGCCCGTTTGTACACTGCTCAAAAAATAAAGGGAACACAAAAACAAGACATCCCAGATCTGAATTAATGAAATATTCTTATTAAATACTCTGGTCTTTACATACTTGAATGTACTGACAGCAAATCACACAACGATTATCAATGGAAATCAAATTTAGCAACCCACAGAGGTCTGGATTTGGAGTCACACTCAAAATTAAAGTGGAAAAAACACACTACATGTGGATCCAAATTTGATGTAATGTCCTTAAAACAAGTCAAAATGAGGCTCAGTAGTGTGTGTGGCCTCCACGTGCCTGTTTGACCTCCCTAAAATGCCTGGGCATGCTCTTGATGAGATCGCAGATGGTCTCCTGAGGGATCTCCTCCCAGAAATGGACTAAAGCATCCGCCAACTCCTGGACAGTCTGTGGTGCAATGTGGAGTTGGTGGATGGAGCCAGACATGATGTCCCAGATGTGCCTAATTGGACTCAGGTCTGGGGAACAGGGTCAGGTCAGTCCATAGCATCAATGCCTTCGTCTTGCAGGAACTGCTGACACACTCCAGCCACATGAGATCTAGCATTGTCCTGGATTAGGACAATGCTGGATCAACCGCACGAACATATGAGCTGTGTCCAAATTCATGGGCTGCATCCCCCTGAGGACCCGGCCTTCGTGGTCTACGTGGGCCGGGTCCAGTGTTGCCAACTTATTGACTTTGTCGTTACATTTAGCGAGTTTTCAGACCTCCTTAGCGACTTTTCTAAAAAGCGACTAGCGACAAATCTGGCGACTTTTTCTGGTGTTATTGGAGACTTATTTACAGTGGGGCAAAAAAGTATTTAGTCAGCCACCGATTGTGCAAGTTCCCCCACTTAAAATGATGACAGAGGTCAGTAATTTGCACCAGAGGTACACTTCAACTGTGAGAGACAGAATGTGAAAAAAAAATCCATGAATCCACATGGTAGGATTTGTAAAGAATTTATTCGTAAATTAGGGTGGAAAATAAGTATTTGGTCACCTCAAACAAGGAAAATCTCTGGCTCTCACAGACCTGTAACGTCTTCTGTAAGAAGCTTTTCTGTCCCCCACTCGTTACCTGTATGAATGGCACCTGTTTGAACTCATCATCTGTATAAAAGACACCTGTCCACAGCCTCAAACAGTCAGACTCCAAACTCCGCCATGGCCAAGACCAAAGAGCTTTCGAAGGACACCAGGAAAAGTATTGTAGACCTGCACCAGACTGGGAAGAGTGAATCTACAATAGGCAAGCAGCTTGGTGTGAAAAAATCAACTGTGGGAGCAATCATCAGAAAATGGAAGACATACAAGACCACTGATAATCTCCCTCGATCTGGGGCTCCACGCAAGATCTCATCCCGTGGGGTCAAAATGATCATGAGAACGGTGAGCAAAGATCCCAGAACCACACGGGGGGACCTGGTGAATGACCTGCAGAGAGCTGGGACCAAAGTAACAAAGGTCACCATCAGTAACACACTACAACGGCAGGGAATCAAATCCCGCAGTGCCAGACGTGTTCCGCTGCTGAAGCCAGTGCATGTCCAGGCCCGTCTGAAGTTTGCCAGAGAGCACATGGATGATACAGCAGAGGATTGGGAGAATGTCATGTGGTCAGATGAAACCAAAGTAGAACTTTTTGGTATAAACTCAACTCGTCGTGTTTGGAGGAAGAAGAATACTGAGTTGCATCCCAAGAACACCATACCTACTGTGAAGCATGGGGGTGGAAACATCATGCTATGGGGCTGTTTTTCTGCCAAGGGGACAGGACGACTGATCCGTGTTAAGGACAGAATGAATGGGGCCATGTATCGTGAGATTTTGAGCCAAAACCTCCTTCCATCAGTGAGAACTTTGAAGATGAAACGAGGCTGGGTCTTCCAACATGACAATGATCCAAAACACACCGCCCGGGCAACAAAGGAGTGGCTCCGTAAGAAGCATTTGAAAGTCCTGGAGTGGCCTAGCCAGTCTCCAGACCTCAACCCCATAGAAAATCTGTGGCGGGAGTTGAAAGTCCGTGTTGCTCGGCGACAGCCCCAAAACATCACTGCTCTCGAGAAGATCTGCATGGAGGAATGGGCCAAAATACCAGCTACTGTGTGTGCAAACCTGGTAAAGACCTATAGTAAACGTTTGACCTCTGTTATTGCCAACAAAGGTTATGTTACAAAGTATTGAGTTGTATTTTTGTTATTGACCAAATACTTATTTTCCACCCTGATTTACGAATAAATTCTTTACAAATCCTACCATGTGGATTCATGGATTTTTTTTCACATTCTGTCTCTCACAGTTGAAGTGTACCTCTGGTGCAAATTACTGACCTCTGTCATCATTTTAGGTGGGGGAACTTGCACAATCGGTGGCTGACTAAATACTTTTTTGCCCCACTGTATGACATCTTTTTGACGTGAAAGCACGTATCGCTTTTAATCTCAACAAGCAGCGGGTGCTGCCGTGGGCACCTCGACCATGCCAAAGCGCTCACAGGCGGAGGATAGTCCTCCCCCAGCTGCTATCAGGGCAGGAGATGTTCACACCTGTGCGTCCAAACTGCAAATGAATCGCGCATGAGCGAAGCCGCTGCTCCCGCACTGACTGTAACGCAGTCAGTTCTTCTTTTACTGTTATGCTGTTTTGTGGATCACAAGGTTTAAAACTACTTATACACACACACACACACACACACACACACAAAGTAACTCCACCAGAGTGCCTTTTCGGGTCACTGAACAGAATCATGAATTGGACCAGCTTGTACAGCTAAGTCTTATCTCAGTACCTAATGGCAGTCAATCTACCTCTGGCGAGCACATGGAGGGCTGTGTGGCCCCCCCAGAGAAATGCCACTCCACACCATTACTGACCCACTGCCAAACCGGTCATGCTGGAGGATGTTGCAGGCAGCAGAACATTCTCCGCAGTGTCTCCAGACTCTGCCACATGTGCTCAGTGTGAACCTGTTTCCATGTGTGAAGAGCACTGGGTGCCAGTGCAAAGTTGCCAATCTTGGTGTTCTCTGGCAAATGCCAAACATCCTGCAGGGTGTTGGGCTGTAAACACAACCCCCACCTGTGGACATCGGGCCCTCATACCACCCTAATGGATTCTGTTTCTGACCGTTTGAGCAGACCCATACATATTTGTGGCCTGCTGGAGGTCATTTTGCAGGGCTCTGGCAGTACTCTTCCTGTTCCTCCTTGCACAAAGGTAGCAGTCCTACTGCTGGGTTGTTGCCCTCCTACGGCCTTCTTCACAACTCCTGATGTACCAACCTGTCTCCTGGTAGTGCCTCCATGCTCTGGAAACTACGCTGACAGACACAGCAAACGTTCTTGCCACAGCTCGCATTCATGTGCCATCCTGGATGAGCTGCACTACCTGAGCCACGTGTGTGGGTTGTAGTCTGTCTCAAGCTACCACTAGAGTGAAATCACCCCAGCATTCAAAAGTGACCAAAACATCAGCCAGAAAGCACAGGTACTGAGAAGTGGTCTGTGGTCACCAGTCCTTGATTGGGGATGTCTCGCTAATTGCCTATAATTTCCACCTGTTGTCTATTCCATTTGCACAACAGCATGTGAAACTGGTTGTTAATCAGTGTTGCTTCCTAAGTGGACAGTTTGATTTCACAGAAGTGTGATTGACTTTGAGTTACATTGCGTTATTTAAGTGTTCCCTTTATTTTTTGAGCAGTGTATTTTGGCAGAGCATGTGCAATCAGTTTATCAGAGCTGAAAACAGGAGAAGTGACCCAACACAGAAAAGTTAGCACTGGAAAAATAAAACAATTATTTTAAAGAGATTTCAAATGTTCTCCTTCTCATAAAGTGTCCTTTGTTATAAAGTCCATCTTATAAAAATGCTGATTTCAGTACAGTGTCTGAGACACAACGCCTGGTTTCTCATGTATTTAAAAATTATATGTTTAAATCTGCAGCTGCAGGATAGTAAGAGGCTACATGGCATTTTTCAAGTGAGCAAATTTTCTTGTAAGGCAGTACTGTTTAACTTCAGGAAATGCTTTCCCACTATTTACTTTTCGTAGTTCCCGATGCTCAAGACTTACCATCATTTAAAGTTGCCTGTCATTTATAACGCCTGCAGTGCTCCCCACCCACACAAATAAAATCCATAATCTAATCACATTGATAGCTCCAAAGGCAGCAAATTCCCCATTAACCAGATGGTGTTTGAAAACATATGGCAGCTTCCTGTCCCTAACGCTGACTCTCTCTCTCTCTTTTTATTGTACTAAAAATGCAAGAGTTGTACTTTAAACCTTTATTTTACATTAAATGGCTGACTTTGAGGGCTCTCGTCACATGTCACATGTCACTGACAAGAGATCCCCAGGAAAAACTGCAGCAAGCTATTCTTCTTTAAACATTTTATATAAATTTGAGTTGTAAACATACCGTCCTAAACATAAATATGACAAATTAAAACATTATCTATAAACACAGACATTTTTTCAACATTAACTTAAAACCAAGTCAGTAAAATGTATTCCATTTTAATTATTTTAATATTAAAGTAAAGTTTTCAAGACAAAAACATTATCTGTCACATCTGACTTTCATTCTTTCACTAAAACAGTTGAAGCCTCACATTAAAGACCTCATTAACCTAATAGAAATGACAGAAAAAAGGAAAATAGAAAAACAGTGACTCAAGCACAATGAGAGATGATAGACATGATGGGATGTTTGCTGAATTAACGCTGCAAAAGTCAATATTTGTCCTCAGTCACCCTGGCACACAAGACACATTCAAACAATTGCCTCAGTGCTGGCTTGCCTGAATGCACATGGACATCTCGCCTTCCCACACATAAACACACACACCTTGATATACTGCCAAAATAATAGATACAGACATAGACATATCACACCTTATCAACATATCTTATCACCATAAGACTAGCTGCTGTCATATGAGGCTTTCGTGCAAAAAGACTTACTGCTTCCATAGGAATTAAGATGATATCAGTAGTCATGTGCTGCTAGCTGATGAACGGCAAGTGTGAGCAAGACCTGCAAGACTTCTATTAAAAAAAAGCAATGTTGGCAATTCACATGTCTTAAGCATTCACATATATGATAACACAATGTCACATTCACAGCAAATTTATCCCAAGATCAGACCGTGCGCATTTAGAGAAAATGCAAAAAGATCCAAGAGCTGCATGCAGACTCCAGTTATGTTAACTGTTAGAGTTCATGACAGTACAACGAGAAAAAACCCCTGAACAATTATGGCTTGTTTGGAAGTTTTGCCTTCTCTCTAAAAATAACACGGCAGCACAGGTCAAAATTAAAAAAAAAAAAAAAAACAATGAAAAAAATAGAACACCTAATAACTCTGCCAATACATGCACACCATCTATCTTGAAGATAGGTGTGGCCCCAAAATACACTGGCATCAAAGCCTGACAGCTGAACCACGATGACTGACAGATGTGCTGACATTGGCAGCTGTAGGTGCTGGCGCATCCCTGGTGCTAATTAGAATCACTGATCTGCACCTGTTTACCATGTGCGTGCTAATGGTGCCTTTTATAGAACTTTTAATGAAACACAATGTGGCTCTGTGTGTGACACAGATCATCCAAGAGGTTTTGGTTTTGTGGTTGAAATTTTATTACTATTTAATAATTTGCTTGGCATTAATTAAAGAACGCGTGTCTATGTGTTGTACTTTTTGTGTTAATGGATGCAGCTTGCTAACAAACCTTAAAACTCCACACGTTCATCCAAGTACAGGAAGCTGTGGCTAAAACTCATTTTGAAGATCTGAAGTGGGACTTTGCGTGATGTTACTGTGGCTACACAATGCATCTTTTGTGCTGTCGATGGATGTGAAACTGTAGCTCAACGATTACATGATACTGTTTGTGTTGGGTGTAGCTTAAGGTTAAAGCGGCAGCTGGAGTATAGAGTGATTTTATGCAAAGATGGCATTTACTTTGACCCCATGAAAAAACAAACAAACACTGAAGTCATTGTTTCAGTGTTAATTTAATCATACAAATGCTTAATTATAGTTACAGGAGGAAAAAAAAACAACTTAATTTTGACAATTTCTCTTCAGATAAATGTGCTATCTTAGGACTATGTAAACTTTCATCTCATCCACTCACTCTGCCACCCATCTCAAGTCCAAACATAGTCACAAACTAAAACTAAAGAATGGATCCAGCAGTATTTTCTCACCATTTTTCTCTTCCTCACACACACAAGCAAGCCAACAAGAAGGAAGCTCACGCATGCACGCACACATGCACGCACACACGAAAAGAAGGAAAAGACAGACGTGAATAATCGAAGCAGTGCAGAACAGTGTATACTGTTTGGGAGGAGGACTGTCAGATGACTCAATACAAACAGAGAAGAGCTGCAACACAGAATGCTGGTGAATTTTAAAGATAAACATACATTATAATAGAAGAAACAATCCCCTTGATAATTAACCACCAAAAGTTGTTTAAAGGACTTTAAAATCAAAATATTAAAAGTTTCTAATAATCCTGTTTGAACACTTCCTTATAAAAACTGTAACACTATAATGGCGTTCTATGGACCACCCATTTTATTTTTAGGCCAAAAAGATACACAGACAAAAAAACAAAACAAACAAAAACAAAAACAAAAACATGGACATAATGAAGGCAGCAAAGCTGAAGTAGAAATTCAGGTGTAACAGCAGACAAACTCATTCATGTGATCAGAAGAGAAAAACAAACAAACCCAAAAAACATACAATAACCTTCACGGTCAACATCAGACACTGGTGTAGGAATGAAACTAGTGTTTAACATTGAAACCTTTCATTTCAGGATATATAAAAACAAAAACCTGAAGCTGTGAGGAATACACAAATCAATATTTTGAGGAGGGGGGAATGCTGGTGTCACGATCCACAATAAGCCAAAGAAAACCTTAACTGACCCTCAGTGCTAACAATGCTGATAACAAACATCTACATTCTTCAGACAATCTGCTAGGCTCACACTACAACTCATCACCTTTCCCCCCTCATTCAGTATACCCAGCACTCATGACAAGTCTGGTGTAGTTTGGTCTTCTGATTTTTAGCACCACCTGCTGGCTATGAATGGGAATTATTAAATCTGCAGCACAGACAAAAAGACAAAATAAATAACATCTGGGACATTTTTGATGCGTGAATTTTTGGTGCAGAATCACTCAAAAATACTTCTGAGGTACACACTTATTAAAGCTCTCTCAGTAATGATGTGCATGTGTCAAGTCATCCTTTCCCCAAGTAGTATACACCATTTATGTCAGTTCAATCCAAAGAGAAACCATTAACATTTACACGCACACACGCACCAGGCAGGCACATACATACATAGACATGGACTCAGATACTACAGTCATTCACCAGGCAAAATAGATTTAGATGGCTTTATCAACCTTTCCTCACAACTCACATATTCAAGCTTACTCACATCCATTTGCGCTTCAGCCTCCATTAAAAGCGAAACTCACCCTAAACAAAACAAAACAAAAATAATAATAATAAAATAAACTCCACCCTTGTCCCATGCAGTTTCAATTATGCACCTGCAGACTATGCAGCGGATGATGCCACCCGTTAGTGTCTGGTCTCTCTGGATTTTGTCTTTGGAAGAAACTGGGTTCCTACACAAGAATGACAAATATTTATATGCAGAAGGGCACGAAGTCTTAGCTTTTAATAGTCTATGTAAACTTGGATAATAAGACTTGTTTCTTTAGATATTTTGTCAGACGACACAAGTCAAATGCATGTTGTCTGACTTGAATTGAATGGCATCCTGGATTCACAAAGTCCAACCCTGCTTAGTTTGAAGTTAACTGCAGTAACGAGAGAAAACGGCTTCTGTTGGAAGCATCCAAGCCATCTTACAGTGCAAATCTGTATGACAGCAGAACATAAAATCTCCAAATTATCAAGGGTGAGTGCTAAACTCAAATCAAGGACTGCAAAGAAAAGGGAAAAAAAGTGACTGAATGTGGAGCAATCAGTCTAACAAGCCAAGTCGTAGCAGGGGGGAAAGTGTGTTGCTGCAATGTAGTAGCTGCTGGAGTCATATTGGAGTTTTGAGAATTTCAAGTTTCCAGCTTGTGAATTTCTTAAAATTTGAATTACAAATGGAAATGTGTGATTTTTCTGGAGCTTTAACCAAACAAATACGGATGACTCACTTTAGCCAAAGTCAGATATTCAATGTTGCCAAAGCCAAAATTAAAGTGCCCCTATTGTGCTTTCTCCTTCCCTCCAGTGTGTTACATATCTTCTGCGCATGGAAATAGTTTGCAGAGTTAAAAAGGCCAAACTGAATTATTCCAACTCCAAAAAAAAAGCTGTCCTCATTTACACATTTCACACATGTAATAGTGACACAAACACAGCACAGTACAGGACTAATCAGCCATTTTTCACAAGGCTAAAAATCCTTGTGTTTTAACAGCAACGATCAACATTATCATAGCTAGCAGACAACAGCTGTGCTGATGAGTCAAAGTAAAAGGCAGAAGCGATACAATGTATTTCTAACAGTTTTAAAAACCTTTTGTTAGCAGTCAACAGCTTTCAGACGGTTTCCTCACTTGTCATGAGAGGGGCCTCAAAAAGCTGTGAGCGTGCCAAAAATGTGAACATTATTTTGAACACTGAAATCATGTAAAACAATTCAGGCTGTAAATGAGCATAACAGGGGCACTTTAGACATAGTGTTACATTTTAAACATGGCATCACCATATCCATTACGACCAGTTGTCTGGTGATGCAAAATTGGTTGATGATGGGAAAGATTCCCATCTCTCTCATACATGAATGCAACTTTGAGGCTTACATTTTTGTACGCACTTAAGTGATGATTTTCCAGAGCTGGCAAAGACCTGTGCATGTTTTCTTTCTTTCCTTTCTTATGTGTAGTTTTCTGCTTCTGTGTTTTACCTAAAGGAGTTTGAAACTTCTGCACATTTAGATTTTTTACATTTTTTTGAGGGGGATGGTGAATAAAAGATAACACCTTTTTTGAAATACTGTGTAAAACCTCAACATGAATGACCACTAGAATTTCCTGTACTACTCTAACATATTTAAAAAAATAAATAAAAAAATTTCTAGACCTGGGTAGGAACCCAAAAGAGAGAAAGCATTCAACTGCCCACGGGAATACCAAACTGTTTAGGGTGACTTTCACTTTAATTAGGCACGTTTTTACCACGTAAATAAAAAATAGTCAGGTGTATCTATTCGTAAAGGTTTATAGCACTCTTAAATGAAGCATTCACACATGCGAGTCCAGGTGTTGATGTCAGGTGGGATGTTTCACGGCAGCTGATGTAATCCATCACCTCACTGTCCTCTGTGTTTCTGTGGAAAGGGTCACGGGTTGTTTTTGGAAGAGGGTTGTCATGAGTCAATATAAAACAACTGTTCCTCTCCCCCTCCAACTCCTCTGTGTTTAAGGACTCCCAGGGTGCTAAGCTCTTCATTCACCGTGGGGGAGAGGGGTCTTTGTCATTCTAGCTCTGTCCAAATGGGTAGGGTCCCTGTGGGGGAAGACAAAAAAAAAAAAAATGAGAGAAAGCCTTTTGGTTTAGTTTCTATTACAACACAAAGGGGAAAGAAAAGCATAAGCTCCACCATGTCTGTGTTTATCTTCAGTTTCAGGGCGGTAATAAAAGGTGACAAAACCAAACCGCCCAGGCAGTCTTCTTTCGAATTAATGCATCGCTTAAAAAGCCACAAAAGATTCACACAGCTAGTTGACTCTAATTATTCCAGTGTAACAAACCCTGAAAAGGTTGAGAGGTCAAACTGTGAACAAAGCTTTGCCTATGAAAAGTACTGGACCACACCTCTTAACCTTTGAATTCGGATATTTGCATTTCTACAGGTGTATAAGATGATGGACGTAGTCATGCAGTGTGCCTTTACAAGCATATATAAAATAATGGATTGTTCTAAAGAGCTTACTAAATTTGAGTGTGGTACTGTAACAGGATGCCACC
This sequence comes from Haplochromis burtoni, assembly GCF_018398535.1. Classification (NCBI taxonomy): domain Eukaryota; kingdom Metazoa; phylum Chordata; class Actinopteri; order Cichliformes; family Cichlidae; genus Haplochromis; species Haplochromis burtoni. Next base: position 2,917,501 of record NW_024582387.1, on the reverse strand, counting down.
ACTGCAACAAGTCGGCTCATGCAAATTTCTTCCCTCCTAGATAGTCCACGATCGGCTTTAAGTGGAAAGTGGAAGCATTGCGGAACCACAGCGCTTCAGCCATGTGCATAAAAGTCGCCAGCTCTCTGCTGACCCAGAAAGTGCAGACGCCAAAACTTCCACTGGCATAAACATCAGCATAATAACTGCGTGCATGGAGCTTCGTGGCATGGACGATCAGCTCCTCCAGGTGTAATGTGTAGGTGGTTCAGTCCATACAGTGTTTGAGGAGAGAATACCATAGAACAAAAAGGTCTCATCTAAAAGATTTAACTGTAATCTTTTCTGCAACAAAGACCACTGAGGGAGTTTAACAACGCTGTAACATAGAGGTTTACACGTGTCACAAATAATTACCTGTCAGCCAAACTGTAGCAACAATGCATATCATCTCCGATTTTAACAGGATGTTTAGCCACACTAGAATTGCAATTACAGTAATTAAGAATAAAAGTAAGAACTTAACAAGAAATGAGGAGCTCGCTTTGCTTTTCTCTGATACTTACCAAGAAAATACAAAACCTGGCCAAAAGTAAAACTCTATAGCATTCCCAGTTGAAAAAGTGGGGCTTTTCATTCCTTTGGAATGTTCAAGCCTTCCACTGTAATTAAAAAATATAAAAAATATATATTTAAGTGAGGTTTATTTACTCAAACTTAAAAGGGGAAAGGGGTTTTGCCTTTGACCATTTGCAGACCAACCGCTGATTTGAATGTAGCTACCGCCAAAACACACACACACACACACACACAAAAACCCCTACTTTGTCTTTAAAATTAGAACTTTTTTTTTTAATATTCAAACTTTGTTCTGCATCATCAGACGATTGCGCAATATGCTTCGCCAAACTGTACCGTAAGACTAAAATGGATTAAGTCACAGGAACTCTTTTCTGTTTTAAGTAATCCATCTCAAGTTACAACTAATTAGAATAAAGTTTTAAACCCTGAGGCTCGTCTAACTGTCCACAACCTGATATGCCGACAGCTGCAGAGCAGACTGCCAAGAAGACGGTTAGTGTCTAACCTCAATCCCCCGAGTAAAGATATCTAATCATCTAATTACTCACGTGAACTTTCCTTTGGCAACAGTTTACTCAGTGCGAAGTATATGTAGGTGAATTGAATATATTAAATTTGTGTTAAAATGTGTGCAAATATGTGTAGTCCCAAGAGGAAGAAAATGATAAATGCAATTATCACATTCATGCCCATAAAAAGAGAGAGGAAAAAAAGACATCTGATACTTGGGACCAGCTTCACAGGTTAAGTGGAACTAAACTAAACACTGATAATGTAATAGAATTAAATTTTACAGAGAAATAATGACCATTATCGCTTCTTCTTTTTTTTGTATAAAGAAAAAAATCCACGTAGCATTGCTGAAAGAAGGTTTCAGTCTCACAATTCAGCACTGATATGATTTCCACATCTCCTTCTTGGTGGGACAGCGTCAGAGCTGAAAGCAGCACGTAAAGGTTACTTAGTGCTTTGTTTAAATGGATCAAGTTTAAGAGCTCTAATGTGCAGCTGTCACGTTATAAATAAACAGCGACATGGAGGGTACACGAGTGGTAAAATAAATAACTTACAAATTCCAGAGATTAATCTTTTTCTTGCCAGCACTGCTCTCTTATTTGCAACGCCAGTGTTGCATTTTTCCATTATATTCTTTGTTATAATCTCTAGTGAACACAGGCAGAATCCAAACATGTGTTAACAAAGAAGGCTGATAACTGCCACTGTGATACCTGTCAGGGGTTTGAGGTTTATGTGAAACACACAGATGCAAAGACAGCCTGGCAATGTCGAACACTTCGTAAGCTACACCCTATAGAGCCATAGAACTGCATAAAGCTCAATATTTAAACATTTTGTACAAGTCAAAACAACTGCTCATCTGCTGCCCATCACCTGTAGAACAGAGAATGTAGTTTTTACAAAAACTTCCATATGGTACTTAAAAGTATAAAGGAGTGAATGTAGTGATGTAGGCTTAAAGGTGAGAGTAGATCTGTGATGAGTTCATTTTTACATATACATACCTGTCCATAAGTTACCACAGAAAGATTAGTTTGGAGACCATTTGACGCCCTATTTACAGCATTATGAGACAGTCCATTCTGATCTTGCTGGATTGGCTCTTGCGTGCGTTCCCAGGCTCCACCTGGATCTCTGAAGCTGTTGTCAGTGGCATCATGCTTGTTCTTCTGTGGTGAGGCAAAAGGGTTGAAGTCTCCCTGCACATTGCGCTGGGGCTGAGTGTTGAATTCTGTCTCGAAGGAAGATAGCTGCTGGGTCACTCCAAGAAGACCTCCAACTTCTACACTAAGAATCACCCATATTACATCTGTGGAGATAACAAACAAGCACAAAAGTGACCTGACTGTGTAAGACTCAAATGTTTTGCCAGTTTGACAACTTTCTTAGTGTTAAATTGCCATTAAGAGAATATATAGAATCGCAATTGCTTTTATTACCAAGCTTGTACACAAACAGGAATTTGTTGCTGTGTGTTGGTGCCAAAAAAACGAGTATGCAGCTAGTAAGGTTTTTAACGGGTAACTTTTCTGCTCTTTTCCAACTGTTTATATGAATTTATATGTACTCTTTTAGAGCATTTTTGCATGCTTTACAGCTGGTGAAACACTGGTTTTTGGAGGTTATCCCCTAAAGCATGCACTGCGTTTCTGTTTTGAAGCTTTTAGAAAATAATTACTGAAACTATTATCTTCCACTTTGTATTGTGACCTCTTCCAACACTAACACTGTTACCAGCAATGTAACTAATGTTGCTGACATAATTGCATAATTTCCTTAGGGATTAATAAAGTTTTCTGATTCTGATAACAACAACAAGGGAGAGGTAGATGTAAGCACAGGAGTGCATGATGAGGAAGGAGATAAGAGACTGCTGTGAACAGGTTTCACAGGCTAAGGTGTGAATATCTACAGCTGAGGGTGATGTTGATTCTCTGCTGGGCATTTGTGGAGCCCCCCAGGTGACCTTCTGTCAGAAACATGCAGATTTCACTCCCTTCCCCCTTCACTTTAAACCAGCTTTCTTCTGATTGTCTGTCCCTCTAAAACAAAAGACTGAGATAGCGGGTGGGACCTCTGTGCTCACAGCCAGAGCTACATGCTTGAGACAACAATATGAAGTAGGTTTGTTACAAGTCTCAAATGAAGGCTTAAACCACGGGCATCCTCAACATTGTCTGGTGTCTGGTTAAAGCCTGACAGTCTGATGAAATTTTGTTGTTCGTCTTATTTTATGAGAAACTGAAGTATGCGTCAACCAGCGTGCAGCCTGTTACAGTCGCTCCTGCTTTTTCTCTTAGTTTAGCTCTTTTTTCTTACGTATTCTTTTTTTTTCTGACTTGTATTTTCATCCGTTTATTATCTTTTACTCAATCATGTGGATTGAGAGAGTTTTTGTTCTTCTGGTGGCCGTGGAACT
>NW_024582387.1:2888115-2913977 GCF_018398535.1 Haplochromis burtoni | reverse complement strand
GTTACTTTTATCAAGGAACGGGACCGCGGCACATCTCCTACACTCACGGACTGTTTACTCCAGAGATCAGCTGATCGCCCTGATGCCGGCCGGCTCGCTGGCCAGGCCCGCAGAAGTACCAGCTGAAATTTGGAGGAAAACACATCGGGGATGCAGAGGTCAAGGACAGAAGAGAAGAAAAAAGGTGACGGTGAGACAGCGGAGGCTCGAAGCGAGGAGGAGGTTTAAACCGTGTCTGCCGTCTATCGTGATGGGAAATGTGCGATCGTTGGCAATTAAAATCGACGAGCTCTCAGCACTGGTACGGAGTCAGAGGGAATACCGAGAGTGTAGCCTGATGTGTTTCACCGAATCATGGATGCACCAGGACATTCCCGATGAGAATGCTTCCGTGGAAGGCTTCCACACTGTTCGGGCGGACAGGGACAGCATCGCTAGCGGTAAGCGGAAAGGAGGTGGGCTTGCTGTTTTAGTTAACAACCGGTGGTGTAACCCTGCCAACATAACAATCAAAGAAAGGATTTGTTGCCCGGACACTGAACTGTGTGCTGTTGGACTCAGGCCGTATTATTTACCCAGGGAATTCTCTCACGTCATCTTGGTGGCTGTTTATGTTCCTCCCTCTGCTAACCCCACAGCTGCATGTGACACTATCCACTCTGCCATAGCTCGGTTACAGACTCAGCACCCGAGTGCCTTTATTGTGATCTCGGGTGACTTCAACCATGTATCACTGGACAATACACTACCAACATTCAAACAATATGTGGACTGTCCCACCAGGGGAGAGAAAATTTTAGACTTACTGTATGCTAACGTCAAGGATGCATACAGCTCCTCCTCCCTCCCCCCACTTGGTAGGTCAGATCATAACCTGATTCACCTCACCCCCCGCTATGTGCCAATTGTGAGGAGGGAACCTGTGACCACCAGGACTGTTAGGAGGTGGTCAGAGGAGGCAATAGCGGAACTACAGGGCTGTTTCGAGGTGACCAACTGGGAAACACTCTGTGAGCCTCACGCCGAGGACATCAATGGGCTTACTGAGTGTATCACAGACTACATAACTTTCTGCACCGACTCCATTGTTCCAGCTCAGACTGTTCATTGTTACCCAAATAACAAGCCGTGGGTGACTAAGGACATCAAAGCCCTCCTCAACAACAAGAAGAGGGCTTTCAGAGGGGGCAACAAAGAGGAGGTGAGGAAGATCCAGGTGTTACTAAAGGACAAGATCAGAGAGGCTAAGGACAATTACAGGAGGAAGCTGGAGTGGAAACTCCAGCAGAACAGCATGAGAGAGGTGTGGAGGGGCATGAAGACCATCACTGGATTCAGGCCAACCAACAGCAGGGGAGCTGAGGGAGGTGAGAATAGAGCCAATGAGTTGAATCTGTTTTTCAATAGATTCGACACCACAGTGTCTGCTCCCACCCCCACAACCTCACCTGTAGTCAGCCTGGAATCCAGAGCCACACCACTGTGCCAGCCTCTCTCTTCACATGCGCTGTTGCCTCCTGTGAGATTCCTGACACCCCTCCCCCACCCATCACCTTCACTCAATACCAGGTTGAGATGCAAATGAGGAGACTTCACTCAGGCAAGTCTGCTGGACCAGACGGAGTGAGTCCCCTCGTCCTCAAGACCTGTGCCCCCCAGCTGTGTGGAGTCTTTCATAAACTGTTTATGCTGAGTCTGAGTCTGCAGAGGGTCCCAGTGATGTGGAAGACATCATGCCTCGTCCCTGTACCAAAGACGCCACGTCCCAGTGGCCCCCAGGATTACAGGCCCGTGGCACTGACCTCCCACATCATGAAGACCCTGGAAAGGCTCATCCTGGACCAGCTGCGACCCATAGTAAGACCACATCTGGATCCCCTTCAGTTCGCTTATCAGCCTCGTCTCGGAACTGAGGACGCCATCATCTACCTGCTCAATCGTGTCTACACCCATCTGGACCAGCCGGCGAGCACTGTGAGGGTCATGTTTTTTGACTTTTCAGTGCTTTCAACACCATCAGGCCGACCCTCCTGGGTGATAAGTTAGCAGCGATGCAGGTGGATGCTTCTCTGGTGTCCTGGATTGTTGATTACCTGACAGGAAGACCACAATATGTACGTCTCCCACAGTGTGTGTCTGACAAGGTGATCAGCAACACAGGGGCACCACAGGGGACTGTCCTCTCCCCCTTCCTCTTCACCCTCTACACCACAGACTTCAGCCACTGCACAGAGACCTGCCATCTTCAGAAGTTTTCTGATGACTCTGCGGTGGTTGGATGCATCAGCAGGGATGATGAGACAGAGTACCGGGCTGTGGTCGACTCCTTTGTCACGTGGTGTGAGCAGAATCATCTGCAGCTCAACGTGGCAAAGACCAAGGAACTGATCGTGGACTTCAGGAAGACCAGGAAACACTTGACCCCTGTTTCACAGGGTCGTGTGCATTGAGGATATATCCGGAGTCACATTGAAATTGACAGTTTTTTATATTGACTATTTAGTAATGGGATAGGATCTAGTAAACCTAGCTTCTTTCATTGCGGATGAGTGCTAGTTCACATTGACAATAAACTGGACTGGGCTAAAAACACCACAGCACTTTACAGGAAGGGCCAGAGTCGTCTCTATTTTTTGAGGCGACTGAGGTCCTTCAACATCTGCCAGAAAATGCTGAGGATTTTCTATGAGTCTGTTGTGGCCAGTGCGATCCTCTATGCTGTTGCATGCTGGGGGAGCAGGCTGAGGGTCGCAGATGCCAACAGACTCGATAAACTGATCCGTAAGGCCAGTAATGTTGTGGGGATGGAGCTGGACTCCCTCAAGGTGGTGTCGGAGAGGCGGATGCTGTCCAAGATAAAGACAATGTTGGATAACACCTCCCACCCACTCCATGACATGCTGGTCAGTCACAGGAGCACGTTCAGTGAGAGACTGAGATTACCGAAAAGCACCACTGAACGACACAGGAAATCTTTCCTGCCTGTGGCCATCTCCCTGTACAACGCATCCACTTAACACACTGGTTACTGCTACAACTACACAGTTTCTTTTCCAGCTATTTATTTATGAGTGACTTATGTATGTATATATATGTATATATTGTACTATTCTTAGTTAGCGTATTGTCTGTCTTGTCTTAATGTTGGTTTATAATGGAGCACTGTAACAAAAAATAATTTCCCCCAGGGATCAATAAAGTATTCTGATTCTGATCTGATATAATAAGACATGTCAATTATGCAAAAAGTCATAATCATGGGGGGTGAGGAACAGTATTAGGCCTTGACCAGGGCGGCAATTTTTTTGTCTCCGGTAGCTATTGGTTCCTGCCAACCTGCCTCCGCTGTGGGAAGTCTGCCGGCACAGATGGAGGCCAAGAGGGCACAGAGTGACAGTGAGCTCAAGTGGCTCAGAGACCTGCAAAGCAGTCACAGAGGCGAGAAAAAAACCAAAGCCGACAGCAAATTGTCGCACACTGTTGAAAGTGGGCTGAGTGAAAGACCGTCGGATCTGCAGAAACAGGGAGCCACACACAACTGATAATCCTGCAGTTTTTGACTACAAAAACTTGAGTCTTACTTCCTCTAGATTGATGTCTCTTAATGAGCTTTTCTGAAGCTGCAGTAAAAAGCGACTGACTTTAAGTTATTAGGATGAGCAAAGAACACAGCTATGAAGAAAAGGGGAGCCTAATGTATTACAGAGTACCTAAACAAGACCTTTGTTCTGAACATGAAAGCAAAATACTAACAGTTGTATTATAATGTTGTTTTTAATCATCACGGGAACCGAAAATTGTAAATGAGATATAAATCTGATTAATTATCTTGGCTTAGTATAAACTGAAATTATTATTTACTATTATTAGTCATAGGTCTCATAAATGTACTTGATAGTTAATCAAAGTAGTAGTGGTTCTTACCTCCATAAAATAATCCAGTGGCAGTACACATCCTCCACTGGCCCTGGTACATGCCAGGAGTTGTGGACGTCTGCAACTACATCTGTTCGGATCTACGTCCTAACTTACTGCAAACATCCCAATCTGATATTTCCTGGGGATCTAGCGACTTCACCATAACTGTGTTTACATGCCCAAACTGATCGCCTCCAATGTACTTGAGACAAACGCCCGGTGGCCACGACTCTGCACCTACAAGACACCAAGAAGAATTCATTCAAAATACATCTCAACAAAATCCATGAACACGTTACAGATTTATAAAGACTATCTACATGTATACAATGTGAAGGTGTAAATGTAAAGCCCATATACCTGTGTTTTGTATCCTCCAGGTCTTAGTGAACAGCGTATCTGGAGGGACAGACTCTCCTTCCCCAATTGTCACATCCTCAACAAAGGACATAGATGGGGTGTTGACATTGGGACTTTCAAAGTCATAATATGCACCAATAGCAGCCTGCAGATTCCTGTTCCAATGCAAAAGAAGCAAGCATAGAGTTAATACACATCAGCAATACCTATCGATCCTAGTTATTAAACTTGAAATCATAGTGCTGAAGTATAAAGTAAAATCTGTCCAAGTGTTTTTGTTTGTCTTTGCAAAGCCTGCCCTACTTTTACAATTAGCATTATTTGCAACATATTTGCCAGATCAGCTTGTCCTCATAACATATTTGACTACTTCAACATGCACCTCCTGAGTACAGTACTGTTAAAAAGTATCTGCCTTTTCTGATTTCTTACATTTTGGATATTACACTTACATGTTTTCAGATCAAACAAATTTTAATTAGTCAAAAAGAACAAATACATTTTAAATGATGATTTCATGTATTAAGGGGGGGGGGGGCGTATCCAAACTAAAATTCCTCCAAGAGCATCATCTAAGGAACTGCAGGCCACACTTGGCTCACGTAATGTCAGAGTGTATGACTCAACAAAAAACAGGGACTGGGCAAAAACACTTCTGACCAAAAATGGATTCTTATATGGCGCTTTTCTACTCTTCCACAGCACAAAGCGCTTTGTATAACATGCCTCATTCACACACTCCTATTCATTTTTCTATGCTTAAGTGCTTTCTATCTAAATTTTACACACATTCATACTCTGATGCATCCATTCTAGTATGCATAGTTAGTATCTTGCCCACAGATATCTGGCATGCAGACTGGAGCTGCCAGGGACCAAACCACCAACTTTCCAATTATTAGATGACCTGCTCTACCTACTGAGCTACCAAAAAAATCCCCACAAAGGCTTGCCAAATGCACCTGATGATCCCCAAAACAGAAAATATTCAGTGGAATGATGAGACTGGTTCAGTTTTTTGGAAAGTTTATATCTGGCATAAACTAACACAATATTTGATAAGAAATAACATCACACCAATAGTCAATCATGGTGGTGGTAGTATAATGGCCTTGGGCTGCTTTGCTGCTTTAGGAGCTGGACGACTTGCCATTATTGATGGAATCGTGAATTCCAATCTATACTAGAAAAACCTGAAGCCATCGGTTTTTTTGTCCTGAAGCAGAAGCACACCCAGGTTATGCAGCAGGACAACAACAAAATATCAGAAAGATCAAAATAAATAAGATAAAAAGAAAACAAATGTTTTGGAGTGGCTTAGTTAAAGTCTGAATTTAAATCTGATTAAGATGCTTTGGCATAACCTTAAACAGGCTGCTCATGATCGAAAAGCCTCTAATGTGGCTGAATTAAAGAGTGGGCCATAATTCCTCCACAGCTGTGTAAAAGACTCATTGCCAGTTACTGCAGACTCTTGATTGTAGTTCTTACTGCCAAGGGTGGCAAAACTAGTTATTAGGTTTGTCTCAGATAGGTTTGTATAACTTTTTCCCCCTTAATTAAATTGTCATATAAAAACTGTATTTTGTATTAACTCAGATTATCTTTGTCTACTCACATTTTTTGCTGATCTGAAGCATGTAAGTGTGAAAAATACACAACAAAAAGAAGTAAAAACAAAGTTGTACAGTCCTACATAGTCATCTTAGTGGCACTTCTCTTAGTTTAGCTTTGCCAGTAAGAGAGAAATAAGGCTGCCTGGTTTAGTGGGTTGCTACCTCTGAGCCATTGCTCATATACTAGCCATAAATTCATGTTTACTTAGAACTTCCAAATCTTGGATTCAGGGGACAGATTCAAACAACTGCCGCGCAATGATGCCTTCTTTCCATTATGACCTCCTAAGCTCCATTCCCCTATACAGAAGCTATGTGAAAGCAAGTTTTATCTTTCAAAATTGATCCAATAAAGGGCATCAATGGCTGACAAACTAAAGAACGTGAGCATAGCTGGCCAGGAGCACAAAGGCGTTGTGATCAAGACCACTTGTTGTCGGCCGCTGATAGATCACGACTGGTTACGTCATCAGAATAACGTGAAGTGAGCGACGCTGCCTTGAGTTTTGGCTTCCCGATGAGCACGGTTTAACTGGCTCTGTGCGCTGTTATGTAACATGGCTGACGATCCGGGAGCGAGAGTTCCCTGTGCTTAAATTAGCCTGCTAGCTATTTGGCTCCTCGGTGACTTCACCTTACTGTTTCCTCTGCGGTCACGGCAAACTTTACCGTTTCACTTCCGTTTGCCAGTGATGATAGCTTGGAGTTAACAGTCATCCCATAGAATGGGAATGGTGATATGATTCCCTTCAGGGTTCAACATCACCTCCATAGCGCTCTATTTTGAACATTTTTTTTTTTATCTATGTAGGCTTTTTATGCTGAGTCTGAGTCTGCAGAGGGTCCCAGTGATGTGGAAGACATCATGCCTCGTCCCTGTACCAAAGACGCCACGTCCCAGTGGCCCCCAGGATTACACGCCCGTGGCACTGACCTCCCACATCATGAAGACCCTGGAAAGGCTCATCCTGGACCAGCTGCGACCCATAGTAAGACCACATCTGGATCTCCTTCAGTTCGCTTATCAGCCTCGTCTCGGAACTGAGGACGCCATCATCTACCTGCTCAATCGTGTCTACACCCATCTGGACCAGCCGGCGAGCACTGTGAGGATCATGTTTTTTGACTTTTCTAGTGCTTTCAATACCATCAGGCCGACCCTCCTGGGTGATAAGTTAGCAGCGATGCAGGTGGATGCTTCTCTGGTGTGCTGGGTTGTTGATTACCTGACAGGAAGACCACAATATGTACGTCTCCCACAGTGTGTGTCTGACAAGGTGATCAGCAACACAGAGGACATGGGACTGTCCTCTCCCCCTTCCTCTTCACCCTCTACACCACAGACTTCAGCCACTGCACAGAGACCTGCCATCTTCAGAAGTTTTCTGATGACTCTGCGGTGGTTGGATGCATCAGCAGGGATGATGAGACAGAGTACCGGGCTGTGGTCGACTCCTTTGTCACGTGGTGTGAGCAGAATCATCTGCAGCTCAACGTGGCAAAGACCAAGGAACTGATCGTGGACTTCAGGAAGACCAGGAAACACTTGACCCCTGTTTCAATCCAGGGGGTCAGTGTTGACATTGTGGAGGACTATAAATACCTTGGAGTACACATTGACAATAAACTGGACTGGGCTAAAAACACCACAGCACTTTACAGGAAGGGCCAGAGTCGTCTCTATTTTTTGAGGCGACTGAGGTCCTTCAACATCTGCCAGAAAATGCTGAGGATTTTCTATGAGTCTGTTGTGGCCAGTGCGATCCTCTATGCTGTTGCATGCTGGGGGAGCAGGCTGAGGGTCGCAGATGCCAACAGACTCGATAAACTGATCCGTAAGGCCAGTAATGTTGTGGGGATGGAGCTGGACTCCCTCAAGGTGGTGTCGGAGAGGCGGATGCTGTCCAAGATAAAGACAATGTTGGATAACACCTCCCACCCACTCCATGACATGCTGGTCAGTCACAGGAGCACGTTCAGTGAGAGACTGAGATTACCGAAAAGCACCACTGAACGACACAGGAAATCTTTCCTGCCTGTGGCCATCTCCCTGTACAACGCATCCACTTAACACACTGGTTACTGCTACAACTACACATGTTTCTTTTCCAGCTATTTATTTATGAGTGACTTATGTATGTATATATATGTATATATTGTACTATTCTTAGTTAGCGTATTGTCTGTCTTGTCTTACTGTTGGTTTATGTTGGTTTATAATGGAGCACTGTAACAAAAAAATAATTTCCCCCAAGGATCAATAAAGTATTCTGATTCTGATTATAAACTAAGACAGTTCAATTATGGCAAAAGTCATAATCATGGGGGGTGAGGAACAGTATTAGGCCTTGACCAGGGGGCAATTTTTTTGTCTCCGGTAGCTATTGGTTCCTGCCAACCTGCCTCCGCTGTGGGAAGTCTGCCGGCACAGATGGAGGCCAAGAGGGCACAGAGTGACAGTGAGCTCAAGTGGCTCAGAGACCTGCAAAGCAGTCACAGAGGCGAGAAAAAACCCAAAGCCGACAGCAAATTGTCGCACACTGTTGAAAGTGGGCTGAGTGAAAGACCGTCGGATCTGCAGAAACAGGGAGCCACACACAACTGATAATCCTGCAGTTTTTGACTACAAAAACTTGAGTCTTACTTCCTCTAGATTGATGTCTCTTAATGAGCTTTTCTGAAGCTGCAGTAAAAAGCGACTGACTTTAAGTTATTAGGATGAGCAAAGAACACAGCTATGAAGAAAAGGGGAGCCTAATGTATTACAGAGTACCTAAACAAGACCTTTGTTCTGAACATGAAAGCAAAATACTAACAGTTGTATTATAATGTTGTTTTTAATCATCACGGGAACCGAAAATTGTAAATGAGATATAAATCTGATTAATTATCTTGGCTTAGTATAAACTGAAATTATTATTTACTATTATTAGTCATAGGTCTCATAAATGTACTTGATAGTTAATCAAAGTAGTAGTGGTTCTTACCTCCATAAAATAATCCAGTGGCAGTACACATCCTCCACTGGCCCTGGTACATGCCAGGAGTTGTGGGACTTCGCATCTGCACACTCACATCTGATATTTCCTGGGGATCTAGCGACTTCACCATAACTGTGTTTACATGCCCAAACTGATCGCCTCCAATGTACTTGAGACAAACGCCCGGTGGCCACGACTCTGCACCTACAAGACACCAAGAAGAATTCATTCAAAATACATCTCAACAAAATCCATGAACACGTTACAGATTTATAAAGACTATCTACATGTATACAATGTGAAGGTGTAAATGTAAAGCCCATATACCTGTGTTTTGTATCCTCCAGGTCTTAGTGAACAGCGTATCTGGAGGGACAGACTCTCCTTCCCCAATTGTCACATCCTCAACAAAGGACATAGATGGGGTGTTGACATTGGGACTTTCAAAGTCATAATATGCACCAATAGCAGCCTGCAGATTCCTGTTCCAATGCAAAAGAAGCAAGCATAGAGTTAATACACATCAGCAATACCTATCGATCCTAGTTATTAAACTTGAAATCATAGTGCTGAAGTATAAAGTAAAATCTGTCCAAGTGTTTTTGTTTGTCTTTGCAAAGCCTGCCCTACTTTTACAATTAGCATTATTTGCAACATATTTGCCAGATCAGCTTGTCCTCATAACATATTTGACTACTTCAACATGCACCTCCTGAGTACAGTACTGTTAAAAAGTATCTGCCTTTTCTGATTTCTTACATTTTGGATATTACACTTACATGTTTTCAGATCAAACAAATTTTAATTAGTCAAAAAGAACAAATACATTTTAAATGATGATTTCATGTATTAAGGGGGGGGGGGGCTATCCAAACTAAAATTCCTCCAAGAGCATCATCTAAGGAACTGCAGGCCACACTTGGCTCACGTAATGTCAGAGTGTATGACTCAACAAAAAACAGGGACTGGGCAAAAACACTTCTGACCAAAAATGGATTCTTATATGGCGCTTTTCTACTCTTCCACAGCACAAAGCGCTTTGTATAACATGCCTCATTCACACACTCCTATTCATTTTTCTATGCTTAAGTGCTTTCTATCTAAATTTTACACACATTCATACTCTGATGCATCCATTCTAGTATGCATAGTTAGTATCTTGCCCACAGATATCTGGCATGCAGACTGGAGCTGCCAGGGACCAAACCACCAACTTTCCAATTATTAGATGACCTGCTCTACCTACTGAGCTACCAAAAAAATCCCCACAAAGGCTTGCCAAATGCACCTGATGATCCCCAAAACAGAAAATATTCAGTGGAATGATGAGACTGGTTCAGTTTTTTGGAAAGTTTATATCTGGCATAAACTAACACAATATTTGATAAGAAATAACATCACACCAATAGTCAATCATGGTGGTGGTAGTATAATGGCCTTGGGCTGCTTTGCTGCTTTAGGAGCTGGACGACTTGCCATTATTGATGGAATCGTGAATTCCAATCTATACTAGAAAAACCTGAAGCCATCGGTTTTTTTGTCCTGAAGCAGAAGCACACCCAGGTTATGCAGCAGGACAACAACAAAATATCAGAAAGATCAAAATAAATAAGATAAAAAGAAAACAAATGTTTTGGAGTGGCTTAGTTAAAGTCTGAATTTAAATCTGATTAAGATGCTTTGGCATAACCTTAAACAGGCTGCTCATGATCGAAAAGCCTCTAATGTGGCTGAATTAAAGAGTGGGCCATAATTCCTCCACAGCTGTGTAAAAGACTCATTGCCAGTTACTGCAGACTCTTGATTGTAGTTCTTACTGCCAAGGGTGGCAAAACTAGTTATTAGGTTTGTCTCAGATAGGTTTGTATAACTTTTTCCCCCTTAATTAAATTGTCATATAAAAACTGTATTTTGTATTAACTCAGATTATCTTTGTCTACTCACATTTTTTGCTGATCTGAAGCATGTAAGTGTGAAAAATACACAACAAAAAGAAGTAAAAACAAAGTTGTACAGTCCTACATAGTCATCTTAGTGGCACTTCTCTTAGTTTAGCTTTGCCAGTAAGAGAGAAATAAGGCTGCCTGGTTTAGTGGGTTGCTACCTCTGAGCCATTGCTCATATACTAGCCATAAATTCATGTTTACTTAGAACTTCCAAATCTTGGATTCAGGGGACAGATTCAAACAACTGCCGCGCAATGATGCCTTCTTTCCATTATGACCTCCTAAGCTCCATTCCCCTATACAGAAGCTATGTGAAAGCAAGTTTTATCTTTCAAAATTGATCCAATAAAGGGCATCAATGGCTGACAAACTAAAGAACGTGAGCATAGCTGGCCAGGAGCACAAAGGCGTTGTGATCAAGACCACTTGTTGTCGGCCGCTGATAGATCACGACTGGTTACGTCATCAGAATAACGTGAAGTGAGCGACGCTGCCTTGAGTTTTGGCTTCCCGATGAGCACGGTTTAACTGGCTCTGTGCGCTGTTATGTAACATGGCTGACGATCCGGGAGCGAGAGTTCCCTGTGCTTAAATTAGCCTGCTAGCTATTTGGCTCCTCGGTGACTTCACCTTACTGTTTCCTCTGCGGTCACGGCAAACTTTACCGTTTCACTTCCGTTTGCCAGTGATGATAGCTTGGAGTTAACAGTCATCCCATAGAATGGGAATGGTGATATGATTCCCTTCAGGGTTCAACATCACCTCCATAGCGCTCTATTTTGAACATTTTTTTTTTTATCTATGTAGGCTAACAAGCTAATTATAAAGCTAGGTTAGCGTCATACTCCTGTCCTCCCCACAGCGGGCCCTCCAATCCCCGCACTCACCAGTTGGTCATGTCCAGGAAGAAGGCGCAGCCGGCAGGGTTGAGCTGAAAGCCCAGCAGCCTCTGGAACTCCGAAATAAGGACGTCCTTGTCCGTGGTGCCCATGCAGCTGAACTTCTGCATGAGCTCCGCGTCCACGTCCATGTCCGTGCCCTCCATGGGTGCCAGGTGTCCCGTGGCGGAGACGGGGGTGGTAAGGGGGTCCTCTCTCAATTGAGTCCGAGGCCTTGTTCAGCCATAACAACCAGTTCAACAACAACAACCGTTAATGCGCATGGCACAACTAGGGGGACGATGTTTGACGTTGCAACAGCGCGCTCGTCGCCCTCCGCCAATCACTTGGTGGGCGTCGACGTCATCTGTTGCTATTTGTAGCCACCTTTTCATTGGTTTATCAATGAAATCGGTTTCCCATCTATTTGTTCAATGTAAAATATGGACAGTATGACTACCGATGTACATGAAAACAGCACTGAATATATTAATTATATAAAATTTGAATTTGAATTTAATTACACATATAAAATTTTTCAGAATTATAAAAACTCACTTTTTTTAAAGATGTACTTTTCCTTAACCTTTCTATGAAGTGATTATGCTTGAAAGCAAAATTCAACATACAGGAAAGAAATATATAAATCAATAACGAAACTAACGAATAACTAAAGAAAAAGCACATACAACACATACAAAATTCAATTCATGTCATTTGCAGTTAACAAACTACTAAATCTAATATATGGTTTTAGAAACTGGGTTAACAAGTTAAAGCCAATACATGCCACATACATGCTAATTTGTGACTTAAGCAATGGCTGTGATAACAACTAAATACCAACAGAAGAAAGAAAACCATGTAATTTTCCATAGCACGATTTTAGGCGGAACTAAATTTGTGTAGGTCTCCATATCTTGTCGGAACGCTTATTGGGAGCACCGGCGTCGCGCTTTCTGGTGGAGGTTTCTGTGAAACATGCCGAAGTAAGTTCACATAAAATTTGTTTTTACTGATAAGTCTTCTACCTATTTCGTTTAACAGCATTGGTGTGCGTTTGTATTTAAATTAAGTAAGATTTGGTGGTAAGAAAAACCCTGGAGACTAATAACCGGGGTATGCTCAGACCGAGGCTGTAAGCTGTGTCTAGGCTCTGGCTATTTGCTGGAGCGAAAGCCAACATAAACGTTTACCAGCAAATATCGACAGATAGTGAAGTCATGGGTCTGTGATATTGAACAGACCAGTCTCTCAATGGTTTCTATTGAGGCTAACGTAATTTGTAACGTAATACGCTTAACAAATATCTAAACTACAGAGCAATTCACTGTTTTGTTCGAGTTTTCTCGCGGTTCCTAATGGTCCAACAAACAAATGTGTATTTAGTTCAAACTTTTCATTGTTTTTTCGCGCAGAATTACAGTGGCGTTTGCCTTTTTTTTTAGTCTTTTTTTTTTTTTTTTTTTAGCTAAAATTAGTGAGTCATCTGGCCCGAGAATATCTTATCTATTTCTGAAAAATAAGAATAATGTAAACATTTCTTGCATGACCACAGAAGTATACATGCTATCCTTTGTGAAAGGTAAATATTTCCAGCCGGGAGGGACTTTTCATGTAGGGCATCTCAAAATCTAGGTGGACATTTTCTAACACCTGCATGGAGCATATGTTACTTAAAAAAATGCATTCTCCTTTACAACACACTTCTAATATACAAAAGGATATATTAGAGGGAATATTTTGTGTAGTGGTGATTTGAGCTGACATGTGACATGGTGTTACCCTGTTGGAAAACTGGTTTCTAAAGGGCTGGACATTACTCGGGTACACCATGTTGTTTAAAAGTTGATTCATTTTATTTGGATTTTCATTTCATTTTCAGTGGGTGAATAGTTTAATTTCTCATCCATACTTTTCCCACTGAAAAATGTTATGTACAGATGAACTCAATAAACCTTATGGGATTTCCTTACCTGGATTATTGACCATCAAACCGTGAACCATTGATACAAGGCAGGATGGATCCAGCATTTTATGCTGCTTCCACCAGTCTCTGACCGTTCAAATATCACAACAGAAGTAGCGACTCGTCAGACCAGAAAACATATTTTCAATCTTTTGTCTGCCAAGGCAACGATTTGGTGTGAATTGTTGCCTCATTTTCCTGTTCTTAGCAGACTTTAGTGACACCCAGTATGGTCTTCTTTTGCTGTAGTCCATCTGCTTCAAGGTTTGATGTGCTGAGCATCCCAAGAAAATCAAACCAGCGTGCCTGGCACCAACAACCATGTCATGTATAATATAAAACTTAACCAAGTCTACATGACAAAATGCACTGAGTTGGTTCCATGTGATTAGCCTATTAAATTTATCTACTTTGTTTGCATTGTTGAGCAGACATAAAGTGGCCAGTGAGGGTATAAGAGTATCAGCTCTGTTGTTGATATTAGGGGTGGGTTTAAACAATTGACTTCTCTGATTCAAATCAATTATAGTTTGAATAATGCAATATCTATTTATTAAATCCTAATTGGATTTTTAAATTAGAATTCAAAATTAGAAATTAGATATGACCAAAAATATTTATCACGATATACATTTGAAAATTTGCAATAACGATATGACTGACGATATAATTGACACTAGACAAAATACTTTACAACTCCACAACTTTATTAGTGCAAAAAACCCCATCAATGTATTTTCACTTAAACAAGCAGCTGTTTTTTATGTGCATTAAAGTTATATAAAAATTAACAGTGCAAATGCAAATTCCTTGCTGACAGTTTAACCAAAAGGCATTTCCAGTGGAAATGGCCGACATATCCTCAGCATAACCATGTATAATATCCACAAAACTTAAAAAGAGGTTATACACACACAATACGGTAATATTATGTTGAAGCACAGTACGTATCACTCCGCGAGGCTCCTGCCTACGATAGCCGTAATGCTCCGACAATCCATCAAGCGGTGCGGGTTTCGTAGCTTAGCAAAGTCGTACTAAAACATTTGACAGATTTTCGAGCGCCGTGTACGACATAAAATCGTTTCGAGGTCAGTAAACACAACCAGAATTCATACATAAGGCACACGGGATTTTATTAGGGGCACTGCCGATTTTCAGAAAAATCAAAGGATTTATTTTAAGTGTGTCATATTTTCCAAAAAACACAGTAATAACGACAGCCCGCTAGCATGCGCTACCAAATACAGAGCTTTGTTGTGTATCTGACGGGTGAAAGCTAAACCAGTTCCACACCACTGAAGTTGCAGCATTTTTACAAACCAATTCTGGTTCATCCGTTTCAACGATCCGCGTTCGCCCTTCTCATTCGCCGTCACCGGCACTCTTTTTCCTCCATGTGCATATGTAAACAAAGGCACTGCGCATGTGCGTTTTACCCATATTCTATTGCAATATTTCATTTTCTTATATTGCCCGAAATTATACCGGTATTACTGTGAATGGTGTGATATGGCCCAGCCCTATTTTAAATATACATGTATTTTGCCAGAAACACCAGGATTTCAGGTTAAAGCTCACCAAACTATTTAAAAAAAAAAAAAAAAAAAAAAAAAAAACGCCAAGCAGCTAAAACGGCAAATGAGAGCAGGTAAACTGATTCAGCAAAAAGATGTAAACACAAAGCGCGTTTGTTTGTTTTTATTCTATTTATTGACCTCTGGCAAGAAAGCCAAATTTTTGCTCTTCAGTACTGAAGAAATTAAACCTTTACAAATTATGCAAAATTTCAAAACGCTTAGCTGCATCTCTAATAAAACCGCTGTAACTTTACCTTCAAAAGCATAAGGGTAATATTCATATGTTGATTCATGGTATTTGTCTGTTGTTGATCTACTGCAGAATATTTTTAAAGGTGTCATCTGCTATAAAATGCCAGGACAGGAAAATCTCCTTCATGTTCTTCTGTATTTTATCCTCAGTTACTTTGACACAAAGGCAAGTCTCACAAGTGTCAGCTTTAGTTTTTATACATAGATATAGAAATATGGATATGTACTGCCCGAACCACCTCAGCTGGCTCCTTTCGATGTGGAGCATCACCCAGGATGCCCCCTGGGCGAGGTGTTCCAGGCATGTCCCACCGGGAGGAGGCCCCGGGGCAGACCCAGGACACGCTGGAGAGATTATATCTCTCGGCTGGCCTGGGAACGCCTTGGTATTCCCCCGGACAAGCTGGAGGAGGTGGCTGGGGAGAGGGAGGTCTGGGCCTCTTTGCTTAGGCTGCTGCCCCCGCGACCCGGCCCCGGACAAAGCGGATGAAGATGGATGGATGGATGGATATGTACTGATAAATGATCAGAATTATAATATCTCCGATTGGTCATATTTAAAAGGTCTGGATTTAAAAAAAAAAAAACACAAAAAAACAAAACACAAATACTAAAAAGTTAACCTCTGGTTTTTTGTTTGTTTTTTTTTGTTTTGTTTTTTTTAATCCTCAGGTTTTACTGTGACTACTGTGATACCTACCTTACACATGATTCGGTAAGTTTTGTTTGTATCATATCAAATTGTTGAAAGGCATTAGTGTGTGCGTCCGTGCGTGCGCGTGTGTGTGTCTTTTCTGTTCCAGTTAAATATCTCATGGTTTTACTCTGTTTCTGTTTAAGCCGTCAGTGAGGAAAACCCACTGCAGTGGCCGAAAGCACAAAGAAAATGTGAAAGATTACTACCAGAAATGGATGGAGGAGCAAGCACAGAGTCTGATTGATAAAACAAGTAAGAATATTATTGTCTGAATGTCTTGTGTCAAGAATAAAATTACTATAGGCTTTGGTTTGAGGTAAGATTAGGAAGCTTGAGTCATAGTCTCCTGATGACAAAACATGTTTTGATCAGGGGAGAAACTCTGTTCTGACTCTGAGCTCTTTTGGATACAGATCACTTGTCCAACAAGCCTATCTTAAATGTGAAAGTGCCCTCTAGTGGCAGTATCAGTGATGTTTTTATTTGCTTGTACAGTGGTCCGTCGTTTATCGCGGGAGTTGCGTTCTAAAAATAACCTGCGATAGGTGAAATCCGCGAAGTAGCCAACTTTATTTTTTACTGTTATTATAGATGTTTTAAGGCTGTAAAACCCCTCACTACACACACTTTTCTCAGATAGGCAAGAAGATTTTCACACTTTTCTCTCTTGTTTAAACACCCTCAAAGTTCAAATCTTCGTAGAAAAATAAGTCCAGTATTATATTATAATCCGAAAAATACGGTAACTTCTACCTTCCTTTAGCATGTCCAGAAGTCCAACTTTTTGTGTGATGGTTAGCATCTTCCTCTGCCTTTTGGGTGCTACTGCAGGTGCCTTTGACGGTGCAAAACGTTTCGTCGACATTGTTGTGCTTGTTGGGGAGAAAACTTACAAACATATAGTACAGCACTTCAGAGTCACACTGCTAGCGATCAAAGATTTATTTAAATTTGACAAGCTGAACACATTCTGTACTGGACAGGTGACACGGCATGGCGGAGATTGTTTGACGATTGTCTACAACCGATCAGGATGCAGAACACAATGCACTGTAATTAAAAAAAAAAAAAAGCATGCAAAATTGCACAAAAAAAATCCGCGAAACGTGAACCGTGTTATAGAGAGGGACCACTGTACAGCAAACCGTCTATATGCTTAATGTGGGCACCGCATGCTCTTTTCCATATTTAGTAAGCTGGTTTAGAGGCAGACAGTAAAAGCCTGTTACATATCCCACACGGGCATGCTTTTGCACTCATGTAGGATATCCAAGTTCTCTGCTTAACCAGTGGGCTCTATACACCAGCTTACTTGGGCCTCTGAGATTACATACCACTAATCCATATATAAAATGCAAAGCTCATGAGTGTTTTTGTCCACTGTGGAGGAATCTGTTGTTTTACAGACAAAGTTCTTCTTTGTGGCTTTTAAACATGACACATGATTTAGTTTTTTGAAGTCACTTTTATGTTACTTCCTCTCCCATTTAAAAAGATCCCATTTGTTGGACTCCATATGTAGAGCATTGCACTGAAGTTAGATTGGGATCTGTACAGGATTCATAATCTTCATGAAAAATGTCTTTTTTTTTTTTTTGTGTGTGTGTTTTGAATTTTGTCTTTTCTGCCAACAGCGGCCGCATTTCAACAGGGAAAGATTCCTCCCACACCGTTCCCAGGTGGCCCTCCCCCAGGTGAGTCCATCTTTACACTTGGTACTAATCTAATTTAATTAACCAACCATAACATGGACACTGGCTTTTTATAAATTCATAACCATATGGGAAATTTTGTTAACATTTTTCTTTTTAATTGGAGGTTGAATGAAGTGCATTTCACTAGACTAACAAGAAGCCATACATGTGGAACTTTAGCAGTCATATCCACAGGATAACTAACAATTAATTTGCATGAATAAAGCATCTCATGACATGAAAAAAAAAAATTCAGTATTTTTATATATATTTCCTGAAAGCTGGATTTATGACTCAGGTTGGGATTGCTTAAACGTGTATTAAGTCCAGACTATGTGCCAATTATTAGCGTTTTAAAGCTTTTAAATAAGAGCCTTTGTATTCAGCATCTAAACTTATTACATGCATCTAGCGTGTAGGCTAGAGATGCATCTGACCCTGTGAGATCAGACAAAAGCACACATTCCTTAAGTAATGTCAGATTGAGTTCATATGTAACTAGTGCCTGTAAAGTTGAGTAAATTCACTTCAAGGTGCTTCTTGGGTAGCGCTTGCAGGAGGCAGAACATGATGTGCCTCCTGCAAGTGCTATCCAAGAAGCACCTTTTGCTTATATTATTGTATTATTGCCAGTAGTGAGAATGCATCTGAAGCAGATTGTCTCTTGTTGTGTGTTTATGTGCAAGGAAGGGCAACTACGAGCAATTTCTCAGTGTTGTGTGAAAATAAATTATATAGATATAGATATAGATAGATAGATAGATAGATAGATAGATAGATGGATAGCTACAGCTATAGCGTGCAGGCTAGAGATGCATCTGACCCTGTGAGATGAGACAAAAGCACACATTCCTTAAGTAATGTCAGATTGAGTTCATATGTAACTCTATATATATATATATTTATTTATTTTGGTAAATAAAATGTTGTTTTGTTTTCTAAATTCCAAATTGTGGTAAAACTGTGACCACAAACCTGCACGACAAAGTTAATGGTAAACATATGTTGAGTCACCCCCACTCTAACTGACTGTGGCAACTCTAATCACATAAATTAATAAATAAATAGTTTATTAATGTTTATTAATCTTGTGGTTGCAAGATGTTAAGAGGCCGTACACCATCATCCACCACTGCAGCCCTAACAGACAGCAGCAGCTCTTTCTCTGTTAGTGTAGGTTGAAAACAAGCAAAGTGGGAGGTAAAAGAAATGATGGTTGAATATACTGGTGTGGTTCTGCAGTACTTTAACCTAGAAATAAACAGTTGCATGTTTGGTTTACTTCCAACACGGCAGTGTGTAACCATATTCTGCACAGTTATGTGCAGATTAGCCTGCTAGCACTAACATTAGCATAGGCAAACTGTTAGGTGTTATGCAGTGTAAAGTACTGCACTTATCAGTGAGATTTAAAAACCCTGAATTTAATACTGAATAATGTAATTATTAGTTATTAAATGCTGCTTAGATACACATCCAGTATTTTTAACATGTTTAACCTCATCCATTAGCTGGTACTCTATTTTGGCTGTATGCTGAGTGTTGTCTTTTAGAAAAGTTGACTAATCTATTTCCCCCCCCACCAGGAAGCACCTCGCTTCAATTATTTTATGATTTCCGGGAGTGAGAATGCATCTAAGTAAACGGTCGCCTGCTGTGGTGCTACAGGGAAACTCTTTAAAATTTCCCAACATTGAGCTCATGCGTGAAAATGAATTAAGGGGAACAACAAAACTGACAAGTTTGCAGATTTATTGATCAAAGAGAAGGAGAAAAAAAAAAACAAGGTCAAAGATAGTGATGATAAAACTGCAACCAATAAAACGATCCCTTAGAGCTGTAGTGAGCATAAGCTTTGTCTGTTGTTGGATATTTGTTTTCTCTTGTTGGTCAAATATCACTGTAAATGAGGCTCTTTGCATATACTGTGATTCACTCTATGGGATTTTGACATGTAAATTTCTGTGCACTTGTACAGAGTCTTAACATTAATTGTGCACTGGCATTTTTCTGTCTCAAATGCAGCTGGTCCTCCTCGTCCAGGCATGCTACCAACACCCCCAATGGGAGGTCCTCCAATGATGCCTATGATGGGGCCTCCACCACATGGCATGATGCCCGGTGGGCCTGGTAAGAAACATTTTTCCTTAATTTTTTTTTTCTTTTCTTTTTTTAAACCCCAACAGTTGCTGTTGTTTTAACTTCTGTTTCTTTTAAATCTTACTGCCAATACTACAGCATTGTAAATAAGGATGTGCTATAAATGCCTCGCCGGTTAAGTAAAGGTGTCATTAAACTTGTTGCGCCATCTTGTGATAAAATTTGGTATTACCTGAAGGTGTGGCCTGGCCCTAGTTCCATTTTTAATTGATATTTATTCAACATGATACAGAAACATTTGAACATAGTCATAGTCAAGTCATTTGAAAAGTTTGTTAAACAAGAGTGTGTTCATAAGCAATGACCACACATGCAGATGAAGCTGTTGACCACACAGGGTTATTTGAATATTTATTTATTATTATATTGTGTGTGAATTCTCTTTCCTGATTGGCAGCCTTTCTTTTGCTTTTATATCACTGTAAAATCAATATCTTTTGAATCAGCTTTGGCAAAAATAAAATATCTTAAGCAATCACACATTTCTGTGCCTTGGTGGCCCGATGAGACAAAAGACAAGGAGGTTATTTGAAAAAGTCTGTCAGCGCACTGATGTGGGCATTTGGGTAAACTGGTGTAATGAATAATACCTAAAGCTGTGTATGCCATCACCATTACATCTAGGAGGCATGAGGCCACCAATGGGAGGACCCATGCAGATGATGCCAGGACCACCAAACATGATGCGTCATCCTCGACCGATGATGATGCCGCCGGTGAGGCCCGGCATGATGAGACCAGACAGATAAGGCTGAGTGGACTTTGTGCTTTGTTTGTTTCCATGAAGAGCCGCTGTGTACGGAGGACACTTGGCTTAAACTCTTTTTATTTTTTTATTTTATTTTTTTTTTAAGCCTGCTCAGCCGGTCTTCAACCTTGAACATACATTTAAATTATGCCATTTCTGTATAAATACTTCATTTCCTGGTATTTATGACAATATCCATACAAATCTTGTCATTTTGAAGTGTATGATTGGAAGAACTTTTTTTTTTCACTGATATTCAAAGAAACATTAGAGAAGCAGGTTTGATTTGACAATGTTCATCACTAAGGTTTTTCTTTGTTTTAGATTTTAAATGTTTTTGTACTTTGTTACAATGGTTGGAGGAATAAAATGTTGATTTAAAAACCTGTTTCCTTGTAATTATTTAAACCTTTATGTTCAGACTCTAAGCCAAGCCAGTATTAAAGCATTTACTTTATCAATCAAAAATTTTAATAAAACTCGTAATGTTGCCTCCGTACAACACCACTGTTGATTGTAAGTCAGTCACAATCAAACCATTTCTGTAGTATTAAACTGATGTGACTTTAACTGATGTGTGATTTTCAGAGGCTCAATTTGATTGGACAAAACAGTCATTTTTAATATAGGCGATGCTTTTAATACTATGAAAATCATTTGCAGTCAGTAACTAGTTGAAATCTCATGGACATCACTAAATGCTGTTACTTGCCAGGCCTGGCAGAGCATCACATTCAGTTGCTTCATGCTTGTGATGTTTTCTCTGCCTTCAGTTTTGTTGTCAGTGAATGAAAGCCGTGCGCTACTGGGTTGAAATCAAGCGATGGATTTGGACATAGAACAATATCCAATTTCTTTGGGTTACTTTTGCAGTGCGCTTTGTGTCATACATGGGAGTGAAACGCTGGTTTGTTTGAATCAGGGTAGTAAGTATATCTCTGTACACTGCAGAATTCATCCTGCTGTGTCAATCAGCAGTCACAACATAAAACACTGGTAACTAGATGCTCATCTGTTTCACGGATGCAGCATGCTTCCGATAATGAGATGTTCCTTTTCCAGTCATTCTGAAAATTGCAAAGATTTTGGACATGATACACTTTCCTCCTCAAGAGTTTTCTTTACTTGCAAGATGTCACTAGATTAGATGTTGTGAAGTTGTTTTTATTAACCAAGGAATAAAACTTGCAATCATCCTTGTGGTCTTTCAAGCTTTTTGGTGGTCCTGAGCTGGCCAGTTCTTTCAGTCTTAAGACTATAACAGTCTGTGGATTTGACTGCTAATTTTCCTCTGATAGGTTTATATTGGATTATATTTGGTTTTTCAGCTTCACTTACATTGACATCTTTTTGGACATCGCGGTCAGAGTTGAATAGCTACCAAAAGCAAGTTGAACACTTGGAATCAAGATCCACATCTTTTATCTTCTTAATTCATCATAAAACAAGGGCACAGGCCTCACCTTGCTTTGAAACTGCTCTTGAGCCAATTGCCCAATTACTAATCAGAAATATTGCCTTAATATTTCAGCTTCAATATTTCAGACTCTGTGCTTATAATTTTAATTTGTACAGCATACTTTGTGCAGAAAATATTTAAAACTTTATACGACAGGAATCAAGGAGATTCACAGTGTCTGTACACCATAACACAAAGATAGTGAAGAATGTGGAGCATTTAGGAGCTAAAAAGTAGATCAATTCAGTTCAATATGTTTTTCTTTTTTACTAAAGAGTTTTATTCACAACAGTCACCTCAAGGTGCTTAATAATGTGAGGAAAGACCCTACAATAACAGAAACCCCAACAATCAGACCACCTCCTATGAACAAGCACGTTGGCGACAGTGGGAAGGATAAACTCTGTTTCAACAGGAAGAAACAAAGCCAGGCTCAGGGAGGGACAGCCACGGGGAGAGTTAGAGATTATTAGTAACTCACAATTAAATACAGAGATGTGTATAAACATACGCTACAAAGGGAGCGAGAGAAGAAAGAAAAGTGCATCACAGAAATTCCCCAGTTGCCTAAGTCTAATGCAGGGTAACTAAGAGAGGATTCCAGGTCCCCTGATCCAGATTTAACTATATGCTTTATCAAAAAGCAAAGTTTTGAGCCTAATCTTAAAAGTAGAGAAGGTCTGTCTCTTGAATCCAAGCTGGAAGGTGGAAGAGGAGCCTAAAAGCTGAAGGCTCTGCCTCCCATTCTACTTTTAAATACCATAGGAAACAGAGGTAAGCCCGCAGTCTGAGAGCAAAGTGCTCTATTGGGGTGATACGAAAGCAGCTGGGCAGCAGTGCAACTCAAATGTATTTTTAATGTTTATTTGAAAAGGGACAATGCACATTAATTAACGTGAGCACTTGGGTCCATCATTTAAATGCCCCAGATGTAGCCATACACAGTAATTATCATCTGCAGTCCCTGATGGGTTGATGGTATTTCTAAAAAGTAACAGAAAGCCAAAAATGCAAAAACATCTTTGCATAGATAAGTGCAGCTGAAGCATTTGGATTAAACAAAGATTAAAGACCACTAATATAGCTCACATGCCAAAACCCCCTGTAATTAAACACTAATGTAGAATGTGGCAATGTTGTTTTATACATTTGGAAAAAGAGTTGACAGATTTTTATTTCCTGAATGTTTCAGTCAACCCTTTGCTAACGGGTTTGGCATATGAACTCAAGTAGGTGACACAGAGCCGGTATATCTGCCTAGATATTGCTTTTAAAATTAAACTGTGTCTTTGAAATTAAAGCTCATAGTTGGCAGCTGAATGTTGTTTTGAGCTGCTGACAGAATTACATGGTGTGGATTGTGTGTGTGTTCAAAAATGGATTTGACACAGCATTGCTCAAAAGAAAAAAAGTGTTTGCTTCTGCTCTCAAAAGAGGAAAAGCGGAAAACTAGAATGCAATTATTGCGACTGTAATACACTCTGAACTCTACCTGCTCGTGTCCCGGTTTGTTATTCGACACAAACATTTAGAGAATTTTAAACCAGAAATTGTAGAAAGAAGTTTCAAGGTTTGCCCCTCCCGTACTTGGTTCATCCTACATGCGAGGGGCACGTTGTCTCCGCCTGCAGGTATTAATGTGTTGGTTAATGTGTTAGCCTCTCTCAGCATTGCAAGCAGAGAAACACAACAGATGGATATTTCTAATATTGTTTCACAAGACAAATGAGAAAGTTCACCCACCCTCATTAGTTTACCCAGTCAAGCATGTTTGAAGAATTACAGCTCTTACATAAGAATCTGCAGCAGCTAGTGAATCATTATCTCAGCTGACATTTGTATCTTCCACGCCTTGCAAGAATTCACTTCTGTCCTCTAGCTGGGCTCTAACCTCCCTATCCGTTAACACAAACCTCTGCCCATAGTTATGAAATTTTCTCAACAGATGGAGCTAGAGAGTCGTAATGCTTTCCAATTAGAGCCAAGACACTGGAATGATGTGCAGTGACTGATTTTTGTGCTTCCATGGACTGTCAAATTTCTTTGTATCTCACACTCCCAGAGGACATTTATGTGGCTTTATGGTTTAGGAAATTTCTAGGCCACGTACAAAAAAGAAACAAATTTGTTGGGGGGCAATAGCCATATGCTTCACGCTGCGTTTGCCAATTTATAGACTTGCAGAGCAGAGGGAAGGCACTGCAAAGACAATCCAAACTGTTACAGTGCTGTGCACCACATCAGATAACTTTTGGGAGCTGTCAGTTATGCATGGTGTAAATTGTAATCTTCAAAGAGACTCTGATAGATTACATGCATTCTTTAGGACACTCTAAAGGATAGATTTCATTAAGTGTCCTATAAACATTCACTCTCCACATCAGTGAGACAGAAATAAAACCATGTTAATGCACATTTTATGCATATGTCGAGCATAGGCGGATGCCCCTGTGTCATCTGAAATCCACAGACTCTTTATGAATATTCAATCCAGCCATGAAGTGGCGCGTTGCCCTGAAGGGGAGGAAGTGGAGTGGCGAAAAGTGTTTACGATTAGAGCTCAGGAGTTGAGGAAATCATGAGAAATATGTATTATAATGAAATCTACAGAAGCAAAGCAGCTCGTGAGCATCCACCGCATTGTCGGATTGAGTGAAATTAGGCCCTGAAAAAAGCATTTATGCAGAGATATTTTCAACAATGCAGGCAAAGGGAGCTTTGGGAGAAAGTATTCCCTTGATGTTTCCATCACTGGAGCTCTGTTTTGCACTATAAAACACTATCATATACACTCACTGACCACTTTGTTCGGTACAACTTGCCAGCACCAGGTTGGACCCTTTTCGCCTTTAGAACATATGTCAGGGAGTGAATCTCCCAGGGTATCAGATTTCACATTTTTAATTCATATATAACACACAACACTGCTCATTAAGAAATAAATCTGAAAGTGAAATTTTTACTTTGGTTTTAACAAATTCACCAATATCAGAGTTGCACATCGGCAAAACGTGAAACTGCATTACAAACATGGAAAACAAAACAGACCTCCTGAATTTATTTACTCAGCTGATATGCAACAGTGTGAAATAAATTCAATTTCTTTTCTTCTTTTTTTTTTTTAATCTCACCAGAGAAATAAATGGTGCTTTAGCCACTAAATGCTCAACAAATGTCACCAGTTAGGAGCTAACACTACCATTTGAAGCTGCACAGCTAGTGTTGGGTGTTTTTGTGGAACACACTTTAAACACACAGTTTAAATCTATGTAGCTTTGGAGTTAGATTCCTATCTGCTCCATACCGCATGTCAAACTATCCTTAAGCCAGATACTGAACCCCAAGTTGCTCTCTCATGGGTTCATCGAAGTGTGAATGTTAGATTGAAAGCAAAAAGAAGTGCTTGTAAGAATGTGTGTGAATGAGGCCTGTTGTATAAAGACCTTTCAGTGCTGAAGTAGAGTAGAAAAGCACTATATGAGAACCAGTCCACTTTAAACCAAAACAATGAGCTGAAAGGTGCTGCAGAGCTCTGCAAAGCTTCACAGGGTTGGGTTATAGTTCTCTGTGGGTTCATTGCAACAAACTTATTAATGTAAGGATG
>NW_024582387.1:2855078-2888090 GCF_018398535.1 Haplochromis burtoni | reverse complement strand
GACCATGTGCCTGTTCATCTTGTAATTTGATAGGTTTGTACTTGAACCCATTCGCTGGAACGTTGAAGACAATATAATTACACATGCAAGCAAGACACAAGTAGGCAAGCTTCTTCATGTTTACTCGTGCACGGGAGAGAACCGGACAGGCACCGTTCCTTCGCTTGACCCCAGTTGCTCCCGTCCGTCCTCCCGTACACTGTCCTTTTATTGAGGTTACATGAATATGCATAGGTTCATTAACATATGACGTCTTACATAAACACAAAGAGTACCTTGCTGTGTGTGTGTGTGTGTGTGTGTGTGGACTGCTGATCAAAGGGTCAAACATCCTTGGTCAGGAAGAGGGTAGCCTCCCCCTCACCCTAGATGGTTCATCCTAGATAACACGGTGAGGAAGTCCTGCAGTTCATCTAAACAAAGAACACTTAGACTAGAACAGACGCAACTACGTTGATCCTGCCGTAAAACAATAAGACACGGTATGACCTCTCATGCTCCCAAAGTGCTGTCTAATACACACAAAGTTTGCAGACTATCAAGGATCAAAACCTCTACCAATCTACAACTAATTACAAAACTCTAAGCATATATAAGTAAATATTTCTAAGCATAAATGACAATCAACAATACAAACTCTAACAGTAACTAACTTAACTTTATATTCTTTTGATGTTTGCTAACTCTTCTCATCTTTTTCCGTTTTTTACAGTGCAGCTCACATTCACCTTTTTGATATTCCTGTCACAAGTCAACGCATTAATGTCACGAATATCAACACTCAGAGCTCACAGAGAGGCACTCGGAAAGCTATTCTCTGCAGACCCCCAGACCCATTGGCGAGGCCTCAGCACAGAGGGGCTTAAGCAGAACTGCTGATTGATTAACCGTTCATACCAAACAGGTTAGACTGCGGCAGACAGCCAGCTACCTCCGCCCAGATTTACGCTCTTTGCAAGATAGTTTGGCTTCTGTATTCATGATGGTGCATCTCCTTTCACTCCCAGCATGCACTTGGCACTCTTTCCATCCAGCAGCCTTGGCTGAATAGAAAATAATAATCCCCTGACCAGCAATTCCTCTAAAACCATTTGGCTCATAACTGCATGAAGACCAGGGTGATGCTTCAGTACGGCATGCAAGGGATGATTGCACAGAGCTACTGGGTGGACTATTGTTTAAAAGAATCAGGGAGAAAGAAAGCAGTCTGCAAGGCAAAGGTTTGGGTAGAGTTCTTCAATACCCCTTGTCTCTCCCTTTCCTCCTCCCTTTTGTCTCTTCCTCCAACTCTTCTACCTCCTCTCCTCCTCCTCCTCCTCTCTCTTGCCTCATTCTCTCTGCTGCCCTGCTACCAACACTACTCTGTAATTTAATCCATTTAGTCATGGCTCCAGATCAATATCCATTTTCCTTGGCCTTAGGGAGAGCCTCTTGAATCTGCTTGTTTCAAACAGTGGTTGTGTTGGCCAGCAGGGGCTCCCGTGGGCCTGCTGGCTGATACAGATGTACTACACAACAGTATCTGGGAAAACAAAGCTCGCTCTTTGAACTTGCATCTCATCTCTTACTCGCCTCACATTTTAACCTGTGTTTTGTTCCACAACCTACACTTCTTCTAAGATTTCCTTCTTGATTACTCTAAACAATACTCTTCCTGAGAGAGGATGAAATGTAACCCCTAGTTGGTTAGTAAATGAATGACACCGAATCAGATTCAATTAAAGCTAATTTGATGAGTGGACCGTGCCAGTGACCAGGAAGGAAGTTGGAATTATTATTTCTTCTCCCTCCAGGATTGATTTAGACCCACTGTCAGCACAGTGGAGCATACTGGGATGGGAGATGAAGAGTATTTACTATTACTATACTGCATTGAGGAGATTCAATCATGAACAGCCTGTTAAAGTGTCCTTGAGCAAAATGACGACACGCCATCAGATAAATGTCTATATTTAGCTGAAGAACTAGTCATCCGCTGCCACTGGGCGAACATTTTGATCACACATAACATTGTTAGTTGCCCTGCTTCAGTATAAACTGTCTTAAGCCCACCCCACGGGTGCCACCGGCCAGCTGTACGCTCTGTGGACACTGACAGTGATTCTCCTTCACCTGCTCAACTGCGTTGTGCATTGCCATGTTTTATAAATAACTGTGTTAAATATTCATCTGTTAGCATTTGCATACAAGTATTTTGCACTTTACAGATGAGTTTCATAAAGTCAAAAGGACAGCCAAATAATTTACCCTCAACTACTGATATGGTTGGAACTGTCAGACATTACTGCACTTTAAGTTAGTACAAAAAGGCCTGAATAAAACGCTACTCTCACCTGCCACTATGTTATTTATAGTTTAACTGCTCGTTAATAAAAAATATCTAATCAGCCAGTCGCATGGCAACAACTTACTGCATTTAGGCATGTAGAAATGGTCAAGACAACCTGCTTGAAGTTCACTGAGTGAGGAAAAGTGATTTAGGGTAAGTGACTTTGAACGTGGCATGCTTGTTGGTGACAGAGGCTTGGTCTGAGTATTTCAGAAACTGATGATTTACTTGGATTCACACAACCATCTCGAGTGTTTACAGAGAATGGTCCAAAAAGAGATAATATCCAGTGAGCAGAAGTTCTTGGGTTGAAAATGCCTTGTTCATGGCAGAAGTCAAAGGAGAATAACCAGAAAGCTTTAAGCAGATAGGAAGGGATCGATTGTCAAATAAGCATTTGCAATACAATCAACAGTGTTGGGAAGGTTACTTTTAAAATGTATTCCATTACAGAATACATGCCCCAAAATGTATTCTGTAACGTATTCCGTTACGTTACTCATGAGAGTAACGTATTCTGAATACTTTGGATTACTTAATATATTATCATGCTGTTTACAACTACGTGAATGTACTATTGCTGTGATTTATTACTGTTACTGAAGGTCCGCGGCTCCGAACCGTAGTAAAGGGACCTCTGGCTAATATGGGGGTTCCTGTCGGGCTCGTAGCTGAAAACTAGCTTTACTTTGTTGTCTGGGTCAACTTTGCAGCGAGAGACAGAGAGAGGCGTTGAAAGGCTGCTGCAACGAAACTTATTGTTTCGAGGAAAACACGAACACAGTGTAGCTTACTTACAACTGGGCTCGTCAGGCTCTCTTTTGGCTGCAGGTATTATATATTACATGCTTCCCAGCTCCCGTTTCTGCTCGATGACAGCTCGTACTTTTCCTTTTTCTCCCTCCCTCGCTCACAGACACATAACGGGTATGGCAGTCCATTCTCCCTGCAGCACGGACTACACTGCCCATGATGCTACATTCTTTAGAGCTATACCTGTAGCATTCTGCCTATTAGCTTAGCACAACAACAAACAACAAAAGGCGCTCTCTCACCCAGGAAACACGCAGAGAGAGCGTCACCCTGTAACCATGGCAACCGTAACGCTGCCGCCTGGAACAACAGAACATAGCTGTCAAACAAAACCCAAACTGTCCTGACCCGCCACAATATGAAACAGGAAAGTACCGTAATCCATTTATTTCAACAAAGTAACTGTATTCTAAATACCACCTTTTTAAACGGTAACTGTAACGGAATACAGTTACTCATATTTTGTATTTTAAATAAGTAACGGCGGTACATGTATTCCGTACGGAACACTCCCCAACACTGACAATCAAGGTATGCAGAAGAGCGTCTTTGAACATCCACCATATTGATCCTCAAAGCAGATGCGCTACTGTAGCAAAAGAGCAAACTGGATGCCAGTGCTGTCAGCTAAGAACAGGAAACAGAGGCTAAAATTTGCGCAGGCTCGCCACAATTTTGCAATAGAAGATCACATCATGTTAATAGGGAGCAAAACCTCTGAGGAATGTGTCCACCACCTTGTTGAATGTATACCATGAAGAATTCTAAATGCAAAAAGATGTCTGAGCTGGTACAGGCAAGGTGTACCTAATAAAATGACCAGTAAATATAAATGATCAGCTCCATGAATCAATAATTAAGTCAGAAATTCATTCATTCTTTCTCTTTTGTAAGGAATTGAAATTTACAACCATATTAAACTGTATGTTCAAACTTTGTACCATAAAAGTTTCATGCAAATTCGAGACTGTCAAGCAGGAAATGCTCTAAAAATACTATCTGACACGAATGGACCCAGTGATGCTTAGCAAGTGGTGTTGACTACGTTTACATTTGACTATGCAAGCATCTCCAAATGCATGTCAGCTGCTCAAAATACATAAAAACGATTTCCAACAACTTAAAAGCCTCATCTTTTTAAAAGCTTTTCTGAGTTTTCTTCCTAATACGGCAACATTATAATGCCAACCGTTTAAATATATGAAGTATTCCTTTAAGATAACAGATCCTAATGAATTCAAATGAATGAATTAATGTTTAACCTTTAAAATCAAGTATCACGTTATTCCTATTCTTATGATTGTTTACATGGATAGACACTTCATATCTAAGGCATGAACCTCTCTAACAGTCAAGCTGAATTTAAAAGCTACAGAAAAAGAAACGTCCAGGAACATAGAGGCCGATCTTCTCTTCTGGAGTGTTTTTGTTTTCCCCAATTCCAAAAGTCTAAATTTGGAATAAAGTCACCTGATAAATCTTTCATATAACCTCACCTCCAACTAAAGGACTTGAATTTTTTATCAAGGTCCTCATCACCTCAAACATATGGTTCCCGTCCATACATGCATTTAAAAGCAGTTGCAAATTTCTGCCTTTTAAGAGTGTCCCAAGTCAATTGTTGATGTGGCATCACAAGATTATTTTTGTGCTTTTCTTAGGAAACCTCATTTTCTGGCTTTTTAAAGCACATCCTGCCCCTCTGTTCATATGATGTTGCTCCAGCGTACTCAGAACATTTCTAGTTTGTCTTACCTTTATTGCACTTTTCCCAACATTTGATATACATGCTTTTTAAATTACATTCTTTAAACTTTAACCTTTGTCAAGAAAAGCACAACATTATAAGTTTAAAATGCAGTACAATATGGGACAAAAATAAAACACATTAAAAGAAGAAGATGTTAAACCAGTAACTATGGGGACTATAGTCAAGACAACCTGCTGAAGTTCAAACTGAGCATCAGCATGGGAGGAAAGGTGATTTAAGCGACTCTGTAAATGCACACAGTTGTTGGTGACAGCTGGCTAGTCTGAGGTTTTTAGAAACTTAATCTGCACAACAATCGCTAGGTGTACAGAGAAAGAGAAAACATGGTTGTTCTCTGATAGAAAATGTTTGTTGAAACCACAAGTCATATTAAATTGGCCAGATTTCTTTGAGGTGATTGGAAGGGAACAGTTTCTCAAATAACTAACTGTTACAACTGAGGTATTTAGAAGAGCATCTTTGAATGCAAAGCAGCAGAAAACCACACCAGGTGCCTCTCATGTAAGCTAAGTCGGGAAAAGGGGGGCTACAATTCACATGGGGTCACCAAAATTGGACAGTATCAGATTGCTGAAGCTCAGTTGGGCACCAGTTTGCCTTCAGAACTGCTTTAATTTGTCATAACACTGAAAATACTTGATTTTAGTTCATACTGACATGATAGTATAATGATAGCATAATCTGTGTTTTCCTGTTCCACCAGCTCCCAAATTGGACAGATCTTGTTGGAGGCCATCTGAGTACAGTGAATTTACTGTCATGTTCAAGAAACCAGTTTGAGATCATTTGAACATAGTGACATGAAGCAGTCATCAGAAGATGGGTACAGTGTGGTTATGAAGGGATGAACATGATAAAGCAACACTTGTGAGGTAGTTGATTCTGTTCATCTGGCTGTACCGGGGTTTTTTTGTTTATAAAATCGTTCTCTGTAAACCATAGAGATGGTTGTATGGGAAAATCCCAGTAAACTTGCAGCTATTGAATTACTCAGAGCAGCCCATCTGGCAACAGTAACCATGCCACATTCAGAATGTCTTAAATCACATTTCTTCACCTTTCTGACATTCAGTCTGAACATCAGCATTTTGTCTTGATCATATCTACATGCCCAAATGAACTGATTTTCTGCCATGCGACTGGCCGATTAGATGTGTGTTAATGCACAGTTGAATTCGTGTACCTAATAAAGTGTCCAATGACTGTTTTTGGCTATTCTGGATAAACTATGTAAATTATATAAAGGAACTTTTTCCAGATGCAGGATATAGTATATTCATTTATATACATAATAACCTCAAAAGCCTAAAAAGTAAGGCATTTTAAATGTTTGTCACCAAATGCTGAAAATGTTAAACATTTTTTCTCTCTTCTGTCTTCTCTTTTAAAAATAGAATGATAATACTCACTTGACTGACAGCAGCCCCACATGGTGCAGGCATTAAGGCTTTCCTGCTCATGTTCATTCTGTGTTCTTATCATCAGGATCATGAACAACTTAATGCCCTCCAGTACAGTCCTTTTCACTTGCTCATGCACACAGAAGATGAAACGAACAAAGCGAAGGTGCAAAATCTGCAGTTTTATCCATAATGGCTGTGGAAGATTAACAGCAGAAAAGAAAGAAGTCTGAAAAATCTTTGCCTCAGAGGCACATGTGAAACTGCCTCAAGTTTTGCAAATTGTTTCTGCTGGGTGCGTCTTGAGCTGAAAGGTGCTGCAGAGCTCTGCAAAGCTTCACAGGGTTGGGTTATAGTTCTCTGTGGGTTCATTGCAACAAACTTATTAATGTAAGGATGTTTGATTTATCTTGGTTAAATGTAACTAACTTAACTTTATATTCTTTTGATGTTTGCTAACTCTTCTCATCTTTTTCCGTTTTTTACAGTGCAGCTCACATTCACCTTTTTGATATTCCTGTCACAAGTCAACGCATTAATGTCACGAATATCAACACTCAGAGCTCACAGAGAGGCACTCGGAAAGCTATTCTCTGCAGACCCCCAGACCCATTGGCGAGGCCTCAGCACAGAGGGGCTTAAGCAGAACTGCTGATTGATTAACCGTTCATACCAAACAGGTTAGACTGCGGCAGACAGCCAGCTACCTCCGCCCAGATTTACGCTCTTTGCAAGATAGTTTGGCTTCTGTATTCATGATGGTGCATCTCCTTTCACTCCCAGCATGCACTTGGCACTCTTTCCATCCAGCAGCCTTGGCTGAATAGAAAATAATAATCCCCTGACCAGCAATTCCTCTAAAACCATTTGGCTCATAACTGCATGAAGACCAGGGTGATGCTTCAGTACGGCATGCAAGGGATGATTGCACAGAGCTACTGGGTGGACTATTGTTTAAAAGAATCAGGGAGAAAGAAAGCAGTCTGCAAGGCAAAGGTTTGGGTAGAGTTCTTCAATACCCCTTGTCTCTCCCTTTCCTCCTCCCTTTTGTCTCTTCCTCCAACTCTTCTACCTCCTCTCCTCCTCCTCCTCCTCTCTCTTGCCTCATTCTCTCTGCTGCCCTGCTACCAACACTACTCTGTAATTTAATCCATTTAGTCATGGCTCCAGATCAATATCCATTTTCCTTGGCCTTAGGGAGAGCCTCTTGAATCTGCTTGTTTCAAACAGTGGTTGTGTTGGCCAGCAGGGGCTCCCGTGGGCCTGCTGGCTGATACAGATGTACTACACAACAGTATCTGGGAAAACAAAGCTCGCTCTTTGAACTTGCATCTCATCTCTTACTCGCCTCACATTTTAACCTGTGTTTTGTTCCACAACCTACACTTCTTCTAAGATTTCCTTCTTGATTACTCTAAACAATACTCTTCCTGAGAGAGGATGAAATGTAACCCCTAGTTGGTTAGTAAATGAATGACACCGAATCAGATTCAATTAAAGCTAATTTGATGAGTGGACCGTGCCAGTGACCAGGAAGGAAGTTGGAATTATTATTTCTTCTCCCTCCAGGATTGATTTAGACCCACTGTCAGCACAGTGGAGCATACTGGGATGGGAGATGAAGAGTATTTACTATTACTATACTGCATTGAGGAGATTCAATCATGAACAGCCTGTTAAAGTGTCCTTGAGCAAAATGACGACACGCCATCAGATAAATGTCTATATTTAGCTGAAGAACTAGTCATCCGCTGCCACTGGGCGAACATTTTGATCACACATAACATTGTTAGTTGCCCTGCTTCAGTATAAACTGTCTTAAGCCCACCCCACGGGTGCCACCGGCCAGCTGTACGCTCTGTGGACACTGACAGTGATTCTCCTTCACCTGCTCAACTGCGTTGTGCATTGCCATGTTTTATAAATAACTGTGTTAAATATTCATCTGTTAGCATTTGCATACAAGTATTTTGCACTTTACAGATGAGTTTCATAAAGTCAAAAGGACAGCCAAATAATTTACCCTCAACTACTGATATGGTTGGAACTGTCAGACATTACTGCACTTTAAGTTAGTACAAAAAGGCCTGAATAAAACGCTACTCTCACCTGCCACTATGTTATTTATAGTTTAACTGCTCGTTAATAAAAAATATCTAATCAGCCAGTCGCATGGCAACAACTTACTGCATTTAGGCATGTAGAAATGGTCAAGACAACCTGCTTGAAGTTCACTGAGTGAGGAAAAGTGATTTAGGGTAAGTGACTTTGAACGTGGCATGCTTGTTGGTGACAGATGGCTTGGTCTGAGTATTTCAGAAACTGATGATTTACTTGGATTCACACAACCATCTCGAGTGTTTACAGAGAATGGTCCAAAAAGAGATAATATCCAGTGAGCAGAAGTTCTTGGGTTGAAAATGCCTTGTTCATGGCAGAAGTCAAAGGAGAATAACCAGAAAGCTTTAAGCAGATAGGAAGGGATCGATTGTCAAATAAGCATTTGCAATACAATCAACAGTGTTGGGAAGGTTACTTTTAAAATGTATTCCATTACAGAATACATGCCCAAAAATGTATTCTGTAACGTATTCCGTTATGTTACTCGATGAGAGTAACGTATTCTGAATACTTTGGATTACTTAATATATGCTGTTTACAACTACGTGAATGTACTATTGCTGTGATTTATTACTGTTACTGAAGGTCCGCGGCTCCGAACCGTAGCAAAGGGACCTCTGGCTAATATGGTGGGTTCCATGTCGGGCTCGTAGCTGAAAACTAGCTTTACTTTGTTGTCTGGGTCAACTTTGCAGCAAGAGACAGAGAGAGGCGTTGAAAGGCTGCTGCAACGAAACTTATTGTTTCAGAGGAAAACACGAACACAGTGTACAGTCGAGTCTTAATAGCTTACTTACAACTGGGCTCGTCAGGCTCTCTTCTTGGCTGCAGTCATTATTATTACATGCTCCCAGCTCCCGTTTCTGCTCGGTGACAGCTCGTACTTTTCCTTTTTCTCCCTCCCTCGCTCACAGACACATAAGGGTATGGCAGTCCATTCTCCCAGCAGCACGGACTACACTGCCCATGATACTACATTCTTTAGAGCTATACCTGTAGCATTCTGCCTATTAGCTTAGCACAACAAAAACAACAACAGAAAGGCGCTCTCTCACCCAGGAAACACGCAGAGAGAGCGTCA
Source organism: Haplochromis burtoni (assembly GCF_018398535.1). NCBI lineage: Eukaryota > Metazoa > Chordata > Actinopteri > Cichliformes > Cichlidae > Haplochromis > Haplochromis burtoni. The sequence goes on along the minus strand of NW_024582387.1, from coordinate 2,878,575 downwards.
CCCTGTAACCATGGCAACCGTAACGCTGCCGCCTGGAACAACAGAACATAGCTGTCAAACAAAACCCAAACTGTCCTGACCCGCCACAATATGAAACAGGAAAGTACCGTAATCCATTTATTTCAACAAAGTAACTGTATTCTAAATACCACCTTTTTAAACGGTAACTGTAACGGAATACAGTTACTCATATTTTGTATTTTAAATAAGTAACGGCGGTACATGTATTCCGTACGGAACACTCCCCAACACTGACAATCAAGGTATGCAGAAGAGCGTCTTTGAACATCCACCATATTGATCCTCAAAGCAGATGCGCTACTGTAGCAAAAGAGCAAACTGGATGCCAGTGCTGTCAGCTAAGAACAGGAAACAGAGGCTAAAATTTGCGCAGGCTCGCCACAATTTTGCAATAGAAGATCACATCATGTTAATAGGGAGCAAAACCTCTGAGGAATGTGTCCACCACCTTGTTGAATGTATACCATGAAGAATTCTAAATGCAAAAAGATGTCTGAGCTGGTACAGGCAAGGTGTACCTAATAAAATGACCAGTAAATATAAATGATCAGCTCCATGAATCAATAATTAAGTCAGAAATTCATTCATTCTTTCTCTTTTGTAAGGAATTGAAATTTACAACCATATTAAACTGTATGTTCAAACTTTGTACCATAAAAGTTTCATGCAAATTCGAGACTGTCAAGCAGGAAATGCTCTAAAAATACTATCTGACACGAATGGACCCAGTGATGCTTAGCAAGTGGTGTTGACTACGTTTACATTTGACTATGCAAGCATCTCCAAATGCATGTCAGCTGCTCAAAATACATAAAAACGATTTCCAACAACTTAAAAGCCTCATCTTTTTAAAAGCTTTTCTGAGTTTTCTTCCTAATACGGCAACATTATAATGCCAACCGTTTAAATATATGAAGTATTCCTTTAAGATAACAGATCCTAATGAATTCAAATGAATGAATTAATGTTTAACCTTTAAAATCAAGTATCACGTTATTCCTATTCTTATGATTGTTTACATGGATAGACACTTCATATCTAAGGCATGAACCTCTCTAACAGTCAAGCTGAATTTAAAAGCTACAGAAAAAGAAACGTCCAGGAACATAGAGGCCGATCTTCTCTTCTGGAGTGTTTTTGTTTTCCCCAATTCCAAAAGTCTAAATTTGGAATAAAGTCACCTGATAAATCTTTCATATAACCTCACCTCCAACTAAAGGACTTGAATTTTTTATCAAGGTCCTCATCACCTCAAACATATGGTTCCCGTCCATACATGCATTTAAAAGCAGTTGCAAATTTCTGCCTTTTAAGAGTGTCCCAAGTCAATTGTTGATGTGGCATCACAAGATTATTTTTGTGCTTTTCTTAGGAAACCTCATTTTCTGGCTTTTTAAAGCACATCCTGCCCCTCTGTTCATATGATGTTGCTCCAGCGTACTCAGAACATTTCTAGTTTGTCTTACCTTTATTGCACTTTTCCCAACATTTGATATACATGCTTTTTAAATTACATTCTTTAAACTTTAACCTTTGTCAAGAAAAGCACAACATTATAAGTTTAAAATGCAGTACAATATGGGACAAAAATAAAACACATTAAAAGAAGAAGATGTTAAACCAGTAACTATGGGGACTATAGTCAAGACAACCTGCTGAAGTTCAAACTGAGCATCAGCATGGGAGGAAAGGTGATTTAAGCGACTCTGTAAATGCACACAGTTGTTGGTGACAGCTGGCTAGTCTGAGGTTTTTAGAAACTTAATCTGCACAACAATCGCTAGGTGTACAGAGAAAGAGAAAACATGGTTGTTCTCTGATAGAAAATGTTTGTTGAAACCACAAGTCATATTAAATTGGCCAGATTTCTTTGAGGTGATTGGAAGGGAACAGTTTCTCAAATAACTAACTGTTACAACTGAGGTATTTAGAAGAGCATCTTTGAATGCAAAGCAGCAGAAAACCACACCAGGTGCCTCTCATGTAAGCTAAGTCGGGAAAAGGGGGGCTACAATTCACATGGGGTCACCAAAATTGGACAGTATCAGATTGCTGAAGCTCAGTTGGGCACCAGTTTGCCTTCAGAACTGCTTTAATTTGTCATAACACTGAAAATACTTGATTTTAGTTCATACTGACATGATAGTATAATGATAGCATAATCTGTGTTTTCCTGTTCCACCAGCTCCCAAATTGGACAGATCTTGTTGGAGGCCATCTGAGTACAGTGAATTTACTGTCATGTTCAAGAAACCAGTTTGAGATCATTTGAACATAGTGACATGAAGCAGTCATCAGAAGATGGGTACAGTGTGGTTATGAAGGGATGAACATGATAAAGCAACACTTGTGAGGTAGTTGATTCTGTTCATCTGGCTGTACCGGGGTTTTTTTGTTTATAAAATCGTTCTCTGTAAACCATAGAGATGGTTGTATGGGAAAATCCCAGTAAACTTGCAGCTATTGAATTACTCAGAGCAGCCCATCTGGCAACAGTAACCATGCCACATTCAGAATGTCTTAAATCACATTTCTTCACCTTTCTGACATTCAGTCTGAACATCAGCATTTTGTCTTGATCATATCTACATGCCCAAATGAACTGATTTTCTGCCATGCGACTGGCCGATTAGATGTGTGTTAATGCACAGTTGAATTCGTGTACCTAATAAAGTGTCCAATGACTGTTTTTGGCTATTCTGGATAAACTATGTAAATTATATAAAGGAACTTTTTCCAGATGCAGGATGTAGTATATTCATTTATATACATAATAACCTCAAAAGCCTAAAAAGTAAGGCATTTTAAATGTTTGTCACCAAATGCTGAAAATGTTAAACATTTTTTCTCTCTTCTGTCTTCTCTTTTAAAAATAGAATGATAATACTCACTTGACTGACAGCAGCCCCACATGGTGCAGGCATTAAGGCTTTCCTGCTCATGTTCATTCTGTGTTCTTATCATCAGGATCATGAACAACTTAATGCCCTCCAGTACAGTCCTTTTCACTTGCTCATGCACACAGAAGATGAAACGAACAAAGCGAAGGTGCAAAATCTGCAGTTTTATCCATAATGGCTGTGGAAGATTAACAGCAGAAAAGAAAGAAGTCTGAAAAATCTTTGCCTCAGAGGCACATGTGAAACTGCCTCAAGTTTTGCAAATTGTTTCTGCTGGGTGCTGTCTTTGCAATCAAATAGCTTATCTCTCCTATAGAAATTTCTCTTGTTCTCTTCTGCCAGTCAATATGCACCGATGTGGAAATTGAAAAAGCCATCATCTGTTACTATCTCACTCATGCATGTGATGGTGTTTAATACAAGCACTTGGCTCTTGTTAGAAATTAGCTAAGGCCCATCTTTATCAAAGTGTACTTTAGACTGCTTGTCCACTCTGTGCTTTCTTTTCTCTCTCGTCTCTCATTTGCCAAAGATTTGTTGATCCGATAAACAGCTTTCTGCTAAATTAACATATTCAGTCCCTTATAACAAAACTGAAACCATTTTCTAGGCACAATTTGTGAGAATTCAGAGTTTTTACTGTCATTAGTGTCTTCGAATTGCCAAGGCAAGCTTCTCTGAGGAGATACTAATTTGCACATTTGCAGCTATTACTGACTAAAAAAATGTGTTTTATACACATAAAACAACAGAGACATTTCTCCTTCTAAAAATAAGAACAAGCAGGTAAATCAAGGTTCAAACAAAACATTTCCTGTAATGTCACCTTTTAAATCTGAAGATGTCATCATCACAGCGAGGATGAATGCTAGAGTGCTGTGCCGCCTTTTACTCCAGCAACAAGTAAAGTTGTTTCTAAAAATGTGCTCAATATAGAGTCAAGGGCAGAGTCTATTTTTGTAGAAGGAGAGGATTCTTGCTCTCTTTGTTGTTGAGAAAGTTTGAAAAGGCTAAAAGCACTGGAGTTAGTGTTGCGTATCTAAAGATGAAGGCAGATTTAGCCAGGGTTTTGGACCAGAGTTTGTCCAACAAAGAGCTGACGATAGAAAGCAGCTCCTGTAGTATTTTGTACCTTAAACATGTGCAAACCTTTCTTTTATAAATGGATTTTTTTCTTCAGCTATCAACAGTGATTAATGTCTTTATTCTCAACTTGTGTTCTTAATCTATCTTAAAGTGCTGTGTGAGCCGGTTCATAATGGAAGTGCATTGTCTGACACTATCACATCGCTGAGAATAAATTTCTCGACTCTCTTGCTGAATATATTGAGCATGTCTCATTGATTCATGACTGCCAATATCATTACTATCATTTAGACATACATTTCCGGTGCTCAGTGAATATGGAGCTTGTCAAGGGCAGCTATTATGGTGATGTTACACTGAAAGTGACCTGGCTGTGAACCGTCAGCGTTATCTGTGGATTAATTACTCTGCCCTCTCATCCTCACTCTACCTGTGTAGGGTGAGAATGAGATTGCGTCTTCTCCCTTTGTCCCATCTTTCCTCTGAATATAAATGTGTTCCCCATTCAATGCCTCACCATGTACCTCCAGTAAGAAGCAGAAAATTGTTAGCACTTAAATACAATTGGAAAATCTGTGGTGTTCCTTTTTCTTCTCTTTAACCGTGATATTCTGAGCCAGCCGCAGTAAAAACAGTGAATGTGTGAATCTGTCAGTGGTGATTGTCATCATCGTCCCCCTGATGGGAAATTCAGAAACATGGAGCTGTGCCCATTGTTTTCACTGAGAGCGGCACAGGGAGCATTAACCTAACACAGGAAGCTCTGCATGCCTCTGGCTCTCCAACACAAACATTTACCCTGCATGCATACATACGTACACGTGCGGCCATAAAATGCGTGCATTCAAGCATGACAACACTGCAGGTAAACACCCACCCACCCACCCGACACACACGCCAACATACTACTGTTTCTGTTCTTGCATGCAAATGACAGAGATACAGTTAGAATTCAGGTTGTGTTTTGATTCTGATCTTTCCGGCCTGTTATGTTTATCTGTTAATTTTTATCTTTGTCCTTTTGTGGCCGGCAGCATTTACTGTTTCACACGACTCCTTGCAGTGTGAAAGCAAAGAATGAGCAATCCCTCATCACACCACACCGAAAAAGTATTTTATATCCTTTTGACAATGATGGCATATAAAACCTGTAATGGCATTGATCATATAAGCAGATTTCGCTGGTACATTTCTTGGAATCAATCCTTAAATGTCTGCTAAGGATACAGCTCTCACTGTTTCTCACCATCACAACAACTTGTTCAAAGGCATCTGCTGCCTATCAATCTGTCTGATAAAAACATAAATCTACTATTAAAAGAAGAAATACAGACATTTCAACAAACATCTGAAGGCAAGACAAAGCTTATCTAAATATGAATTCTCAAGAATCCCTCAAATGAATTATCCTTATTTGTCCTGTGATATAGAATACAGTTTTAATACCTTAAGTAATATAATTCATTTAAAAATTGCACTGCAACAAGACTATCTCCTAATGAACACACAAACACAGCATACTGTATATACTGACACACAGTATACTGCAAATAACCATTTCATCCAGTTTGGTTGTTAATCTTAACCTAACCAGACTAACACCCCCATATTTTTGATTAGTTTACTGAAGCCATATATTTAAAATGGCAAATCAAGTACGTGATTTCAGCATAGTATTCATGTATAAGTTACTGCATATCAATGCCACCATGCATTGCGTACAATATCCTCTAGTGGAGTCCAAGGATAATATTATGAAACTTACCCAAACCCCAAGTACATAAATGTCCATCTAATTAGAAATGTGTAAAAAACTTACCATGGATTAAAGAGCAGGAGCCCACGAGCAGATGAAAGGCTCATTTATTTTGTGATGTACTTCTGGTAAAGTCAAGAATAATCAAATAAATTCTACTTACATTTCAACTGTAAAACACACACAAAGAACTCTCATTTCAACCTTGACACATCAGATGTTTAATGATTGTAATCAGTCAGAGGAGGGAAAATAGGAATATTTTCATGAATGGAAAGAAATTTGACACTGAGCAAGATATTAACTACCATTAAAGGTAATTAATAATTGTAAAATATCTACAGCGAGACCAGTAAGATCAGTAAGAGTAAAAACTTGCATGGAGTATACTGGAAAACAAAACAACACAGCATAGGGTTGAGGTATCATTGTTAACTCTTATAAAAGATTTACTCATCCCTCCTACAGAAATGAATATATTCTGGTCTATAATTATACATTACTTATGCATTATTTACCCTTGGTATTAAGGATGCAAAAAAGTAGTTCTGCAAATGGTATTTCTGAGGATGTGTTGCTTATCAGTTCCAATGTTTCTTCCCACTTCAGAATCAGAATCAGAATCAGAAGACTTTATTTATACCCAAGGGACAATTAACATACAACAGAGCTGCATGATGTTTGATTTGAATGTTTTCCTGGGTGTGGAGCATGCGTAATAGTTAGCAATGACAGAGTACGTTGTCAGTGAGTGAACACATATAAATCTAGTTGATCTGAATTTCTTTAATTCAAATATAACCAACAAGAAGGAATCAATTAATAACCATAAACATAATAGATTTATATTAATCAAGCATTTTTATATATCTAAGTAATCAAACAAATGCCTTAAGTTTTTTGAGTGTAAAAACCCTTCAGTAACATAGCAAAAACCTCAACAATCAAAGGGCCTTTTTTGAGCAAGCACCTGGCAACAGGGAGAAGGATAAACATCCTCTTAACAGGAAGAAACCTAAAATAAATATAAAATATAAAATATTAGATATATTTCACTTTTTATCTGATAATAGCATTAGAAAAAGTACCACAGGACCACCAAGGTCAGTGAAAATCCCTTCAAAGACTGTAATGAACCCTTTCGTCACACAAGAGAGTCTCGTTAAACAAGGGTGAAAAATGGGGATCGTCAAAGTCATGACCATCACCTCAGAGCCATGGATGTCTGCACACGATTCTGTGCCTAGTAAGTTAATTTATACATTAGAATTGCCTAAATTTGGATATACGTTCTTAAGAAATATTTGATCTCTCTTTAATATAATGCACCCTAAATGGTACTTGCTTTGTGGTGCCCAAAGTGCCAAAAAATAAATAAATAAGTGAAAATAATAAATAAGTGAAAAGTCTCTTTCCATAAATCATGAACATGCTGTGAGCTGTTTCATGTATTCAAGTATTTTCTCTTTTACTACACCTGCCAACAACTTCACTCATTCTGCAGATTAAAGCCCCTGTAGACAGCAAAAACAAAATAATAAAGCATAAAATAAAAATAAAGCATAAAAATGCTCACAATAAGGTCTTTGGAAACATGTCATGATTTCTGGAAAGAGACATGCCTGCTGAGTTTTTCAATTGCATTTTTATGGTGTTTTGAAGACCACAAGGTCTGCCATCTAGTTCCATCTTAGAAGAGGCAGCTGTAGTTCAGGAATCACTGGAGTTCATTTCTTGGGTGTGGTCTGGCTGTACACATACCATGCGTGGAAAAACTTATTTAAGCAACTCAGGGTGCCGTACACTTAACCACGCCTGTACGTGGCATGCAGCAGCCATACTTGTCAAACAAACTGGACTTTGGGATTATACTCAGTTGCAGATACGGACTGCAGCGCACAGAGTCATCATTCCTGTAATGCTTCTTTAAAATCTGACTGAAGGGCACATGTGCAATCAGTAGAGTGTAGTATCACAATGTGTCACAAAAAACAGCAGGCACGCAGACATCTACACACAGATCCTAGCACTTGCTGTCCAATGATGAAATTTACATCTCAGACATAAAAGGATCCTGTTCCATGTGAAAACCAAAACACACATTCAACAGAAGGGCGATATCTCCAAAAACGGGAAACCTACGTCAAAAATAGTCTAAACAAGAAGCACTCCAAGACTGCAAACCTCCACTGGGGCAGCTCACTCTCTGGGCAGTATTTACTTTTAAGGGAATCGTATTGTTTTTTGTATATTCATTTTGTGTTCTTTATTCTTTTTAAGCATAATTTAAGAGGTTTGTAGTGCAGTAAAAATAACATATTTTGGGGGCCAACATGAAAGAAAGGCAGATGTAAAATGTAAAAATGAGTTCAGAGGTCAAATGTGACATGATATTTGGATACAAAGTCTGACGGGATACTTAGAACCCCCATATATCATTCCCTATATGGCTATATGTTGTCAATACAAACATTGGATGTAAGAAACATCTTACTTATGATTGGTCTATTGACCTTGAAGGAGAGGTCAGAGGTCGCTTTATAAGGTACGTATTATTCGTTGACAATAGCACACTTGTAAAAATCGTAGGTTCTAAGTTATAAGGCTTTTTGTCAGTTTTCGATGAATAAATCGTTAAGCTGACTCTGAAGACCTTGACGGACGTAAGCCAAGTTTAAAAGGATTGTTGACATGAGTCAAGTCTACACCTCTGCAAAGTGTTATCAGATTCCATTTAAAACTTTTTGAGCTATTGTGTTTACAGACAGAAAGAATGACATGTATATGTGCATGCAAATGCTACCTCCTTGGCAGAGGTACAGTAATAAATTAATAGCTGCACGTGTTCGGTAAAAAAAATAGACTTTTTTTGGAGTGGTGATCCACTCTTTTACCACACTTTACAAAATAGGTGAAAACTGTTAACCACCAAACTCTTTGGCTATCACCATTTCCAAGCTGTTTAATTAGAAACACACTAGCAGGTAGCCAACTGTTGCCTCCTTCAGTTTAGGAAACCTAATTTCCCATATCCTTCAAATATTTCAGATCTTACTGGTAAAAAAGAGTCTGATAAAATTCACAAAACAGCAAAGTGAGATTACTGACAAAACCCCACTAAACTCTGAGAAAAGATCGTATCTCTACCCTCTAGTCTCTCTTTCTCATGCCGTCCTCCTCTAACGCTGACGGATATCCAGCACTACGTCTTCACTCAGCCGTGCACACTTGCCCTCCCATTTCCCTGCTGAGAGGTCAGTGCTGTTCGTGTCTGCTGGAAAGCTTTCACAGGAGCCTCATCTTTAGCTACTCTGAGCTAACAGCAGGTAGTTTTGCTGTTGCCTCTATTTGAAGTGATTCATTTCATCCCTTGACTTTGAAGTGTACAATGAAGGAACATTTGTAGTGTTGCCGAGTGTTGATTCAGAGAGAAACACTTGTTCTCAGTAGCTCCAAAATGATGACAAACGCATGACTTTTGCTGCTGAGGTCCCGAACGTGTTTCGGGGTTATTTCAGAATGTGTATCTGCTGCGTTGTTGCCCTCTAAATGACCTTTTTTCTAGTCTGCTAAGTACAACTGGATTGAGTATGATATCAATCCTTGGACTGCTCTGCTACACCAATGATAAATAGTAATAATTCCCACTTTTGGGGTATGTGAAAATGATAGCATGGATGAATGGCATCCCTGCTGCCTCTGGGAGCAGAGGACCTCAGAGGTTAGCATCAAAGCATTTGGGTCCATGACTCTTGGGTTAATGTACTCTAAATCTCTCCAAGGCAAACAAGTGAAAAAATGCCATTTGGATCTACGCATTCACAGGCATGCAGGGAGCTGTATTTCACTTTTTACGATTTTCATCAGACGCTGATTTGCAGCACTTGTTTTGGAACTTATCTGAAGGTAATAGCGTCCTCGGTTGATTAACTTTATTAGATCTTTACCCAGTGGCCTCATTCTCTGTGCCTGTAATGCCGACTGATTAGGTGGGAACTGCAGGGCACCAAATTGCAGAGAAGGATAATGATTTACATACGGGAGTGATGAGAAAATGGTATTAGAAGTTTTGAAATGTTATTAAAAATGTCAGTTGTAGACCTGGAGACACATACAGCAGGTGCAGATAAAACAAGAAGAATCAGAGGAATCCTAAAGAGGCATTCATGTGTCACGGTGAGCAAACAATTTAGAAGCACAAAATCCACATTCACAGGGACAAACCCCGTGCACTTGAAAACACTGCACTTCAGCATGTGCGTTTACTGTATACACTGCCTCTCTGTGACTTGCACAGTGTGCATGTCTTTGTTAGAAGAGTGTTCATGAGTCACCACTGTCTTTACCCTAAGGCTCAGCATCCAGCCAGCTGAAGGAGGGGATGCATGTTTTATTTTTGTCTCTCTAATATGGCGTGAAGACATCATTATCTCGTAACGTTTTTTTTCCAGAGCTTTTATTGTTTAAAATGGCACTGAATACGTGTATAACTTAAACTGTTTCATCATTAGACGTTCAATCCAGCGTGCGTCATTAGGAAAGGGTTTTGTTATTGCGAGCCTAAGCAGCGTGTGGCTGTATGAACCCTCCTTGGAGAACGAAGGATGTTATCTTTTCTGTCATGCTCATACCAGCACTGCCCATGGGGAAGAGGTGAGCATGCAAGGAACTTGGCTGATTGAGGGCACAGGGCACAGAGGCGAGCTGTGCACTGCTATGGCTGCCTGTGAATACTAAGGATGTCTCACAAGAGAATCTTTTGTCAGCGTCAGCGCCCTTTGAGAAGAGTCATAAATAGCACAGGGGGTGTGAGATCTTGTCTACATTCCTGCCATATCATCAAGATTTCCTATTTCAGTGTTTAAAACCTTTGTACTTAACAAAAACTCATACATATAATTGATAAATTATGTAAAGCTAAAAATTTTCTAACTTTCTGACACGGTGAGGGGCGATCATATTAAAAATCGCCACATTTCGAAAGAATTTCTCATGAAGTCACAGTTCAGGTGACTATAAGCCCTCAATTTTAGCTACATTTTGATACATTTTTTCACCTCTTGGCTCTGTTTGATGAAAGAGCCTTCTTCTTTTGCCTGCTCTCTTTAGGGGTTGCCACAGTGGATCATCTGCCTCCCTCACCCTCACTCCCTCTAACCCTATCCCAGCCATCCTCCTCTGTCGCATCAACCCTCTGCATGTGTTATGGTCCTGGGTGTTTGACCCACCTCTTTGAGTTTGGGGCTTTCACGTTCTTTTGGAGATTATGTATCGGAATTTCAGGAGCAGGACCAAGCATCCAAACACACTCCTTCTGGTTGTCATCTATATAGGTTCGTGCCCCACCCTCCCTGCCTCCTTGTTCTCCATTCTTTAACTTCTTCACTTCTATTTAGTACATGGGGATCTGCCAGGCCCGGGAGCCATCGCCAGTCCTCTTCGATGCCTTCCCCAAACCGCAGCTCAATTCATGTCAAAGCATTCACTTTTACCTACTAAAACGCTGTTAAACCTAAAATGAGGACGTGGGCCCAGCTAGTGAATTTATTGTTAGTTTGCTCATTATTTATGCTGTCATCTTTGTGTTATTCCTTAGCATTTTCAGTCTTCAGTGTTTAGTTCCATTTACTTTCTCTGTTTCCTATCTTATTCCCCAATGTCAACTGCTTTATGTTAAGATTTTTATTGTTCCTGCATTCTCCATTTAATTATGGTCCTCACTTCCTGTTTTATTTTTATAGTTTCTCATTTCTAGTGTCTTGAGTTTAATTCACTTCCCCTCCTGTGTAATTGTATTTGATTACTGTGACTCTTGACCCTCCTGTGTCCACTTCCCCATAACGACTTTGTATGTAGGTAAGTTTATTTAAGTAGTGCTCTTCACAGACACAAAGGTCACAAAGTGAGACAATTAAAACACAACTAATATCAACGGAGAGCCTTTAAACCAGAATACAAATAAATAAATGAATTTAAATAAGTTTTTCAAAGACTCCACAGAGTCAGCTAAACGGAGCTGGAGTGGTATACCATTCCCGAGGCTTGGAGCCACAGACTGAAAAGCTTTGTCCACCCAGTTTTTTTTCTTGTGTGTACTCAAGCTCTTCCTTTGTCTTTTGTCGCAGCATCTGTTAACCTCCTCTCTCTGTTTCCAGACAGTTTGGGAGTTTGTTTAGTTTTCTGATAGACTTTGTTTATGAACTTTTCACCAGCCAAAATAAAGGCTCACTTTTGATTCTGCACTAGATCCATGAGCCTTCTCCATCTTTTATTTCTGAGCTTCATATTCACCACCTGTTGTCCAGAGCATCAACTACTGGTTCGAACCATCTCAACCCTGCCTCTTTAAGTCACCAAGTCCAAAGGGCTCAACCTGAGCTCCCTCTCTGATCTACGCATGTCTAATCTTCTCCTGTCTCTTTTTTGTCAGTGCCGCCGTCAACAAACCATACAGCGTGGTAGGTCTCACTACAATCTTGTAAATATTCCCTTTCACTCTTGCTGTTCTCTTTCTGTCACAAATCATCCCTGACGCTCATCTCTACCCTGTCTGAAGAGTGATATTTTCTAGCAGAAACACTGTCTGGTGTCATCTTAAACTCTCCTCACATGTAAAATGAAATCCACTCAGCTTTTTTTTTAATCATTACTTTACATGGTTCTAAAATTGTGTCACTATCTCAGTATGCCTCTACCTCTCTCTCTTCAAAGACTCACATTTACCAGTTAGCAAAATATCAAATGAAATTTGGTATTTATTTTAGATTCCTAGTCCTGCTTTCCTCTGAGGCCAAAAAAAGAGTTGTTCCCAGGGCTTTTATGTCTGTGCTGGATTATGTTGACGTTATTCGTCTGCAGGCATCCTCGCGGTGTTTACACAAGCTTGATGGATTCATCACAAAACTCAAAACTCTTGCTGTTGCACATTGTATGCTTGAAGTGGATGAACTGTTTTGTCCTCTTGTAAACTCATGAACAAGAACATTTGGTTTTGCAGAGCCTACAGAGTTATATCCTTCAAAAAAGTATACAAAAAAAATGTTTTTGGTCTTATGGATGAATTACAAAAACGAAGGGGACTTTTAAAGATGCTGCTTGGGATCAGTAGCAAAAATCTGTTCAATCTTAGTGAGTTGGTCTCAGCAAATGACTAGAAGAAGCAGTCACATCTGTCTGCAGCTGTATGCATGACCCTTATTACCCCTGTTTTATGCTTAGTTGATGTTTCAAATCCATTTGCATACGTGTTTAATGTGAATACCTGTGTGCACACTGGATATGTATTGCACATAATCCTGATTGAGCTGCTGCCTACAACTTAGTGAGTGCTCTTGCAAAGAAGATTAGATTAAAAATATAATCATAAATGATAGTAACAATGAAAATGGCACCAAAATCAGTTTCACTGAACTGTGAATATTTGGGCCTCAAATGGATTTGTCATTATAATATATGAATATGTAAGCGTGTTAGCGATAAAGCTTCAGGTCAGGGAGAATTTGCAGAGGTAAGAAAATGGGAGAAGCTCCCGGAGGAGCATCCTTACTTTTTTGCCAAGATTTTAGGTCACAACATCAGAACAGAGTTAGGCCAAGAAAAGCGTTTTAGATAGGAATACGCTGTGTATAAATAGGTATACTGCACAAAGGTACAACGCTAGAAATCTCATTGGTATTCCATACAGGTTCAGTAAAGGTTTGAAATACTTTTTAGACTCTTTCTGCTCTACAGTAACAAAGCTAAGTAACTCAATAACCTCAATCTCTTCCATGCACCCACACTGGTAGACACACATGAACGACAACGCAGGAATCCCGACTCTCCCTCCTTTTCTAATGGAGCAGCCACCCAGTGCGTCAGTAACCTGATTACCCCAGCTGTCAGTCTGAATAAGGCCAGGCTTCGGGATCCTCCCGTCGTCTGATCCTCACTACAGGATAGAAGCAGTCCTCCTTGAGATTTTGGAGCAGAGCAGGACGGACACAATCACAGGGAAGGGAAAGAACTGGTAGGACCAGAAAAAGCCAGCAGGTAAGATGCAGTAGTTAAAACTTTGATTCTGGCTTCTTTGGTTCTGGTGAGTCTAAGTTTCTTAAATATTTGGGAGAAGATTATATTTTAAGGTAGACACATTATGTTTTATATTTACAGTATAAACACATGTGCTTCTTGCTCTATCTAAACCTGAGTTACCCTTCCAGATTTCTTTGGGAGTATTCACTTTTAGGCTTTGCAAAATTCAATAAATGACTTGAACTGATGATAAAAACTGAATTATTTATTTTTTAAAAAGGCTGCATGTGTGGATAAAAGCAAGTGTAGGAGTATCAAAGTGAGCAGCCAGTTAGTAAGGGGAGGGCTACAGGATACAACTAGTGGGTGGACCTTGATTATTGTTTCCGTGCACAACAAGTCTCTCATTTGTGCCGTCTTTACCTCAAAACAAGAGAACTTTGAATGACTTTGAATAAGCTGCTGCGCAGAAAGATTAACTGATCCTTCAACATCTATATTTTATTAATCTTCATCTTCCAGTACATCTGTTGGCTTTCCACAACTACAAGCTTAAAAACTCCACAAAGACTTTGGATCACTCTCTGGACTGACTGAACAAGTTAGAGTACGGCAGAAAAACAGTGAAGGCACTGAGCTGCACTTGGCAGCTCCAAAAGCAATGGCAGAGTGCACACCGGATGTAAACCCCACCAACGTGATCCAGAATCCAGAGGCTGACATAAAGGAGCTGAGTGAGGTTTCGGCTGAGTCTGCATCAGCGGGAGCAGCCAAAGTCAGACCTGCAGACGCGGGGCTGATTCGAAGTTTGTCCAAGTCAGACTCTGATTTGTTGGCATCGCCACTTGGAGAGGAGGATGGAGGTCTGGTTGGCCGAAGTGGGTCTGTGTCTAACTGCAGCTCTGGGCAGCCATCCATGGAGCGCATGCCTTCCTTTGCCTCTGAGTGGGATGAGGTAATACTCAAGTTCTAGGGATGGGGAAAAAGTGGGAGGGTGTAGAGGACAGAGGGAGTGGTACTGTCACTATTCAGGCATGGACAGGCTTTCGAGTGGAGCGTGTTAATGTCTTTAAGAGAGAGTGTGTTAGCAAGTGTGAATGTGTGAGGGGAAAACAGAAAACCAATAAGAGAAGTAACTCTGGATTAGTGTGAAAAAAGACAAATGAGAACGAGCGAGGCAGTGCATTTCATGCTAGAGGAAGGAAGGAAGGAAGGAAGGAAGGGAGAGGGGGAGAGCGGAGGCAGCGCAATGAGAGCGATCAGGAGTCCAGCAGAAGCAGTGATAGAGTAACTTTACCCAGGCTGTTGGCGGAGAATGCCTGCGGGCGAGTGCTTGAATGCATGAATGGCTTGATCACTTGCACCGACCTCCCTGTAGCAGCCCTGGCATCCAAGACTAATTGGGCTTGTGCTGTCATTCCATATCCACTCAGTACATGTCTCAAGGGCCGACCCACGCTTCCACTGTATCCGGCTCTCTTCTGGCTCCTTTTCTACGTCTTGCGCCATCTACTTTCAGCCCAATGTGAATGGTCCTCCACCCCCCCATTATCCCCAAAAGCCTTAACTTGTGATTTCTGAGCACTTTGGAGCATCAATGCAGTACACCCTAAAGCACTGCAAAAACCACGGAATGAATAATCATTTCTTAGCAGAACTTAAATGGTTGGAGACAACGAAGACAATGGCTGACGACTGATAATATATTATTGAATTATACAGCTTAGAGGCAGAGCAGTACAATTTTTTAAAATGTCCACAGCAAAGTAGAACATATCTGACGCTTCATGCCTGGTGATTATTCCCCATCACAATAATAACGTGAAGGATTTTATTCAGATTATCAGATTAAGTTTTGGCATAGTGCCATATGTCATCAAACCCAGCTGATATCTTGGCTAGCAAATGGTTTAAGTCGAACTGAAATGGCTCTTAAGAAAAGGCTTTAGTTGTCTGCAATTTATTTGGGGCACTCAGTTCTTCCTGCTTGCATGAATTTTTTGCTATCAGTGCTTAAGCAAAAGCTATTGGCTCCACTGATAATTACAACTTGACCGATTCGTTTCTTAAAAATCAATCTTTTTATGCAAAACAGAAGAGAAACTACAATTGGGCAGCCAAATGAGCAATACGAAACCCTTTATTTTGTGGATACTCTTTCATTACATCCACTAAGACTTTATATAAAAGATGGATCTAAAAAGTCACTGTAATGCAAATGTGCATTCCTTAATGTCCAGCAGGGAAGAATGGTTGCAAAACAAGGTCACATTATACACATGTCTTTGAGGAAACAGTGCTTCTGCTCTTTTACTCAATTTTATTAAATGTTACAATCTCATTTGCTAGCTTCAAGTGTTATTGAATATATCATCATGCTCAAGTTGTAACTTGTGTGTCCAAAAAGAAGGTAAGGCAGGATATAGTATCCTGTAACTGTTACATCTTGCTTGTTACATCCAGTTTAAAGCCCATAGATCAGCTAATGTTTCACAACAGGACTTCACTTAACATTGGGTCACATTGTGCTCGCTACATCCATCTTTTATATTCAGTCTGTCATCCATTATTTTTGGTTAGGTTGGGACTATTCCAAAGTCCAGCATCTGAAGACACTGCTGTCAGGTTACAGTTATCCAAAAAGAAAGTTTTCCTCACATTCTGCTCTCTGTGATTGTAAACCAATGCCTGTGATTCTTGTTTTCCATATATTATCAGTTGTAAGTAAATCTAACACAAAACAAAGTAAAATTCATTTTTAAGATTTTAGATTTTTTAACGTGCACTAGAAGGACAGCACTTTTTAGTTTCTTTTAGATTTCACTGATTTCATAATTTTATATATCTAATTATTTAAGATTGCAAATTCAAAGAAGACTTATGTTTGTATGTATGACTTTTAAATGACAATTAAACACAAAATGCCTTCCCTTGATGTCAATGATGGCCCTACAGGCTCCAGAAATCATGACTGCTTCCTAAAAGTTTAAAAGCCTTTACTGTTATTTTAAGTGTATGTATACTGACTGCACTGGAAAGTGCCATATGCCTGTTGGGGAAATCAGTTTTCTTTTCATTTTTTCTTCTATATTTGTAATTAATTTACAGCACTTTAAGCTTTTCTTAAAGAATGCTCAGAGTGAGTTGTTACAGTAAACGTTGCCTAAATCTGTCTCACTGTGACCATCAGTAAGACAGCTGACTTGTTTGTCCTTTTCTTGACTCAGTTTCGAGCCTGTTTGGACTTGATTCAATTTTAAAAGATTTATCTTAAACTAATCTTGCCTCATGTTTTAATGAAAGCATTTTTAAAAAATATGTTCACATTAAAAATGTATGGTTTGTACCATATGTTACAACAAGGGCTGCAATGAAGCAGTTTAGGGGTCCGAGACATCTTGAACTTGGATCTCTCTCTTTGTCAGCCCTGCATGCCCTGTGCCTGTTCTCCACTCCACCCCTGTTCTCTGACAGGCCTGTTTACCCAGGCTATGTTGGGTGGGGTGTCCTGTTCTCAAGGGCATCCTGTTTTGCAGCTGTCCTGGAGTGTCTGTTTCTCTTCCACATGTCAAGGGATTTGTTTGGGTTAGGGATATGGGTGTGGGTGAGGCTCAGGGCAAAAGTTAAATCAGTTTGTGCATACATGTGTTTATATACACTATGTGTATATATACAATAGCACCAACACTTAGGGAGACTTACACCACATTTTTATTGCATTAGCAAATAAAAAACAGCTATTAAAGGCATTACATTAAGCACAAAATGTTTGTTATGCTTAAGTTCAAATAAGGACAAAAAAGTACTTGGATGCTCTCTGTTAGCATCAAAGTCATAATATTTTAGTCTTTGCTTTCTGTGTTTTTACTTGTAGATCAGCTTGACAGCATTCTGTTAATAGCTATGGTGAAGTTTTTCCATCATGTTTCAGTCAGGAAAGCTTTCAGTTCATGCAGACAAGCATGTCAACAAGCTGGCTTTTTTTTTCTCTCCCTTAGGTGCTCTAAGGACTCTTGAAGAGTCTCTTTTGAGTCATCATCTTGATAAAAAAAAAAAGAAGAAGAAGCTTATTTTGGTTGCTGCCCTTAAAATGCAGAGTTCATGATTCCTTCAGTGAATAGATACAAGTTCACCTGAACACTGCCTCAAACCTGCATGCATCCACCACTTTGCTTTGTCATAATGTGCCAAAGCAAGGTGGCCTGACTGAAGATTCCCCCCCTGGCTTTCTCCATACCAGCTTTCTAGCATTAGATCCTTGTAGGTTGAATTTAAAACCATCCAAAAATAACACAAGTTTTAAAAAGCCTTACTGTGCATGTTCTTTTGCAAATTTAATCCTTGCTGCCTTATTCTTTAGGCCTACAAACGGTTTCTGTCATATCACTCTCCCTCTGTGCTTGCTCTTTCTACTCAAATGGCCTGTGAGCTGAATTTGTCTTGTTATTCCTGTTGATGGGTGATATGATTCTTGTGTTTACCAAATTTGCAGTTGCTAGGCAAAGATCTTTCATAGTAAATGTATAAAACCAGTGACCCTAAGCATGAAATTGCCTTATGGATCTTTCTGTAAGTCTGCTGATCCAATTGTTGAGCCAATGTATGTCATAATGCAATCAACCACCACATTAAACATGAAAACATTAATGCAACGTACCAGGCCTAGAGGGGGACTGGGCTTCAGGTCATATAAATAAAATCACTTTTGTGGCAGTACATGCACACAAAGAAAGCCAAACTGTATACACATACTGGCATTCAGATGATCTCATTAAAAAAAGAAACCTGATACATTTAAAACATTATTATATCTGGTATGTTATATAATTATAAAGCATTTTTTGTTCTCCTTTATTGTGAAAAGACTTGTTATTCTATGAAAGTTTTATTTAAACAAAGACAGGCATTAGTTTTTGTGATGAGAAAGCTTTCCTTTCTGATACTGTGGATCAAAAATCTTCAGATTAGCCATTAGTTCAGCACTTAACGTTGTTGGTGTAGAGAGTGATACTACTGTGTAATGCTTTGACGCATACAAATCCTTGTGGATTTGTCTGTAGTGTGATTAAACTAAGCTTTAATTAAGGAAAATACTCAGCAGAAAACCTCAGAGCCCTGAAATGGCAGACATCTGCAGGGTGAGTGGTGCTGCTGCATCTGTTGTTTCACATTTATGACATGAATCATAATGTCCTGTGCTTGTCCTGTCAGCTGTTGCTCGATTACTAAATGATATTGCTGACATGTGCCTAGGACTTGCACCCTTCATCAGAATTTCTGCCTAAAGTAAGATTGTTTTGACTCCATATAATTTTGTTTTATTGAAAATTCATAAAACAGATGAACAATTACATTTCCTGCATCCTTCATATTTTTGTAATTGTCCCAAATTCAGTTTAAATATGTAAACTGTATTAGTCGATATACCTTGGTTGTAAAGTTGTTTTATTTCCTTTCTGTCAAACACAATAACCACAGGTGAGGGTTTTTTTTCAATGTTTAGAACAGGTTTCATGACCTTGTAATGAAGTATTTCCTTTTGATTCTCTAAAATATTTTTTCCTTTGTGAATTTGACTCTGTTAGCCACTTCTCCATTTTAGTTCTTTCCCACTACAAATAAGCTGTAAGACCAGGAAATGCTGCCTGCTTCACTGTCACTCAGGCAAGCTGAGGAATATAACAGCCGGGTGTTCTGAGAAACCGTCCTACTTTGGCAAATTGTAGGCTACCTGTAGGCTAATTTGACTTCTGACAAACCCTAACCATAACCATAACAAATATTCAAAATAGCTTAAAAAAATGAAGTAAATTTGGGTTTTGTGTTGTGCGCATATGCAGAGCATGCGCAGAAACAAGGGGTAGGATAGTTTGTAAGGTAGGATGGATTCCCTCACCTATTGGGGGTGAGGGGTCATAGTTTGGTCCCGCCTTCACTGTTGTGATTGGTGTGGGGGTAGGGACAGGCTTAGGGCGTCGGGGGGTTCCCCGGAGGCATCTTCCTTGGGGGGCTCAACCCGGGGTAGCGGTCATGTCCGGTTAGGGGCTCTGTTGGCTCTCAGGTGACTGTTTCCTCGCGGCTGCGTGCAGCGGGGCTAGGGGAGGGTCTGTGCTGACGGACGTGGGTTACTGACCTGGTAGCCTGGCTGCCCCTGGGTGGGTCCGGGATGGGCGTGAGGTTCTGGGGGCGCTCCGTCTCTGGGCTGGGGCCCGGGCCGGGCCTCGGGGGCTTGGGTCCTGGTTGGTGTGTTGCCGGGGTTGTGGGTGCGTCGAGCCACCTGGGGGGCTCTTCAACTGGTGGGGGAGATTGTCACATCTTGCAGGAGCTTTCCTCTCTTCAGGGACTCTCTCTGCAGGAGGGGGAGATACAGGAGAGGTGGAGGAAGATCTCAGCCTGGGCGTTATTGTCTTATGTAGTCTGGAAGAAGAGTGGATGGTGGGGTGGGTGCAGTTTTCTCTGTGGTGGGGTTGGGTGGACTGTCCCGGGCTCTGTGGGGCCGGGAGGCGCTGCTGCACTGGGCCCCGGTCTGGATGGGCCTGGGCCCCCTTTCCCTGGCGGGTCGCGGAGTATGGGGGTGCCTACTGGGGTCAGCGGGGGAGCTGGCCCCAGGGAGGGGTCACTTGCCCCTCCCTTCCTTCCCTCCCCATCTCCAGCTGCCTCCCTCTTCCCGCTCCACCACAACCACCCACACACTGATGACAGCAAAGTTTGAGGGTAAACTACTTCTGATTTGTGGTGTCTTGTAAAACAAAATTCAAGTTCAAATTTGGTTTTAATTGTTTGTGTAAAACAAAATTACTTATGCATACATATCTAGGTTAAATCTTACAGCCCAAATTAGCTAAACTAGTAGCTAGCTAGCTTAAAACAGGTGCAGCTGAAGTTTGAAAAACAAAATGTCTCATAAATCAAATAAAATTGTAGCAAGTGTTAATATTTTATGGTAAGGGTTATGGTAATTATTATTAATTGAGAATAATTTAAATGGCTTGTAAGTGGTGATATTTATTTTAAAACCTGATTTACACTTTTTTTTCAAGCACAACTATATGTTTATGAACATCCCACCAAATCTAAATATTCCAGTACATGATTTTATGTCAGCATCCTGCACTATTTTCGTTTGAATGTATATTTTAATTATACAAGCAAGTTTTTTCTTCTTTCTTTGAGGAGAGGGAAAAAAGCACTAGCCTGTTAATAAAAAAAAAATAAAAATGATTATCTGTCAGTGATGTGATTTGAGCGTCTACGTTAAGCTTCAAAAATGCATCTTAGACTACATCTTGCAGGCCTTAATAACATTTATTAATAACTACTCAAAGATAAACTACTATCCAGTTTTATTATACCATTACTGTTCCTGTAAAATTAAACAACATTTTTAAATTGGTTTGATGGTTATTATCAGTAGCAGGCATTTAGCAAATGTAAATATTTCTCCCAGTAAACTGACTACTTTCACCTTTTACTACTTTTACATGTGGATTTAGTTGTGAATTTCTCCTTTTCCCTTTTTGACATAATGCTACAAATAACTTCAATTATAAAGTAATTTTCACTTCAGTCATCTTAATGTCGTTAAGGTGATTGGCATCGTCAGTACATGTGTTGAACGCTCAAAAGCCAAAGGTTAAGCAGCCACATATTGCAGATGCTTAATTGGGTTCATTTCTGCATGTACTCAAAGTTTCCCAGTGGTATTTCTGGGGTTTCAAATTATTCTGTGGTTATAAATCACACAAGCTGATGTGGCCCTCCAATATATTTTTATCTTGTTAATTTCGTTCTGTTAAATATTCACATGCTTTATGCATGTCATAAAAAAAATGAAAAGGGCACAAAAATATCTTAATGTTGTAGATTACAGCTGGTGCCAAGTTTTTTACAGTATGTGCAAGCTGGTTCATAATTTATACAGCGAGCTACAGCAGAGTGAACACATTCCAAGATCTAGTTTGACAGATGTGGTACATTAATATGAGAGTAATGGTGTTTTCAGGGGGCTTGGTGGGGTGAGGCACAGTCCTGCTTCTGATGCCGTGTTGTCTGTAACATTTCACAACAGGTGTATCAGAAGCAGGAGACTGCTTCCACACTGCTTCCAAACTGCTTTTAATGCTGTTTTTGCACATGTGCAAGAGCTGAAACTATAATTCCTTTCAAAAATGGGAGTTTAAAATTTTGAAAATAGAAATTTCAGATTGTACATTTTAAGATGTCCCAAACTGTCGAGCCTAATCAGCATCCTCTCCTATTACCTGATTCCACTCTTTCCAGGCCTCCTCTAGCATTAAGATCACCACAAAAACTGTGACCTATGATCTTCATGGCATGAGTTCAGCTTCATTAGCAGGTCCATGTAGCATAGTTTTCATTAGAAAACTGCACCAATTTAACATCTATGATTTAGAGTAACAGAAAAAAAAACATATTAGCACCCTTTTGTATGTTTTCTGGTATTTCACTGGAGAAATCTGCATTTGCATAAAAGTGAACACCCTTTTTTCAAATTTGGTTGATTTTGTGACTTAGCACAGATATTTATTTGGAGGTTTTTTTTTGACAAGCAGGATTGAATAAAACTTTATTATGAAAGTTACATTTAAGTGGCCCTTAAATTTATTGCAATGTGAGCTCAACCTAAGCTAGCAGCTTTTACAATAAATCTTAAAATATTTCTTCCTCAAAAGAATTTTAGAATCTTGTGAAAAAATAGTTTCAAACCTGTTCAATATAACTATATTTACATCATATGGATTCTTAAATGATACTTGAAAAGATGAATAAGCTGAACCATAAAGGCGTTCTTGACTTTACTGTTACTATTCTCGCAGGCTTTATTTATGCTGTGTGGTTTTCAGAGCTGTCAAATAAAATCCGGTGGATAGAATTATGTGTTGCTGGTCTTGTATACTGTGGAGCTGCTGGGCCATCTGTCTTTATTGACAGTGATACTGAGGCGCTAATCCTGTTTCCAGACAAGGGACAGTGAAGCAGGCAGCCTTTCTAAGTAGTCTTTTTAGTATTTCTATATTCAGCCATCTATTTCTTTGTCTTTTCTGTTCTGGATTTGCAGCCATCATTTATGCGCATTCAGACTCTGGCTCAGTGAACAATAATGCTCTCTAAAGGGCATTGTTTAGGATCATTTCACATTATCTCAAACATGTTAGCTAGTATGTAGTTTGTGGAATTTAAATGCCTACTGTTGTTACAAAACTAGCTGAACTGCAAATATTTGTATATTGTAGCATTTTTATAGTTTTTTGTGTTCTTGCTGCACAGAAAAAGGGAAATTAAGAAAGGATGGTGCTGATCAAGTGTGTGACACTTGCCAAGCTTAGCTTGTCATCGGGTCTTTAATATAGCTTATACCTCTTCAGCAATGGCCCCATCTGATCAATCACAGTCATGAACAGTGTTGGTCAAGTTACTTGAAAAAAGTAATCAGTAACTAATTACTGATTACTTCCCCAAAAAAGTAATCCCGTTACTTTACTGATTACTTATTTTCAAAAGTAATTAGTTACTTAGTTACTTAGTTACTTTTTAAAAACACGATTTACAACCTGAATAGGTGATAAAGCGATAGATCTTTCAGCCCAATTCTACTTTTATCTGCATAATCCATCATACAAAATGTAATCAAATGGAAAAGTCTCTTTTTAAAACTTGTTTTATTAGTTTTAATCTTTTAACTTTATGCATCAAGCAAAAA
>NW_024582387.1:2793942-2838117 GCF_018398535.1 Haplochromis burtoni | reverse complement strand
ATTTTTAGTTAGCACATACCTTAAACACTTCAAGCTGTAAGCTAGTGATAGTTATATAAGAGCAGATGCATGCTGGTGCAATAAGTCTGTTTAACGACAATAGATGCATGATCTGATTAGTCGACTAATTGCAAAAATAATCGGTGGACTAACAAAATAATCGTTTGTGGCAGCCCTAGATTACAGTGATTATTATTCATAGGAACGGGGAATAGGGTTGTAATAAATAAAATATAAGGATGTCCATTTGATGGCCCTGTAATGTACTGGCAGTCTGTCCAGGATGTACTTTTTCTTTTGTCCTCTGACCAGTGTTGCCAACTCCAGAGTAAGGAAAATCGCTATTGGCTGTCCTAAAAGTCGCTAGAAGTCGCTAAATGATGTCATCGCCTAATTTGCATAATTGGTCATGCTAATGTATTGTAACCTATGCAGTTGGAGAGAGAAATAACATCGAGGAAGAGAGATAAAGTCAGTAAAAAACGTCTTAAATCCATTTATAATTTATATCTTTTGGCAATTATTGTTTTTTTAATGTCACAATTCCAACCCTGCTCCTTTATCCGGGCTTGGACCATCAAAAGTGACCCGAAATAGGCGCTCTGTTGTAGTTACTTTGTGTGTGTGTGTTTATAAGTATTTTAAAACCTTGTGG
The DNA here is from genome assembly GCF_018398535.1 of Haplochromis burtoni. Lineage (NCBI taxonomy): Eukaryota > Metazoa > Chordata > Actinopteri > Cichliformes > Cichlidae > Haplochromis > Haplochromis burtoni. The sequence goes on along the minus strand of NW_024582387.1, from coordinate 2,837,462 downwards.
TCCACAAAACAACATAACAGTAAAAGAACTGACTGCGTTACAGTCAGTGCGGGAGCAGCGGCTTCGCTCATGCGCGATTCATTTGCAGTTTGGACGCATAGGTTTGAACGTCTCCTGCCCTGATAGCAGCTGGGGGGGGGGGCGATATGGGTTTTCACGTCAAAAAGCCGTCATAAATAAGGCTCCAATAACACCAGAAGAAGTCGCCAGATTTGTCGCTAGTCGCTTTTTAGAAAAAAAAAGTCGCAACACTGCCTGTGAAAGCTAAGATAGAACACATCCCGCCCACAGCCCTAGGTTGGAGAAGTAGTTAACAAAATGCAGAAGTAGACTAATAAAATTCACATCTATTTCATCTTTGGACGTCTATTTTTATTTTTTAAGCTTCAACCAAATTTCTTTAGCAGGTGAAGGCTACAAATACACAGGTCTAGAAACCAGTTGGCGACCCAATGGCAAATCACTGGTCACTAGGAAAAATGTTTTTTCCCCGGCCATTTGGTGAGTGATTGTGCAAAATTAGCCTCACAGATTTGCTTTGATTGCTAGCAAATTTGCAAGGTTGTCTATAGTTTGTAATGAACCGACCTGTCAGCAAACAGATCAAACGTTTTCAAGTTTTACTTCCACTCAGCCAGTAATATGCAAGTGTCTGCCGGCAAGTTGGTGTGGGTAAGTTGGTGTAAACTGTGGGTAACGGCAACAATCTGCTAGTGACCAATCACAATGAGGTGTTTGGTGCAAAACTTCCTTTGTAACTTTGTAACTCACCTACACATTTTTCTATAGCACCAGAGGTTGTCAAGGTGTTGTCGACTGAGTGCTTAGCTTGGTGTTTAGGGTAGTTTAGGTAGTACCAAAACCATGACTGATTGAATAAAATTGATAGTGGACATAAGTGTATTTGAAACAACAGTAAGCTTCGGTTCAATAAGAAGCGATCATTAGAATAAACTGAACATGATTTATTGATGTACAAAATTCAATTTGAGGTATTTGGCGTTCAGACCCCGATGGCCTAGCACAGCAGAACATAATCCCAGCTGTGATAGGGATAAGGGCAGGTCCCCCCCCCCAGAGTCTAGACGCTGGTGGTGGAGATGAAGATGGAGGCTTGAATGGAGCCTGAGTGATGAGAGGCGGTGATAGGGAGGAGGTGAGTTGCATGAAGGCGACTGCAAGTAAGAATAACAGATGCGCAGTGAGATTTAAAGTAGCCGAGTACAGGCTGATCGGCCTGAAGGAGGCCAGCAGAAAACTGATTGGACTAGACATGTGATGTCATAATCAACTTGACAGCGTGGGAAAGTGGAATTGATGTAAAGCTTAGATTATCCGTCAACACCTGGGAAGCAGACAGATGGGTGACGACAGATCTTCCTTATTGAACTTACGCATAAGCTTCATTTAAATGTCAGTCTCATGAAGAGGATGTTTCAGAGCCATTTCAGCTTATTTCACCGGGCTAAAGTCCAAACTTTAGATATTTTTTTCTTTTTCACATTTCCTAAAATTGTAAAACTTCTAGATTAACATGCAAAAACAGATTTAATTTTATTAGTTTATTTTCTATGAATTTCAACTTGAAGATGTCAAACTGTTTCATTTTTGAATGATTGTGTTTAGTAACAATGCAATAGTCTCTCACAGATAATTAAACTACTGATAAAAACAAGAAATCGCAGATAATCCACACAGGGTTATCACCTCTGGCTAAAGCTGGAAAAATCTCCAGCATCGCTAAGGCTGCAAATTTCACTAGCTGGCAGGCCAAGTTGCACCTCTAAACTACCTTTATGCCAGTGAAGATAAAAAAAAAAACACTTGGAAAGTCCTGCTATTCTTGATTGCGTCATTTCTTGACTGTTTTTGTGCACAGCTGGGATTCTCTGTCTCGAGTATATAGCAAATGCTGTGTTTCAAACTTTGGAGTGTAGAGTGTAAAGCTTGTTTATTATAATTTTTATGCAATGAAAAATGTAGAAAGTAATTCTATCTTGCCTTTTTCAGTGCTTCAATTGTTGACAAACTTTAAATCAAGTCTATGAAGTGCAATAATAAAATACTGGAGTTTTCTTCAACTGCTGAAATGTACTTCCTATATATCTGTGCATATTCATTTCTATTGGGATGAAAAAAAATAATGTTCATAGCTTGTCTTCCTTGCCTTTCAAATATCAGCTGTGATACCTTTATCAGTCTCCAAAAGCATTTCACTAGAATCTGCACAAATGTTCTGTTACTCAGCAAAATAAACAAAAACAAACAAACAACCTTAAAATATATTTTGGCTCTGGAAAATCAGAGTCCTCTTAAATAAACACGCTCAGCTCTAAGCCCCAGAACAACTCTTTTTTTGAGTTGTTCTGTAATCTCCTGCATGCAGCATTGTGCACACTTAATCTTGCAGTAAGCTATTGCTTTATTCTCCGAAGCCTAAATAACACAGGTCTGAGGGGGCAATCAGTTACTCCCTGAAACAGTCAACAGCAGCTCTCATTCTCTTGGGGCTTAGTTTATGCATTTTGGACCTGGTTACAGAACTTCCTAGATATTCTTGCTTCACCTTAATCAACCGTCTGTGTTTTTGCTGAGTGAAGCATTAGTCATTGAATTGCTGTCCACGTTGGACTGTTGCTCGTAATCCATCAATGCAAAGTAGCCTGCCTTCTCTCCAACACTCCCAGCAGTAGCAGTGCACAGACCTAACTCTTCAGGCAGTCTCACTCCTTCCTGTTTTATAATTGGTTTGGCTCAGGTAGGATAAAGGAAGGTTGGATGTGTGTTTTACATTAATGCATTAAAGTTGATCCATTATGATGTGTTGCCTTCTGTTTTAAAGTCATGAGTTAATATGTCAGTCTCGGGTAAGGTAATTTTTCACCAGTGTTTCACGTTTATTTCTCTTCAACAGATTGAGAAGATCATGAACTTAATTGGAGCAGGAATTGAAACATCCAAAAACAAGCAGCCCATACCAAGTTCAGGTAATCCATCAGTAACCAACTTGAATTTGGAGTCTTTTCTTCTCCACAGATTTGACTTTGTGGTGTAAATGCAAAATAACAACACTGTCTGAGGTATTAAGGAATGTTACTCATTTACCACTGATGAGTTAATTGAGCACGATTTATATATAATATTATCTGCAACCAGTCATTTTACACCAGCAAGAGCTCCTTCATGGCATTTAAAAACGCCTTCAGAAAGGACGAAGAGCTCTTTTATTGTTCTCACAAGTTACAGTGATTCATGCTGACTTTTGTTTGGCACATCATTGTTGTTATTTATTACTCACAAGGTTTCCACTTCATGGGAAATCAAATTCTAAATTCCCCTCAGTGTTGTAATTTTTTTTCTCGTGGTACTGTAGATCTCAATAGGGCTTGATTTGATAGTACGCTTCATCAAGTGTCCTTCAGGCAGTACAGAGGGAGAAGCCAGCTGGCATCATCTCAGTTTGTTTAGATAACACAACTGAGTTGATACAGTGTAAACCTACCCCCATTACATACTCTGTAGGAAAGGAGGCTTTGTCGTACAGGACTGTGTAAGGGTGTTTTTCTGCACAGGACTGCGTTTTACGTGTCTCATCAGATTTATTGGGATAACATTTTCATTAGTAATGTGCAGTATGCTTTATGGGCTGCAGTGTCTGCTGACCAAAGCAACGAGAGAGTTTCTTTCATCATATTTGTGATTCAATGCTGTCATTTCTTCCATAACATCTTTCTGTATTCCTCTTACAAATGTCCATTTGGTGTATTTATGTGATTGCTTTGACCACTTTTAATATAAAATAGTGAAGATTGTAAATTTTCTGTTTTGGATTTAGCATTAAATTTTATTTTCAGTCGTCATGTCAGGAAGACAATCGATTTTCTGTTAGCCTTGAGAAGTAAAACCTATATTGTAAAAGTAAATAAACATTATACAGCTTTTTGAGTGGCAACAATAAGGTGAAAATTCTCAATCTTTATGATTTCCCCTAAAGTAAAAAAATGCAGATCAAAGTGCTTTTAAGAAACTCACAATTTAGAAATGTACATTTTCAAAAGAAGAGGACGAAAGTATATCAAAAACAATAAAAATAAACTGTTCTTAGAAATCATTAAATGTACTTATTTCATCACAATTCAATTCTTTTAAGGATAATTTCTGTTCATTCATCATCTTTAAGCTCAAATATGTCTTTTTTTAAGGAAAGCTTGTTAATTTATCATTTTAATTTTGATTTAAATTCCAGCTCAGTGAGCAGTGTTGGATTAAATACTATCTAAGCAATTAAGACCTGGAGTTATTCCACATTACGTAAGAGCAAATATGGTGTTTGTTTTCGCTACACTTATAGGTGTGTGCTATTAATAGTCCTTGTTTGAAGAATGACATGCTGAAAGTGTCCCAGATTCAGCTGAGTCATACACTTGCTGCTCCGATTTAAATCGGAGATTGTGCACAACTAGTTCTGATGGTTGCCAGGATGCTTTTTTGTGTCTCTCTTAATAAAAAGGTCATATTTCTTTTTTCACTGTGTAAGGGAAGGATCGGCTACCCTTCAGAGTAATCACATGGGGAAGGAGGTACACGTAGATAGGAGGGGAGAGATGTAGGAGGGATTATACAAAGATGGAAACCTAAATTGTAAATCTTTATTCCACTTTTAGCTTTTGTTGTGACAGGATGAGGAAAAACTTATCCACTTCATAACACAAGTGAAGGATGGTCATTCATCTTCTCGAAGCAATTTCTGAAAAGAATCTGATTTTCTCGGCTAGCAAAATGTTAATGCAGTTTTGTACCATATAAATCCTCAAAGATAATGATGTTTGTGTTGTGTGCCCATCACAAGTGCCTTGATTGTATGAAAGAGTTCACTGAGTAAATGTGCTTAGAATAAGAGAGGGACTGGAGAGAGACCGCACAGCTAACAGCACACAGGAGGCATCGGCTCGGTTTGTGTACAGGCACACTCTGACGTTCAAAGGAAAAGAGTCCGCCTTCAGTTTCTCTGAATTAATTCAGCTTTGCGGCTCATTTTCTCCAGTGCTTGGGTGTGTTGACAAGGAGCTACTGCTTTTCTCCTGCTCTGATAAAAAGGCATGGCTTTATCTACACACAACCTCTACCTCTTCTTCGGTAAATAGGCCATTTGGGGTGTTCCGTGGAGCCAAGTCTAGACCTCGTAGTGCTCACACAGCACAGAAACCCACTTGGACAGATTTCACAGCTTGGGCTGTTTAACAGGGGATAAGACAGTGACCCATTTCCCCCCACCCCCCAAAGGAGAATTGGATCCTCTGTCAGTCAGTAATTAGGTTTTACTATCGTGGGAGGTGTTCCTGTCCCAAAAGAATGAAAAAAATTGGGTGGGGTGGATGGTATTTTGAGCAGTTTTGTTGTATCGTAAAAGCTGAGATTGGTATGAGGCTTAGAAGAAAAGTGTAAAGTATGAGAAGGAGGAGTTGTGGGATCTTGTAGTGAATCATAATTAGTCCACTTCAATCCTTCTTACTTCCTATTACCATCTTATCTCACCCATATGTTTCATCGCCTCCTCCTCTATTAGTCTTTTTCCGTCTTATCTCTCTTGCACATTCTCTCCTTCTCCCTTCCTTTCTCCTTCCCCCTATCCATCATTCTTGTCCTCAGTCACAGAAAATTTAATAGCAGCCTCTTTTCCTGATAACGAATGATGAGCATCGGTCCTTGTGGATGACTGACAGGTCATTGAGACCTGACTTGGCCTTTCACCTAATTGTTAAGGGCGAAGAAACAAAGGTATACGTGGCCAATTAAAGAGAAGGTTCAATCAATAGCCCTTCACTTTGCCTCCCTGTGTTGTCATTGCTTCTTCTCGCCCTCTCTACTTTACTGACTGGCTGGCTACCCATTGGGGAATGTGTGAGGTGATTGCAGGCTGCTTGAAAGCCTGCATAATAATGCTTTGCCTGGAGCTGTACTGGGATAACACCACTGGACACCCTGCATAAGTGAGTGAGAGAGTCTTTCAAGCCTTGTTCACCTGTCATTAACATGCATTTTTGGTCAAGATCACAAGTGGACAGTTCTAATTACAGGTGTGAATATACTCAAGATGTACCGAGATCACATAGCTCAGACCTCCATTGAAGGTGGTTTGATTCACCTTTTTTGTATATAAAAGATAAACGTAACATTTGGGACATCAGGGATTGGTTTGTGTAGACTGCATTTCAAAGCTCAGGTGTTGGGTTAGTGGGTCCTGACATGTTGTGGAAAAAAGACAGAATAATGAAAGATGGACATATTTAGATGAAAAAATGAAGTGCTAAACTTGGTTAGCAAATGCTTCCATAAACCGTGGAGGTGCAAAGCACATACCACACATATTCACAATTTAGTTCTAATAGTACATAAAATAATAGATTTTTATGCAATAAAACTGAGGCACAGACTCTTGAACTGTTTAAATGTCAAAAGGTCACCAACACCACAAAGAAAGTTACAGTTCAATAACTATAAGCTATCTACTTCAGGTACTTTAGCATTGGCTTCATTTTTCAGCCACTTGACTGCAGAGTTGCACTTGTCAACTGAAGCTTTGCTAGTCACTAAAATACAGCTGTGCATCTGCCATTGGCTTTAGCAGTTTGAACACCTGTGGCTATTATTTATTATTACTTCTGCGAAAGACTGTTGGATGATTTTGTAATTTGTTAAAGGCACTTTAATGCAATTCAATTCAGTTCAGCTCAATTTTATTTACATAGCACCAAATCACAACAGTAGATGCGTCAAGGCACTTTATATTGTAAAGCCTACAATAATACAAAGAAAGAAAAAGCCCCTCTGAGAAAGTTCTTTGGTGACAGTGAAGGAAAAGCTCCCTTCTAACAAGAAGAAACCTCTGGCAGTACCTGGCTCAGGAAGGTACTGCCATCTACTTAGTGATAGCTTACAGTAATCTGCTGTTGTGTAGAGCAGTGAGATGCTGGTTTGAAAAATTAGACTGCAGCAGGAATCTGGTACAGTGGGGCAAAAAAGTATTTAGTCAGCCACCGATTGTGCAAGTTCCCCCACTTAAAATGATGACAGAGGTCAGTAATTTGCACCAGAGGTACACTTCAACTGTGAGAGACAGAATGTGAAAAAAAAATCCATGAATCCACATGGTAGGATTTGTAAAGAATTTATTCGTAAATCAGGGTGGAAAATAAGTATTTGGTCACCTCAAACAAGGAAAATCTCTGGCTCTCACAGACCTGTAACGTCTTCTGTAAGAAGCTTTTCTGTCCCCCACTCGTTACCTGTATGAATGGCACCTGTTTGAACTCATCATCTGTATAAAAGACACCTGTCCACAGCCTCAAACAGTCAGACTCCAAACTCCGCCATGGCCAAGACCAAAGAGCTTTCGAAGGACACCAGGAAAAGTATTGTAGACCTGCACCAGACTGGGAAGAGTGAATCTACAATAGGCAAGCAGCTTGGTGTGAAAAAATCAACTGTGGGAGCAATCATCAGAAAATGGAAGACATACAAGACCACTGATAATCTCCCTCGATCTGGGGCTCCACGCAAGATCTCATCCCGTGGGGTCAAAATGATCATGAGAACGGTGAGCAAAGATCCCAGAACCACACGGGGGGACCTGGTGAATGACCTGCAGAGAGCTGGGACCAAAGTAACAAAGGTCACCATCAGTAACACACTACAACGGCAGGGAATCAAATCCCGCAGTGCCAGACGTGTTCCGCTGCTGAAGCCAGTGCATGTCCAGGCCCGTCTGAAGTTTGCCAGAGAGCACATGGATGATACAGCAGAGGATTGGGAGAATGTCATGTGGTCAGATGAAACCAAAGTAGAACTTTTTGGTATAAACTCAACTCGTCGTGTTTGGAGGAAGAAGAATACTGAGTTGCATCCCAAGAACACCATACCTACTGTGAAGCATGGGGGTGGAAACATCATGCTATGGGGCTGTTTTTCTGCCAAGGGGACAGGACGACTGATCCGTGTTAAGGACAGAATGAATGGGGCCATGTATCGTGAGATTTTGAGCCAAAACCTCCTTCCATCAGTGAGAACTTTGAAGATGAAACGAGGCTGGGTCTTCCAACATGACAATGATCCAAAACACACCGCCCGGGCAACAAAGGAGTGGCTCCGTAAGAAGCATTTGAAAGTCCTGGAGTGGCCTAGCCAGTCTCCAGACCTCAACCCCATAGAAAATCTGTGGCGGGAGTTGAAAGTCCGTGTTGCTCGGCGACAGCCCCAAAACATCACTGCTCTCGAGAAGATCTGCATGGAGGAATGGGCCAAAATACCAGCTACTGTGTGTGCAAACCTGGTAAAGACCTATAGTAAACGTTTGACCTCTGTTATTGCCAACAAAGGTTATGTTACAAAGTATTGAGTTGTATTTTTGTTATTGACCAAATACTTATTTTCCACCCTGATTTACGAATAAATTCTTTACAAATCCTACCATGTGGATTCATGGATTTTTTTTTCACATTCTGTCTCTCACAGTTGAAGTGTACCTCTGGTGCAAATTACTGACCTCTGTCATCATTTTAGGTGGGGGAACTTGCACAATCGGTGGCTGACTAAATACTTTTTTGCCCCACTGTATTTGGTCTTATCATTAGTTTTTGTCATTGTCTCTCTTTTTCCCCTTATTCTCTTTCCCCTCAACCCCCAAACCAGTCGAGGCACATGCCTGCCCCTTCCTGATACTGGTTCTACAGTGTGTCTTTTCCAGTTAAACGAGGTTCCTTACTTCCCACCATCATGAAGAGTTAGCTCACAGAGGGCTCAATCATTGGGGTTATATTGTATTGTCTTTACCTCCAATTCAAATGTCTTGGGATGTTGCAAATGATTAAAAGCGATAGCTTGGCATTCAAATGCCAAGTGTGAACTTCTGCAGTTGTCCAGTTGTGATCAGATTACTAAAGACATGTTAATGCCACACATGACCTGATTTGTTTATTTTTAACCCCAATTCTAAAAATTTTATGTCATCTTACTTTCTTATGCAGGCTTTTTCCTGTAAGAAGCCTCTGTTGTGCTCTAAAAATGGTTGACATGACATGAGCATCTGGAAGTACATAATGGAATTTGCCTCTTTTCTGTCATGCTAGATGAGATGGAGAAGAGGCAGGTCTCGACATGTCCTTTTCTCTTCTCTTCTCTTCTCTTCTCTTCTCTTCTCTTCTCTTCTCTTCTCTTCTCTTCTCCAAGTGTATTAAAAACTCTGCTGACTTGAATCAATGCTGCCCCCCCTTGTCCTATCATCAAAGTAAGATGTAAATGAATTAAAGCCTTCTGGTAATAAGCAGGGATTTGAGCAGAGTCTTTGTTTCAATATCCCATGTTAGCCAAAAAAACTGGCGTGGCTCCTGCAGAACTGGATCGAGGTCCCATCATCCCTTTAAATTCTAGTCATTCTTAGCTGGAAAAGACTGTGATTTGGGGCTTTCGGAGCTTGTTCCTCGCCTCTGATGGTGGTGTCCTTTCTCCACTGGCAAGATCAGAGTGCTTCTGTGCAATTCTAATCAGTGCAGTGGAGGGGGAGAGGTACGTTAAGGTTAGAGAGGCACTGCCAGAAAAGAGTGAGTATGTGTGCATTTTATTGAGAGAGAAAGAGGAGCAAGATATAATGGGAAGGGGTAGACAGACAGACGATGAGTCGAGAGAGAAAGTGTGCGTGCGTTTGCATCTGTCTGTGTGTTTGAGAACGAGAGGCAAGGAGCGAGACAGAGTGAGGGAGGGTGCAAGCCAGAGAGGGAGAGAGAGGCAGAGGGAGGGGAAGTGATATAGTGGGAGAGAGGTGGTTACGTGGAGCAGCACCCCACTTCATCAGGCAGCATACGGCAGCCCTGCAGTGCGATCACACAGTATGGGTATGGGGCTATGAGATTGAGAGAAAGAAAGCTGAGAGAAGCGAGAGAGACAAGAGGGGGGGGGGAGTTACAAAGAAGAGCTTGAGGGATTTGCTTGGATGAGAAGGGGGGGGATGAACAGTGAGTCTGTTGGCTGTCGTGGATGTGAGAAGGACGTGGCGGCAGTGGCTGAGCTTAAGGCAGATCGTTGGTCTCCTGTGTAGAAGTAGCCAGCGTGAGGACGCTATGCCCTGTGAGCAGTGAGGGGTAGCGTGTGTGAGCCAGGAGCAGCTGCTGTGACTGCATCTGCGCTGCCTGCGTGTCTCCGACAGGCAGGGGATGCAGCAAACCTCTGCCCTGAGCACAGAGGCTGCTAGCTGCACCCAGCAAGGGGAAGAACCAGGTGGGCTGGGGAGGGAGTGGGGGGCGCCTGCCTCAGGAAGGAGCTACCTTAACCGGCACTGTGGTCCTGCAGTGATCCTCGCTTCAGAGTCAAGAGGCTCACCTGCCATCTGTTGGATCTGAACCTGGATTTACTGCTTTCAGAGATGAGAAGCACGTTCTTTGGCTTAGCCGCACATCCAGCAGCTTGCTGAAAAGTGTGAATGTGGGCAGCACAGGGAGCACTGGTACCACCAAGGACACTGAGCCTTTTTCCTTTGGCAGACAGCTTACCTGGAGCTTTATCAAGGAATCTAAACTTGGATTTTATAATGAATTGAGGAGTTTGGAATCAGCACACTGTGGAAAGCCTAAGCCAACGTTTCTTTGATGTAGGATTTACAATATGTCTACCTGACCGTACTCCGTGTGGCTGTGGAGTAAGGACGAAATATGATTTAAGCAAATGTCTATTCCTTGATCAAAAATTACACGCGTACCTCAACAGTACTTTAGAATGCTGCTACCTTCATTGTATGAGCCTTGTCCTAGCTCTCAAAGAGGTTGACCAATGAAGCCATGGGACTCAGCCAGAGCTTTACAAGTATGTGGTGAAAACCCTGACAGATTCATTTTGGGGGAGCTGAGTATTTCTGTGTTACATCCTGATGGAGTAGTTTCTGATTTTAGAATAAGTGACGGGGATATTTTTAACAGAGTAAATAATGTCAGGTATATGAAAATGTCTTATTTAGTGAAACATAATTTCCATTTCCACTCAGTCTGAAAATGATCTAGTCTCGTGACTTGTAGTGGTGTGTTGTAATGATTTTGGACGAACTAGGCACTTGTTTTTACACTTGCTCATCTGCTCACTAAAGGAATGCTTAGTGAGCTCGGTTTGTTGGAAGATGCTGTAGTGGCTCAGTCCAACATAACTTAACAATACAGAGCTTCAGATGGGCTCCCTTCCCCGCACTACCTCCACCCTTGCCTGACATATCTAGTCAGTCACACTAACACCAGTGGGTGTATATTAGCCTAGTCAGTCCCCTGCAGGGCTTGAGCGGTGCCTGCAGCACTTCCTTTCCTCCTCCTGTGTTTGAGTTTAGCCGGGCCCCCGCCTGTACTGTGGGAGCCCCTCACCCCCGGCCTGGACCCTGTCTCCCCCCTACCCTGCCTGGTGCTGCTGCACTCGGCTCTGCTTCTGCTGGCCGAGGATGATGTGGCAATGCCATGTGTCGTCCTCTGAGTGCCGCTGCTACCGGCTGAACGGCTTCTCCCTGCTGAAGCGCTTCCCTCTCTCGGCAGATGGGGCCTGTGGTAAAGCCCTGGACCAGCCGGTGGGAGAGTGGCTGGAGCACGTGGGGCTGCCGCAGTACGAGAGCAAGCTCCTGCTCAATGGCTTTGATGACCTACGATTCATGGTGAGTCACCTGCAGCATGTCATCTCAAGGGTCGGTTCCACTTTACATCACCCTGTCTCTCCACTGTCAAACAAGCTGCATTAGTCTTTTTATGTCACCACTCTGCTTGTCTCTTGGTAACTCCACGCCCCCTTATTTCTGTCTCTCACTCACCCTTCCACTCTCTCTCTTCCTTTATAACACTTTCCCATCTCCTCTCCATAACTCCTCCTCACCTCTGTGCAACGCATGACCCAGCTAAAATTTATGGCCTCTTCCTGAATCCCTATAAAGAGTATGAGCTATCACCAGTGGGAACACACAGACAGCCAACATTCATTAACTTTTTCCCAGCATTCCCAGTCATCTCATTTACTGTAAAATTCAAATGTCTGTCTCCACATCGATTCCCTTGATTTACAGCCACTGTACTTGACCTCTGTTTAGGTATAGTCACTTAACCAGGACAAACAATTCTTAATATAAGCACAGCATGTTTTATCCTAGATACACTTTGCATGGTTGATTGCTAAATCTTATTAAATCCTCCACAGATTATTCTCTGTACTATCCATATGGTGGGACTATCTTGCATTTACTGTACAAGAGATGATTACACTGCAGCAGCATGCTGTTGTGCTGTATTTTTTTTTACAATGATATGCTGCAATTGCATTACATATGTTTGCATGCATCTATTTTTCTATTTTCAAATTTTTTATTTATACTGTAAAAAATGATCAAAATCACAGTTTTTTCCACTGTGGTGGCTAAAAAATGATGCCAGAGATAAGTTTTCCTAAAACATAAAAAGTTATTGAAGAATTATATACAATTTAGCATGTTTTTTAATGCAACAGTAAGAATCTAATATTAATATATTCATACTAAAGTGATGTCCACAATCTGTCTGAAAGCTTTATCATGTTTCCCGTAAAGAACATTGTGAGGAAACCTGATATTGCATTTGACAGGGATAGCCAAAAACACCACTTTCCATCTGATAGTCATGTTTCTCTGAAAACATGGCTATATGCTGTAAATAAGTAGGCCTGGGGGTAACATTTCTCAGGCCACAGAGTTGCAATAGTACCATGGGTTATATGATACAGTGCGTCTGATGTCACAGTGGAATTCAGTCAAGTGAGACCAGTGAGGTCAGAAAAAAAGAGTGGTTATATTGACAAATCAGTATAGTTTATAAGTGCTACTGTCTTTTCTGGATTTCTTTTCCCATTTTGGGTAGAAATGAGATTGCAGTATAGTGGAAATTTATAAGAATGTGACCATTCAGATGGACTCAGCTTTATATTTGTTTATGAGGCGATAACACAACTATAAGAGCATGGTTGTAAAAATAAAGGAATACAGTATTTGGTAGGTGATTACAGCTACACTAATAAATCAGTTATCTCCAGAATAATACACTGGAGTTAATTAAGTTGGAAGTAATTTACACACTGAGAGATTTGGAAATGCTGTTATGTAATTAACACTAGGAACAAAAGGGCAAGTTGACTTTTTTCAGTCAGAAAATGTCCAGCAAAAAACACATTATGGATTCAGCCAGTTGTACTGTACTAGACAAAACTCAGGTCATCTGTATTAAATTCAGACTTCAGTGCATAAGATTTGAGGGGATGAGTCCTTTGGCACTAAAAAAGGATGATTTCTAACCTTGACTGATTAAATCTAATCATTATATGTTTTTAGTCCTCTTGTAAATGACCATGTGGGAGCAGGTACTTCATTTAGTTGATGGAGAAATCTGTTCTTCTTATTGATTTGTTACATAGGCAAGATAAGCCAACAAAAGTCAGATGCAACAACCAGGTAGAATAACTGTCATCCTCAATTGACTAAGCAATATCTCTGCCTGTATTTTGTTATTTTGCCCAAAATGTAACATTTATCATTTAGTAGATATAGTAGACTTAGAGAACAAAAAGCAAGCTTTACCGTCTGATTGGGATTGAATGAATCCATGTAGATCAAGATTTCCAGGATACAGTGTGATGTGGACTTGGTTCATTAGCCTTTCTGATGTTCATGTTCATGCCACAGTTAATGTGTCTGCTAGACTTGATGCATCAAGGAAATAAATCATTAGCTTCACAAGGCAAATTAGCCATGGATATTTACAAGGATGTGGAGGTTGCAAACAAGAAGAAAGGTCAGAGTAGGCAGGCACTGTGAATGTTTAATATTGACCTTTTAGATTGTGCTAGGCTTGCTTCAGATGTCATCAATCTAACTGAACTTAAATATCAGAACTCATTTGTGGGATTCATTGCAAATTTGAGTAAAGTGATCAGTAGGGGGCAGTACTGTGGCTCCTTTTTAATTCCCTGTCATGTTTGATTTCATTTATGTATTAACACTGTATTTAGGAACAATGCAATGGAGCCCAGAGGAACATGTAGTAATATTTAACCATTTCTGGAAATCAGCTGACATAAAAACAGGGTAAACCCAGAGCAGATTTTACTTTAAACACTATATCGTTTGTGAGCCCAGAGGGGATTGAAAGCTCTTCCCAGTTTAATTCTGCAGTGACAGGAGTCTCAGCACGCAAGCCTTTCTGTGCCCACAACCCACTGCTGTCACAGCTTAAGATACACTGTATAGTCCTGCTTGGAAAGTTTCCTTGTGTCCGCCCGTCAGCGCACAAGAGCAGCCGCTCACATGAGTCGGCAAGGCTCTCTGCATGTGATGATTGCTCTGAGATGCAGCTTTTGAGGGATCATAAATTATGAACAGCTGTGTGCCCATTCTCATAATTTTTACACGATGATAATCATTTTTGCACTACCAAAAGTGGGGCACCCGTAGCTTTCACTCTCTTGGCCTTCATGGCCACACATTTCATTTGAGTGAAAAAATACACAAATTATTATTTATTTTTTTTAGATAAACAATCTAGTGGAGGAGAACATCTTAGAAGTCTGTCCATCATCATCCACTTGTATTGCATCTCTTCTGCATTAATATTGCATCAGACCCTACATTCCCCCCCATTTTCGAATATCGTAATATGGAGCTGAACATCAACATTCTGATCCGTAAACTCTTTATTCTTTATCATTTCCCTGTTACGTCTGCTTTAAAAATGGAAAATCTTTATGCTTCCAAACTATTCCTCTGTGGAGAAGGGGAATGGAGCAGTTCTAATTCACTGTTGCCTTAACTGAGTGCATTTAGTGAGATGAAGGACTTCTACCATGGCTACATCTGCAAGGCATATCAGATCAAATCACACTACCATAGCTTATAAGCTATGTAAGAACTGAACCATACATTCCTGTCACATGTTTCAAATGCGGCATGAAATAACAAGTTTGCAAAGTCTCCCGAGGCATCATCAAACTTCCAACCGTGTTAATAAAAGTGGAGGATCTATTTTTGGACCTCCCTTACATCAGGCCCGCTTCATTTTGACCTTTTATTCTTGCGATCAGTGAGTAATCTCCCAACTGCACCCTGATAGAGGCCTGTGAATACTGCTGCATTGTGCTCTGAAACCAATCCAGAGAGAGCAGATTGAGTAAAGACTACAGAACATTTTAACATTCTTGGCCAGAGAGAATCAATCTGCAGCAGTCCTCAGGGAAAAACGCTTAGCTCTTCATTTTCATGGTTCTCCTTGTATTTACATTCCTACCTATAAACCAGTAGAAGATGATGAAGCAAGTGGGGCTGTGATTTGAATAAGGGAAGAATTTTCTTTTTGAAGCTTTCAGGATGTGAGAAAAAAAATCTATTGTTCATTGTTTCCACACCCTAAATTAACAAATAGTCTCAAATTGTTGTGGAATACTTCCTCTTGGACTGTTTGGTGTCCCTGGATGAAGCACAGCAGCACAGGGATCCTGGAGACGCAGCAGCAATTCTGAAGGCTTTGTTCCTGCTGAGTCGCACCAGATCAGATTGATTACTCTTGGCACGCACAATTTATTTGACTTCATTGTCCTCCCACTCTGCTGTTACTGCTTGTGTCAGAGATGTGCATATTCTGCGTGTTTGCGCATGCAGTGTGTGTTAAGAGCAAGTGTGTATTTTTTCAGTCACAGTTTTACCCTTGCAGTAAGGCTGTGGAGCAAGTCATGATACTTTTGAGTGGATTGTTTATTTCTGTGCAAATATGTACACGGTATTATAAATGATTTTTCTTGCATACTGTTGTTCTGTATATCCATTTTCATTCTGCGTACTGTCTATGTGCTTGTGTGTATGTGATTGTTTGCATGCACGTATGTCTGATGACTACGCCTTTGGGTGTGCCTGTGTGTGAATGTGTTTATTTGTGTGTCTCTCCTGTGTTTGTGCACATGCAGGGAAGTAACGTGATGGAGGACCAGGATCTCAGAGACATCGGGATCACTGATCCAGGACATCGAAAGAAAATCCTCCACGCGGCACGCAACTTGCCCAAGGTGCTTAATATCGTAGATTATCTTCAGCACTAAGGAGACCAGCAACTGACAGGATCTCAAATAACAAAAAACCCCCAATAAGGACAAGTACTTCACTAACAATAGCAAATAAGCTAAAAATAGATAAATGGCACCCTGATATGTGTTATAGTGTTGAAGGAGTATTCATGCTGTCCATAGAGTGGGTTAAGCCTGAAGCAACAAAGCTGTCTAAGCAAACAAAATGACAGAGTGGGTTCATTTAAAACCTATTATCTTTCATTCAGGAATACACACTTTTCACTCTATGATAGCTGGGATGGGCTCCAGTTCAGTGACCCTCAACTGGACAACTGATTAAGAGGATAGTTGAATGAATGAATGGATGGATGAGTGGCTTTATTTGTGTTTGTTATACTCTGATATCTGTTTGATATCACTGCAAATGAAAAAACGAGTCATAAAACACTAGTTATTACTTTTTTTTTAGACAACTATCCATTTTTAAAAGACAATTTTTCTCCTCATTTACAATAAAAAAAATAAATATAAGGTATGCTTGAGGGAATTATGTTTTATACTACGCTAGTATCATTTTAACATCAATCCACAAATTAACCGGTGACTCTGTTAAAAACATTAAAATGATAGCATTATGCAGTTGGTCCAGCACCTTTGTGATGCAAGTCCTGTTTTAGTTCACAGATGTTTTCTGTGAGATTGAACTCTGGTTAATATGGAAGTCATTACAGTTTAATGAACTCATTTGGCCTCTTTCACTAAGATGTTTTGTAGAAATGTTGTTAAACTGAACAAAAACCAACTGTGCATGCAAAATTACTGTTAAATTCATGTAACAGTTGCACTGGCCAATTTTGTTCTTACTATCGTGAGTACAATAGTGAATCATTCTGATCTTGCCTTCTACATTCTGCATACGGCGACACCTCCATTTCTCCAAGGTCCATTTCTTGCATATTTACTTTGAGGTGGACTATGAAGGAAGCTGATGAAGTTATTTTAAAAATGGAACAATATTATCCAAACTGCTTTATTAAAAGCAACTCTTTTCCATGTTCTTGGTTTGAACTTGGTTTGAGCAGATCTTGACTATGTCTACGTGCCACTGATTTACTGTACAAATCTCTGTCTGTGTGTTTGTTTTTTTGGCTGCTAACTCCTCCTACACAGTCAGGAGTTGAGCAACCAAACTTGGCACGCAGGTACATCATAGGCTCCTGAAGGTTATTATGTATATCAGGTTTCTGATGTCATCAGATTCCCTAGCAATTACTGTACTAAGCAACAGGCTAAAATGACTTGTTTTTAGTGTTTAACAATTATAACACCATCTAAAAGTATTGTATCTTTTTTTGTCATCATAGTAGCATCTCATTTATATCCACAAAAACTGAATTATACATGATCTATGGTATGTTGCCTAGCAACCACATAGCAGTTAGCTAAACTTACCTATTTACGTGCCTACAGCAAAGCATCATATCATTTTCATTTCATGGCCACCAGCATGAACAGGTCAAACAATGCTATAGCATGGGCATGTACTAGTTCCTTTAGACCACCACTTGAACAAGTGTACCTAAAGAAGTGGAAGCAGCTGTCACCTAAGATCATAAGCTTTGCAGTGTTGTACAAATTGCATTTTTGTTCTGGAGATGAGAAAAGTTTAGATGGAATATGTAGGGATCAGCAAAGTCAGGAGTAACCTTCCCCGGAGACTATAAATGATGATTTCACAGCACTCCATCCGGCAATCGTTGATGTTTCAGTCAAGAGCTGAACTGACATTGCTGTTTTTTAAGCTACTTGCCTAGCATGACCGCTGCAGCAGTCAGCTTTAGTTGGGTAGAAAACCCAAATTGTCCTTCCATAAAGTCACAGTTCTTGCTTACTTAGATGCATCTGTCTCCGTAGGTAAAAGCACTGGGGTGTGATGGCAGCACATCTCTTGCCACTTGGTTGGATGGCCTTGGTCTGCATGAATATCTGCCCAACTTTCTTGCCAGCGGCTACCGCACACTGGAGTGTGTTAAGAACCTGTGGGAACTGGAGATCATCAATGTAAGAGGCCACTGATTACTCAAATTATAAATGCATGCACTACGAGTAATTAAATGCATAAAGTAGCAAAAAAATTACTTTTACTTGTTTTTTTCTACTAACATTTTGCAATGTTTTATGACGTTTTTCCCTTTCTGAGTCCGAAAACATTTTTTTTTTCGATAAAATAAATGTTACCTAAAAATATAATTAAGTAAGTATTAAGTATTTAACTGTGTCTACAATAGTCAGTGCTCACCCATTAATATTGTATGCGCTACTCTCCTTAGTACTTCTATATTTGTACCATTATGTTTACAGTTCAGTTGCTTGGGTCGTGTTTTATTTACCTTCATGTTTGAATAACAAAGCTGTCATGGCTGAGGTGGGTAGGTGAGCTAGTGACTAACACTGTGGCACCGCAAGGAGTGAGCATGCTCTGCTCATTGTTAAGGAAGAAAATCTTTAAAGTTAATCTTTTTAAGCTGTCTTGCTGATGTTCATCAAGAGCATGCAATCATACAGGTCATTGTATTATATAAAGCTATTCTTTAACCAGGAAGTTAAATTCTTCAGATTCTGATTATATCTTTCATAAGAGTGTCGTGGGCTGACATAAGCAGGATTAACCTAGCGTGTTTTCTAATGTCAGGTAAAACCATAGATGCAAGAAAAAACACTCTGCACCAGGAAAACATGCACTCAGGGACACAGAAACTATATTTTATAGCTACAAAACTAATTTCAAAACGGTAGAGGAAATGTAGTTTGTTTTCATTTGTCACTAGTCATTCTGGCAATTGTTTTTAACACAGCTAGCATGAAGTTTTTTTGAGACTGAGAGGTCTGTGTGAGTGTTTCTGGATTCATTCGGTACATTAGAGAGAGCAGTCTAAAGAAACTGAAAAAGGTAAGTTTGTATGATAATATATTATATTACAATCATATTCTCAAATTATACATGTCCGTCATAACTAAGACTAAATGAATGAAAACTAAAATGAATTGAGACATTTTTTAATAATAAATAATCACATAATCACTCACCATACCTTTTATACAAGACAAGAGTAATGAATATTGATTGTATTTAAATGTGACATTCAAAAATGGATATAGAATACAATTTAATAATCCTTTAGTTGTCCCAAAGGGGGAAATTTGGTTGGAACAGCAGCAAAAAAACCACATATACAAACAGAACAGGACACAGGACATAGAACAGAAACACACAAACATTTTTATATATTTACATCATGGACAATAGTTACCAAAGCAGTAGTGTACAGTTATTAAAATTAAAGTACAGATATATAGCATGTACTTGGAAAATAATTCAGAAAACATTTGATTTAAATTTGCCTTAGTTTATAATTAGTTGCTTTTGTATTAAGCTCTATGAACTTTTGAGGGTTTACAGTCCAGCACTGATTAACTCTGTGGATGGATGAAGTCATCAGCTTTTGGATCTGTGATGCTGTGGGCCAGTTCTCATAGCCTTAATAACAAGGCCATCTTAATATGAGGCTCCCAACGAAGTTAAGCAACACTTTAAAATGCTGAGCCGAAATATCAGAAATGCTTCGTGATGGAAGCATTTGCATAAAACTACAGCAGAGACAAAATCACCACACAGTAATTAGTGGATAATTAACAGATGTGTGTAAATTAAGAGACAAAGTTGTGACTGATGACATGGAGAAATGTAATTTGGTTTTATCCGTATGGAAATAGTGTAACATTTTATGATAATTAGTAATTAGAGAGGCGGTCTTATTAATTTTGCCTAGAAACATGGGTGCAACATGTGTAGGAGGATTGATTTCTCAGATTGTGTGTACGTGGAGAACAGTGTTTTTCTGACAGGTTTGAAACACTATTACTAGAATATGGAAGTAGAAAAACACATGATCATTAGTTAGAGATTTTTCAAGACGGCGCTCTTTTTAAAAAATAATTTATTATGAAATATTGATAATATTGGCTACATGTAAATTATCCAAATGGATTAATCTGCCTGTGATGACGATTTGCAAATAGCCATCGCCTTGTCTGCTGGAGTCACAAATCAAAGCGCTTAAGCAGTATTGAGCTGCAACAACTTTATAGGCATCCTTTTGATGTTTTTCCATTTGCCACTTGATACCTGGTTTATTCACATTGTACAAATTTCACTTTTTATAACTGATGTTAGAGATCTTGCAAAGTGGAAGTTTATTGTTGATCAATTGCTTTAATATGAAAGCTGTGCAATGTCTGCAGCATTATCTCCTTTTTGCACTTTATAAGAAGGAGAAGCTTGTGTAAATTCAGTGTTATGATATCATCTTGCTCATGTGAAGAGCAAGAAACTCATAAAAAGGTAATTTACCATGAGAGAGTGGTGATCTCTTGCCTATATCATAGTGGATATATATATATATATATATATATATATACATGTGTCTATATATATATATATATATATATATATATATATATATATATATATATATATATATATATAGTAAATGTCCAAACTAGAACATGTCTGAAGTGGGCTGTTTCCTTATGTATGCTGCATGTGAGAGATGACAACTGGAAAATATCCCAACTTGATTTTCCTAAAACTGTCCAAACTTCATATGTGAAAATAGGATAATCCAAACGTGTCATAGGGTTATGTTGCTGACATCGGAGCAGCAGAGACACAAGGGTTGTGAGAGTCAATACAAGCAAGTTTGTCAGACAGAATGTAATGAGACAGGAATGTGCGTTATATAAAGCAATACATAAATTCCATCTATATGCCAATACAATTTTTTGTGTTGTGCAGCTGTCTGAATGCAGCCATCTCATTTGACCAAATGGTTGTCAATCAATCAACAGTATTGTGCATTTCCTTTGTTCACTGCAATAATGTGATCAACATTTCTTACTCTGAGAGAGGGTCTGACTGGATCACTGATGTATATGGAATCGAAATCTGTCTGTCAGTTTTTAATGTGGTGATAATGTTTCCGTGTTTTCTAATTTATAACAGATTGTGTTGAAAATATTATTTATTTTTCTTGTTGTGACTCATAAAAAAATACCAGCAATGAGATGATCCAATATGGCTCATACGCAAAGACAGCACCGCAACAAAGCTGATACTGAGTCATCATTTTTCTTTTTGTTTTGTTTTTTTGCACTTCTCACTAAGTTTGTTTGTGTGCATAATCATGAAAAACACAAAAAACTGTGGCGGTAAATTAGCAGAAACCAGCAACAGCTGCAGTCACAGCAGCAGCAGCAGCAGCAACAGTCGAGCAGCAGCCAAGCATACTGTCCATGCAGTGTGTGAGGGATGGTGTCCAGCAGACTGCGATGCAGAAGGATGGGGGTGTGAGTGCAGGGCACATTACTTTCAGTGTGCAGAGTAGCAGAACTGCCTCTCAGCATCTGAACTCACTTTGCCCATCACATCTCCGACATCCTCCTCAGCGTCTCACTGCAAACAGCATCGAGCACTGAGATGATCTATGAGCTGGTTCCCTGTATAATCCCAAGGTGTTCTTTATTACTATTTAAATTCCGTCTCATTTCACAGGCCTCGTGCACACTGGCCTCACTGGGATTCTGCGCATGGTTTTGATGAAAACAGCACCAGAAATCCAGCACACAAACCAGTTGCCTCTTCTGCCTCTGACTCCCACTGAATAAATAATTGAAGCTTTAGACAAAGAATCATATGAGCCTGTTATGGAATATTTTGTACCCGTGACATAATTGCAAATGTAACATTAATCACTCAACATCCACCTTTTCTGGATGAGCATGAATGTTAATAGCCGATTATGCAAATTGTCAGTTTTGGGGTGATGGGTTTTGACTATATAAAATTAGCTTATTGTTCCTTTTGTGATGATTTGAGTCTCACTAGCTGCAGTGGCCTTTGTAAAAAAAAAAAATGTTTAGTGAGACAGATGCTGTGGATAGACGAGCAGTGTTTTTATACTGTGAATGGCAAACACAGTGTGTATTTACATAGTGACACTGTTATGCTTTATCCTTTTCATATGTCACATGTTATCCTACATAAATCAGTAAAGTCTTGTGTGTTTTTTAAGCACTATGTCCAAAAATGGGTCGTAAATTATAGAGCGTCCCGAGAAGGAGACAGTGCGGTACTTCAAGCTTACGGCAAAACAGATTGAGGTTGAATTATTGACGAGAGTCATTTCTGTTTGCCTGTGGATGCCTGCCAGTGAGGGGTGCTTGCCACCAACTCTGTGTCAGTTTATTTTGAATATAAAGTATCTATATTAGTTTAGTCTAGATAAACTCCTGTATGTAAGATATGGATCTAAGAGTACAGGAAAGTCTCATGCTATGCCCTGATGTTGTCCTCTCTAGGTTATTAAGGTTGGTCCTCTGGGTCACAGGAAGAGGATCATTGCCTCTCTAGCAGAGAGACCCTATGAAGAGGCTCCATCTAAGTCCCGTCGTCTGTCTCCAATTATGGTAATGCATTTCATATTTTCCCACATTTTCTCTAGAATTCACAAAAATACGGTCAGCTCTAAAAGATGGAAGATGTTTTTATTTAAAGCACCAGCCAGACTGCAGCAGTGTTAGTGCTGCTATTTAACCACTGTCGACACTTATTCGATTAATAGATCAGATATGCTTAATGTGCTTAGTAAGAAGGATAGCTCTGCTCATACCCTTGATATAACACACATATTGTGTCACTCTTGTCTGTTATGAGATTTTTTTTTTTCCCTCAGCATGTTTAGCCTCGTTCCTGTGTGCTGTTATATTTTAGTTTATTTTTTTCTTACTCTACAACAATCCAGACAGAGCTGAAGTGTGAAGCAGCATGGCACGGTTGAGCTGTTTTTCTATACCGACATCATTTTGTGAGAAAATGGATCCTTTTTCTTTCTGCAGCGGAAATCTAATTTTGGAATGAGATTCTTCAATATCATTATGTTCACAACAGTTAAATACTGAGGGCTGATTTCCCAGGCAGATTAAACTGGGCTAAAAAGAATTGAGAATCTCCATGGAAGAGGCTCTTTTTGTCGAGGATTAGGCTTGGATGTAGATCAGGAAAACCAGCCTGTGTAGACAGTGCTTTCAAATCATTAATCTGTGTGTGTGTGTGTGTGTGTGTGTGTGTGTGTGTGTGTGTGTGGATGCGTATGGCAGTTCCATGACCTCCTATCCCAGACCACATCTCCCCTGAGTCAGCTGGACCCCTACACCAGTCGCTCCATGGACATGCTCCTTCCCCTGACCGAGTCAGATCGCAGGCGAAGAGGAGTCGACCAAGACTGTAGTGTATCTCTGCGTTCTTATAGCGAGAGGCCACGTTCTGTAGTGAGTGCCACCTTCTTTTACCTAAATGCTTTTCTCCAACAATGTCTGTAGCTTTCAGCAGATGCAGGAGCACAATCAGGCACAAAGAAATGACAAAGATGCAAAGAAAACAGCCTGTTCTCTGTTTCCGCACACAGAAAACCATTGACAATAAGTCAGTCAGATTAATTGCAAGCCTTTTCTACAAACCCTTGTTTGACCTTCAATCTAACATACATAATATTTACAGTATATTTAGTCTTCCTAGCCATAGGTTTGACATCATTTGTCTTATCCAGTGTCTAACATTTGGGTTTTTCTTGGTACTGAGGCTCATATTGTTTCCTGCTTGTTATCAAGTGGAAATAACTTTGGGGGTATTGGTATTTCGTTTTAAATAATCACATCACTCTGACCTCTTCTTTCTTTTTTAAATAAATAAAAGAAACAAATAAATAAATGCTGCCGAAAGTTAAATGTGTTGTGCTGGTCCGGATGTAAAACGAAGTTTTGCATTGAAGGGTGGATGTGCAGAGTGATTGATTAAAGCAAAATGTAACTAGAACCAGTGAAAAAAGCAGAGGTGCATTCAAGGTTGTTGGGTTTTTACATTGTATTTTTGCTGCGTAGCCAGGTCTAAGCAGAGATGTTCAGACATCCTTCCACTCAGCCACCTCCTACAGCTCTTGCTTAGTCCTTAATCTTGGAGATATATAAACTCTCCAGTATGTCCTGGGTCTGCCTGAGGCTCTCCTCTTGATTAGACATACCTGATAAACCTCAACTAGGAGATGTCCTGGAGATATCCTGATCAGCTCATACCACCTTGTGGCTCTAATCTTAAGGATGTGCTCAGATGTACGTAGAAAATACAGTCGATGGAAAGTTTTGGAAACCCACATTTTGGAGCTGACATTTTGAATCAATATAGTTGGAAAACTCAATGTCATATTTAATCATCTGTCTGATATTTTCTCCCTGTCCAAATAAACATTTGAAGCACTGCTGATTCTTAATGAACAAAAACTTGAGTTTATTTCTCATATATAAATATGTGTAATTTTACCTAATTAAGCTAATCTTAACTTCCATTAAGTCCCCAAACTGATAAATAGAATATAGAAAATATGTGTAAAATATAAAAAAAATAAATTGATGATCATTGTGATGAAGTAGTCTAAGGAAGAAAAAACAAAAAAGACATGAAGTGCCATTGAGCATTTTTTTTTTTTTAAATCTTTGTAGACTATTGTTTCTTCTTTAAGAGAAGAAACCAAGAATAACACAGTGATCAAATCTTAGCATTTGTTAAAGGTCAAACTACAACACAAACAGTGAAGCTGGCATAGCTGCTTTCTGACTCACTGAGGCCAATCTGGAAGCACACGGGAGCGTCCACAAATAAGGAAAGGGAATATGGTACCACTGCTGTATAAAAATCAATACTTACAATTTCCATAAAATCTTAGTGTGTAATGATCATCATAAGTATATTTTACTCTGACAGTGATTCATGAAAGCACTGAGCACAGCCTACACTGACCTTAAGGCCCAGCATGCATAATATTTATTAGTTTCCTAGCATAAAAGACTTGCATTAAACTGCTGACCAGACATCTGCCTTCACACTAATGTTCAGTGGTCAGAAACCCTTTACCTTGCCAACTTGATGGATGCACAAATTAGTATTTGAAATGAGTGTGGTTACAAAGATCCTGCAAAACATTGAAAAAATAGCATTTTATCCCCTTTAATATCTACAAAAATTGAACACAAGGCAGAGAATATTTTGTTCTTGGATCAGTCTGTTCTCTTTATTGCATTTAGCAGCCTGTTCATTTGCATCTGCAGGACAGACACAGCGACCGGCATAAAGAGTCTCGTCTAAACCTCCGGCCGCCGAGCCACTCTGCTACCTATGCCACGGTCTCCGCCTGGCATCACCAGCCTGAGAAACTCATTCTGGACTCCTGCGGGTACGAGGCAACAGTAAGTCACTTTTACTGTCTTCAGCATAGATGCCAGAATATGCTGTAAATATGTTATAGATGGACTATTAAACACTATTAAACAAGAAATAGTGTAGAACACTTTTATTCAAATACATCCTGTGCTTGCGATGGCCCGTCTGTGTCTGTAGTTGACTTCGTTTGCCAGCACCAACTTTTAAATCATTTTTTAAATTGTGTTTTGACTCTTTCCTCTAGTATCTAGGATCATTGATAATCAGGGATCTACGAGGGATTGAGTCCACACAAGATGCCTGTGCAAAAATTAGGGTAAGTATTTATCAATGTCCTTCTAAGAGCAAATGTAAAAGCCATCGTGGTAACACCCAACGCTTACACGTAGTTGGGGAGAGAGCTATAACTTTATGTATAGAATAACCAGTTAAACATACTTTTTATTTTAATTTGAAAAAATTGGTGGTATTTTCCCAAAATAAGGTTTAAAAAGCCTTTTTTTTTCTTACAGGTTCTTGCCGGTTGTTTTTTTTTTTTTACTACTTTAATTTACATTGTGGGCAAACACCATGCTAGTTCATGCCATCAATCCAATAATAAATAATTTTTTAAGTCCACTAAAATACAATAAAGTAACAACTAGATGTATCTGGCAGCAAACAGCTGAAACTAAACCTTTAACTTGCTTTCATGTGAGCAGCAATACTGTTGGTTCATGATCTGTGTTCAGGTTATTATAAAGGAGATGATCAGGCATATTGGTTCAAAAGAGCCGATGTTCGGGGGTTGGGAGGCAGTCGTCTGCTGCGACTGGTGAAAACATGAGGGGAAAGAAGAGAGAAAAAAGAAGTATGAAACAAGACAAAGCCTAAATTGTAATAACAATAACTGAAAAGTGTTTTTATCCGTCATAACAATTAATAAACTCCCCAAAACAGGCAGTGATTTTTTTTCTTTCTTCTCACTTATTCTTTTTGTATCTATTCCAGAAATCCAAGGACTCCAAAAAGGGTCCAGTTGTCATACTGTCCATTACCTATAGAGGTGTTAAGTTCATCGATGCAGCCACAAAGGTAATGGGAATTATTGATTATTGACCTGTCCAATGCAAACACTGCTGTCGACTTTCTCACTGTCCATTAGTGGTTGATTCCCATTTAGCGCTCACTTCATTCCTGTCTTCATTAGACTATAGTAGCAGAACATGAGATCAGGAACATCTCATGTGCCGCGCAAGACCCAGATGACCTCTGCACATTTGCATACATTACCAAGGATCTGAAGAGCGGCCACCACTTCTGTCATGTCTTCAGCACTGTGGAAGTGGTGAGTAACATCAGCCCTGTGATTGATTTAATAGAATTAGTACTATAAGCATAATACACTGTAATTATGCTAATATATTAAAAGAATCCACTATAGACAGCCCCATATTTTCATATCATTGTGGAACATTTTGCAAATTTTTGGGTAAATAAAGAAAGAAAACCAAAATGTCCCATTGTAGGACGTCATATATCCTGCAGTTAAACCTGCCTTGAGCATCCTATGGATTATTTTCTTGATTGGCTCATCAAATAGCTTGATTAAAGACCCACTCCTGCTATGCATGGCATTTCCATGCACAAGCACAAATTATGTTGTCATTTGAGTCGAAAGGTCTGTTAAAAGGTCAGCAGTGAGGTTTCATTTTTGGCAGCTCGACCACTGTGGGGGCACTTTAACTGCAGGGAAACATTTTTTGTTTGTGGGTTTGTTTTTGTTTTTTTAATGAACTGCATTGAAAAAGATCTTTACAGGACCAAAAAAACCACTGCTGAGCCTCGATTATTTATACTTCACACAGTTCCTCCATGCACAGAATGTCAGATTAAAAGCTGCTTTAGCTTTTCTCTGTAAATGCATCATATTTAAACAAGAGCCTGTGGATAATTATACAAAGTAATTATCCTAAAAATGTGAAGAGCAGCGCTTTTGTGTGCTGCGAATTTGCTGAAAACAAGTGTTTGCAAACCAAATTGAATAGTGGTTAACTCAAAACAAATACTGTAACACGTTCAGAAGACTTTTTTAGTCCAAGCTTTGTAGCGTAACTAATACAAGGTGCTTAGTTGTGTTTTTTTATGGAAATTAAATGTTTACTGAGCACACAAGCAAAGTGCATAAAGATTTTGTCTTTGTTGTGTGCGGTCATTTAAAGTCAGCTGTTAAAAAGTTGTTTATGCCTGCTTTGCTTTTCGTCACATATTTCAGTACAATGAATCTTTATTTTCCACTCACACAGACACAGACCTACGAGATCATCCTAACGCTGGGACAGGCATTTGAGGTGGCTTATCAGATGGCGATTCAGTCCAGGGCGAGACACTACATGCCTCCTTCATCTCTGGGCTCTGAGGTCATAGACACCAAAACCAGCCGTCCTGTATCTCAGTCCTGGAGCAGCATGCGAAGATCAGCAGTGAGTACCAGCCTATAAAACCTTAAGAAAATCGTGGCGAATGTGTGCATCTCTGAGTGCATTTGAGTGGTGAGGTTGCTCTACACGTTAAAAGGAAAGCGGGTGTGAAGGAACATACTTCAAAATAGGTAGACAGACCCTGTGACCCACTTTTTCTCCACTGCTGAACCCCTAATGGGCCACCTACAAAGGAGGATTTGCTGTGCGTGTGGTAGAAAGTGATGAGTCATTACTTTGCTCTGTGAGTCACTCCAATCAGAGGAGACTTTCTTTTTGTGCATATGTGAAGCGTGATGAATGATTCCTTTTATTTGTTGCTAACAGGGGGGTGGGAGGTGGTGTGTGATTTCCTCTGGGATTTTTCTAAGCTTGTGCACAGCCTCGTTGGTCAGAACCACCCGCTGCTTCCTCACTTCTGATTGAGTGTGCTGCATAAATGTTCAGGTATACCCTGAGCATTGATGTATTGACCTTTCAGGCTGCATATAATAAGCACTCAGTGATCACTGTCACCTGAGAGCGCTGCACAGCCGCCACTAGGAGCATGCACACACACACACTGCTGGACCACTTGCTTATTCAGAGACACAAATCACATTGTTTTACTACCTGCCTGCAAGGATAATATATGGAGTGATCACAGAGCTGCATAATGAGCCTGCTGGTTGTTTAAGTTTTAGATGAGAAGAGTGGGGGGGGGGGGGGGGCTGATTTCTGTCAGCTGCGATTTGTTTTAATACACTTCGCTGCTACCAAGTGAAGTGAAACAAAAACTGTGACAATCATGAAGGTTTCTTATGTATTTTACCTAAGAAGAGATTGACTGTTTGCTAAGCCCTGTCCTCTGTAGTTTTCATAAAGACAATATTTCCTAAAACAAAAAATATTTATCAACTGTTACTGTCAGGTTTTTTCCCCCTCTGGTTTTAAAACAAAAATATTGTAAAGGAATCTTAAGTATGCATCTCAAAATGAAAAAAAAAAAAGTCCAGTGTATGCCCATCGGCCAGATTCGTTAATGGCTGTTTCCCTTAAAGAAATCCAGTTGCGATTGGTCGGTGTATTTCTTACGCCAGGAAAAGCCCCACCCTACTATTATCATTAAAATACATAGTTATCAGAAATAATGCAGTGACTAAAACATATGTCATTAGATGACATGTATACATTACTGTTATTGGGTTAAATAGTACTCAATGACATGACATATTAGGAAACCAAAATATTTGAGTGTTTGCCCATTTAGTGTCAGAGCTTTGAAATGAAGCAGAAAATGGTAAACATAAGTGAAAACAACTGTTAAACCAGTGCGCTAAGACAGATTCAAAAGCTGCACACCTCTGGCTCAATTTCACAAACTTCGCCAGCTCATCATCTATGCACGAATATTTTTTGTCGTGTCTAAAGCTAGCTAACCCTAGTATTTTATCTGTGCTGTGGATAGAATATTTCTAAAAATGCTTTACAAAGCTTCCACTGTTAATTAGCGTGATGATCAAATGTTGCTTACTTGAGTAACTTCAGCTGGAGTGTAAATGTGCCCATATTCAATAAAGAAAAGGGCCTAGCCAGTAATGTTAACCTTTGACAGACCCCAGGATGCACTCAGGAAAGGAACAGTGCAAAGTGGATTTCTTAATAATGATGTATGTTCTTGAGTTTCTTGGCTTTGGGAATAAGTTTGTAATCTTTGGTGTGTTTGTTTGCTTTTTAAATTGGAATATAGGAACAACACTGATGCAACCTTCATAGCTATTTCCAGTATATAATTGCTTCACCGGGATCACTGACAAATATTGATATGTGAATTTGAACAATTTATAGAAATACTGTTACCCTGGACAGTTAATTTCTCAAATCAGATGCATGCACAGTTATTGTAGGTTTGTAGGTACTAAACTAGTCTTCTGGGCATGCTGCTGATTTCTTTAAACAGTAAAAACACTCGTAAATGAATTCCTCACACTTTGCTCCATCTTTACTATAGCCACATGCACGCCACTTGAGCAAGTGGAGAAATCCAACGCTTCACAGACCTGCCATATGGAGGGCCAAAAATGACACAAGTATAAATAAATACTGCCATGCCTAGCTGGAGCTACTAAGCTATAATTGGACCGTCAGTATTCATGGACAGGGTTAAGTAAACAGTCAATGACAAGAAAACTCAAAGATGCTGAGAAATTTGCCCTCTTGAGCTTTAAGGACAGATAATGAACTGCTCGTTCTGCTGCTTCTGGATTTCTACACTGTCTGTTTAGTGCATATAAATTCTCTGTCCCTCTGCGCTCTTCTTTTTTTTAACATGTCTTTATTCTTGTCTTCTTGGTCCTCCTGCTTCCCAGGGTGCCCCTCTGCTCGAATGCCGCTGCTGTCACTGTCACACGTGTACTACCCACCGTCCTTCCTTCCTCCCGTTGCACTCTGTTAGCCCTGGAGTCCAGGTCCTTCTCTTTCCTTTCCTCTATTCAATCCTTAATCATGCATCTTCTTACACACAATTCCCTCTCCTCTTTATTTTTCTTGCATCTGAGTGCTTCGGTGCACCTCGCCTCCACGTTGTGTGGTTATTAGTATTTCAACCATGAACCTCATCCTTTTATTTTCCCATCTCTCATCTTCATCTTACATTTTAGTGTTAAAATGCAATTAGCTCTGTGGTTAAACCCATTCGGGGACGAGCAACTCATTGATGTGATTTACCGTCTTTATATGAAGACTGTTGGCTAAATTATGCCAGTGTGGGTTTAGCCCATTGCGCCAATAACATGATGGCTGAAGTTGTTTCTGCTCGATGGTTTTAAACTGTTTCTCAATTCTTGTGTCTTTTTAAGATTTTTTCAACTGAAGGTGTCTTTCATAAGCAGGAAATTTCAGATTGCCAAACGCCTACATTGAGATTTTTTTCAAGCTAATTAAAAGTCAAATGTATTTCTAAGTAAATTACTCAGCGTAATGCATGTAGAATTATGTGTCTTTGCCGTTTGTGCTATGACAGTAGCCAATGGTGTAGAGCATGGTGCTTTTGAACTACTAATCAGCGTATGTTTTAACTCCCAGAGGGTCGTATTGTTGGTTTTACTGCCGCTGCTTATACAGGCTGAGGGTCTTTTCTGTCAGACATCATCCATGTTGTGGATTGAGCCCTGAGTGTCTGTGATTATAACATGATCACTGGACTGTACCTCTAATCCACATGCACGTGTGTGAGCTGAGGACTTGTCAGTGTGGCGCAATGGCCTCCACTGCCACACGTCTCACGCCCTCCTCTCGTCCCTCCTCCCTCCCTCCCCCGGCAGATCGACCCCCTGGAGATGGACCCAGACATGCAGTCCCTGGGCAGCACCACCTGGCTCTTGGACCAGCGGGACGCCAACAGGCGCCCTGTCAGCACCAAGTACGAGACCACCATATTCTGAGGCCGGACTCCCACAGCCGCCCCTCTGCACCCCCCTGTATTTTCCTCTGCCCCTGCATCCGGTTCTCTATTTATCTCTCACACTCACACATATATACATGTGAGCCCCGTGCCTTCTCACTGTGATGGTATAGCATCCCTCAGGGCTGCCTACTCCTGCACCCTCCTTTGCCCTGCCCAGCGACCCAAACCAACCTCCTACCTGCCATGACAAACACTCCTGCGGCTCCCCCATGCCTCCCCAACACCCCCTGGCAGCCTCCGTCGCCTGTTGCTGCTACAGCCAATGGCGGAGCTCTGGAACGGATGATCCTGGACTGATCTCATTTTACAGTGGCCCCGCTCTCTCAACCAAACTGCCTCTTCCTCCTCATCCTCCTCTTCCTGACAACTTGCATCTGCCTCCAAATCCCCGATAGCTCCCAGAGGTTGCATCTTTATTATTCGTCCTCTTTCAAGCCATTTTTTTTTTTTAAAAATTGATTCTCCACAGACAAAACAGGCATGCTCATTTTTTCTCTTGCTCTGTCTAGACTTCACACTGGCTAAAGGCAAGTTGAAGTATTTCCAGAAGTGTTGAGTTTATATTATTTTAAAAATGGTTTTCTGTTAGACGTTTTGGGAAATATGTCTAGCAGAGAATTACGTCAGGATATTGACAGTCTCACAGGTGTATAGTTAATATAAAGCTGAAACAGAAATCACACAGGCTACATATCTCAATAAGCACATTCACCAAAGCATTCTCCCACTGATTATTGACAAATTTCAGCTATTTAACAAATAGCTAAAGAAACGGTCTAATATTATTAGATAGGTTAGATTATAAGTATACTGCACGTTTTAGTTTTCACACCAGCCTAGACACAGGCGACCCCTCCTCTCCCACCCTGGCAACCTCCAGTTACTAGGGGAAAAAAAGTGTAATGGTTGCTGAGGTTATTGGGGTCACTGTGAAATTGGTTGCTAAAGCCCATCGTGCAACTTTCCTTGCGATTGTTTTGGTTTCCAGCAGATTGCCACTGGTGCCCGTTGTTCACATGGAAGATGCCAACTCATCTGCAAACACTTGCTAATTATGCACAGAGTGACCATTCATTTTCAAAGTAAAAGGTGCTGTTGAAATGTGTTGCTTGCATGAAAAGAGCAATTTTTACTTTTGAAGGTGAACAGTCTCCAGTTTTAGTCTGCAGTGCACTTCCTAAGGTTTCACTACCACTCGGGAAGTAGCTGTGGCAAGTGTTTATAGACAAGTCACCCTCCTTGATGTAAAGTACAGGTGAACTTGCAGTCTTGACAACCAGTGCAATCACAAGCAAGTTTTTGATGCAGCTCCATTTTAGCAACCAAGTTCACCCAGCAGCAGCCAGAAATCTCCGCAACTAGTCGGGGATTAAATATTTTCCACTAACGACCCGTGGTTGCCAGGGGGACCAGTCTCTAGACCTGTGTGACTGAGGCCTAACTGAGATGTGGGGTTTTTTTTTCCAACCTAGCTTTTGTTTTTCCATTCAGTTTAAGTTAACTATAACAACCTCAGTCCACATCCCAAATTTCAAAGTTCCTCCCATCAGGGTCCACAGATTAGGAACCGCTGGGTTAAACAAGCCACATCGTTAGGGAGCTTTAGTGGTGCTGATTGTGTTTCATTTTCTAAAGGCAGGTTAGCTAGTTATAAGATTGTATGCCAAACAGATTAAAGCATTTCTACTTAGTTTATCCCAAAAGTTGGTAAATGTCTGTGTTATAGCAACCAAAACGAAAAACACAACCAAAAAAAGAATGGCTTAAATAAATTCATACAATAAAAATAAAATAAAAGCAAAAACTACTGAAAAGAAAGTTACATTTTCAGTTCAGTATCGGTTCTTGTGGCAGCTGAGCTTAATTAAGCAGGTGCTCTGCTACCTGTAAATCCAGTCAGCTCCATATTAAATGTACAGTTGTGTCCCCTTGCACAATTCCCAGCAAGCATATTCTCCAAAATGTTAACTTTTTCTTTATTGTGTCTTTTTGGTATCACACAGATAGATTTCAAGTCTGTAGCTTATATTTAGTTTTTTTTATTATTATTATTATTAACATATCTTTTTCATTTACACAATTGTTTGGTTGTTTTGCCTCTCGACAGTTATAATTTTTTTTCTTTCTCCATCTGTAGCCTGTCCTGTCTTACCAGGCATCTACCACTGTGAAGCACTATGAGGAGGCTGCTTTGATAGCATGGGATGCAAGATGGACAATTAATCAATGAAAGACAAAACAGCAACATGCAGCAAACAACTTGTGTTTTCTTTTTGTTGTTGTTGGGGTTTTTTCTACGCATTTGTACAATACTCATAGAAAGACCACAAGGAATCGGTCACGAATCTAATCACTGATGTCTGGACTCAAAACGGACCAAAAACTGAGACCTCGTAAACTCACACAAATACACACATACACACCCAGAAGGACAATATCAAGGACAACAGCCTTACTTCATTACGGTTATCTATAATCAACTAAAATCCCCTGACCTGCCCGAACACCACCACCCAACAACTGCACGCCTCCACCCTGCTTCTAAAAGACTTTAAAGGCAAAAAAAGAAAAGAAAAAAAGGCAACACTTCTTATTTCCTGCTGTATTTAAACTGACTGTGACTAGCTGGGATGACGTTGATGCAGAGATGGTACAGTTTTTGTCAGGATGAGTCTTTGCTCTGGCCTTGTACTGCCCAGTGCCTCTCAGCAGTCGTGGTAGCACTGAGAGCCTGAAAATCACAGCTTCTTCTTATTGTCAGTTTAAACAAAGAAAAAAAAATGAAAAGGAACACTGTGTTTAAAAACATGGCACTATCCCTTTGTTTTCTTTTTTTCTTATGGTGCAAATTTGACATTCGTGGATTTTTGTGATACTTTTTGATAGACGGGGCATAACTGAAATGTGGGTTGGGGGGAATGATTACGAAGGGATTGTAAAGAATCCCAACATTACTACCAGAGGCAAAAAAAAAACCATAAACAAAACGTAAACAAAGTTTAAAAAAGAATATTGGGTGTATTAATGAGCCTCTAGCACAATCTGATGCACATATCCCGTCATAGCATCTTATTATCATGATTACTTGAGTAGGTATCCATGCTGTTTCACTCCAGTTTAGAATTAGGTACAGTACATGCAAAGTGTGTTACTTTGAGGGGGTGAAAAGATTTTATTCCACTACATTTAAAGAGCCAAATCTAAATGTTGCTCTGGTGTCGTGTTAATGCGAGTGGATTTGTAATGCTGAGAGCGTGGTACCATTTTTGTTTTTCTTAAAAGATTTTCCTCCTGCACTGTGACTGAAAAAAAAAGGTCGTCGTGAAGTCGACACATATCTGTGGGTTCTCCCCTGTGTGCACTACCTGCTGTGCGTGCTGTATGCCTTGTTTCTGTCTGTCCTCATGGGAGTTTGGACTCTTACATCATTGGCCACTGTCCTTGTTTTTTGTGTGCTGCGGGAGAAGTGAAGGATTGAGCTCGTGGAGGCTGACTGATTTTATTTTTTTTATTACGGTGTAACCGGCCTGCGTGCGGTACCGTGGCTGTGTCATTGCCACTCTGTTTCTGACTGTTAACTGTTAGCTTCCACTGACGATTGCATGTTGGCAGTGTGTTTGTGTTTTCGTACCCTTTGATGCACTTGGCCTGAGCAGTCTCTCTGTATGTACCGTAGCAGTGTCTCGTCTCCTCTCACTCACCTGCCATTCGCTTTTTACGTTCCCTCTCCCCGTCACACGCCAACTCAGCGCTTCACCCTCATTTCGTTTTGCCATCGTCGTCCAACATTTTGTCACGTATGTTCTCCCATTCTGTGTGTCACCGAAACAACCTGCTCTATTATGGATGCACAATATAAAAGCATTACACTTAAATGAGCAGCAAGCTATTTAAAGCAAGTTTTGGTGGCATGATATCGCTGTGCATGTAACCGCTCTTTTTAACATTGGTGTTTTCCTTGTGTAGCTCGCCCCAGCGTTCAAGTTTCCGGATACCAAGCTGTGAGTTGAAGGGGAGCAGCCGATGCGAGTGTGTTTGTGTGTGTTGAGTTATAGCGGGCAGAGCAGTGTGAAAGAGCTAGAGAGAAACTGAGAGGTAAGCCTTATGCAATGTGCAGGGCCAAACCAGCGCTTACTCTGACATTTAGATCTCACTCCGTATATCCCCTGCTCCTCCACTGCCCCTGAGATGAATCCCAACACAGACTAAAAGGTAAACCGGTAGTCCCACATCACTGGCTAAACAGGACCTGTGTATCACTCCTGTCTTGAGAAAGGTCACTCAGAAAGGTCAAGTCTATTTCCTGGCCTCCGTGTGACTTTCTGATCTTGTTATGTAGGTACTGTAATGTTTAGAGCACTGTAGACTATTAATGATATAGACCATTAATGAGCATTTCTATTGATTCAGGTCTATTGAAAATGTGGGAATTATTATTAAAGGGTAACAAAATGTAGAGGAAAAGAAAAAAACTGTACCAGCATACAATGCTTTGCCCATGTTTCTGGACAGAGTATGGTTTGTCAATGAAAATGTGATACTGTTTCAAATTTCAAAGCAATATTATATTAATGACATTAAATAATACAAAGACTAAAGAATCCCTCTCACGTCTGTTGTCAGCATTGATTTCTTTTATATGGCTGAGTAGTTAAAAGCAGAAACATTACACCAGCTGTTTAAAATTTAAAGTGACAAATACAACAAACATGGTAATTAATGTACAATTATACTTTCACTCTTTCTCCTGCCAAAGAGATTAGTGGGTGGTGCAACTTTTTATTCTAAACAAACGATTAGCCCCCAGTCTCTGTTTCTCTCATTTCTCTAACTGCATTCAAGTCAGAGCCAAGCATCCAGGTGCCTGGTGAAAACACACACACACACACACACATCAGTATTCAACACAGTAAACGTAGCATTTGCACAACATGAAGAAACATTTTTCTGTCAGGTATATGTTTATCAGTTCTGTTGGGACGTATAGCAAAGTCAAAGTTAAATGAGAATTGCCTGTCCTTTTTTTGCATGTTTTTGCTAACCGTATGAATACAATTCTTCAAAACTGGCATTGTTTTAGAAATGTTTTATTTTAGCTACATTCCAGCTATGGGTATACATTTAATTTAAATAGAAAATGAAAAGCTGACTCTTTAAAATGCATGTTGGGTCATTCTGCATAGCTCTCAAACCTAGCAGCTCAGTCACACTACAGTAAAGCAGGAAAAAAAATTGCCCATTGCTTTGTGTTTGAATCCATTCGTTTATTCAGTTTTTGCAACTGGAGACCGATTGACTATAGTTGTGGCGACCAAGTGGTCAACCAGAGGTTGAGCGTGTAGCACCCTAAACCTCTGGACAAGCACACTGGACTGCAAGACGACTGCATTGGTCACCGATAATCGCCAGAAAGTCAAATAATTGCCATTTAATTTATAAACGCAGACAGACTGGCAAACAATCTGAGTTAGTCTACTCCGATGAGTACAACCTGCCTGCTGTCCTGCAGCAACTATGTGAGTATTTGAGGAGGAATTTCAAATCTATGAGGGGCTTGCTGGGCCCCACTGAATATAAGTTAATGTCGGTTTCTGTTTAATGAGAATTCCTGAAGCATTTGAGATTTTCACTCATTTATCACATTTAATTGCTGTATTTTCACAAATGCAATGTTACTGCGAACTTAACTCCAGTCAGCCACAAACTGATAGTGGACTGGCTGTGCTGCAGTAAGATTCCAACGTGATGCAATAATTTTGGTCGTGTCATGGTCTCCTACCACTGCTTTACCTAGTGTGACTGTAGCATGAAGTATTAGAAAACAACAAAGCAACACTGGAAAAAGTTAATATAAACTTTATCTTTACTGAAATTGATTGACTGAATATAAAAGGTGGATGTAGATAGGGGTGGATGAATCTGATATTTGGATCTGCTACCAATGGGTCCTTCTGTTCAATTTAAATCTAGATTTTACTGAATTAATTTCATTTCTGTGTTTCATGAGTCAAAAGCATGGAAGCTAACATGGAGGAAGCTAAAAGCAAAGAAATAGGAGTTTATTTATGACTTATAAGTTAACTTATTTGCTGAAAAGCTCAGACTCGGATGCTTTCTCTATCAGCTTCTCTCTCTTGTTTGCTCACTCTCGCTGGTCCTCACTCTTGTTATGCTCAGTGTAACACTTGTTAAAAAGCTTTTATTGCATTACTACAGTAACATACAGTAACATGTTGTCAACTCCATGTGGTATTATTTCATCTCATGTTTCTGTTATTGGCTTTACCCCACGCATGCATAAAAGGTGTGCTCACAGTGACAGCAGGTAAAGGAGAAGTTCATTTGAATTTCATTTATATAGCGCCAAATCACAGCAGTAGTAGCCTCGAGGCACTTTGAGAAGTGTCACTGTAAAGTATGCAGTGGTCACTCGCAGAGCTAAAATAAGACTAATTTGAATAAATTAGACGCATAACATTTTATTTATGAAAAGTATATTTGAAAGTATAATAAGTCTTTTATTAAAAAACAAATACAAGTTACCAGGTATCGTATCATCACAATTGGGTGCATCACTAAGGTAGCGACCAATGAAATCACCAACTGTCTGCTTCTGCATTTATAATTATTATTTATTGTATGAGCGGGGGGGGGGGGAAACTGTATAGTTGTGACCAAATCTGTTTTTGTACCAAGATTGTGGATTAAACATGAGAGTCAATGGAGACACAAGTGGTCACTAAAGGAACTGCAGTTTTTCCTCACTTGTACACTGTCTGACTTTGACTGCTTCCAGAATTGGCCCCTGTTGGCCATTATAAAGAATCTAGGTTTAAGCCGTTTATGCACTGGCTTTACTTTATAGACCCCAGGGCTATGTCCATCTTTTTTATACAGTTTGTTAATGGGTTACAAAAATAGTGCCAGAAGCAAATAAAAGGGCACAAATTGGTTTCTGAATACTTCCTTTGCTTGTTGGCAGTCAGCTATAGCTCCAAACAGTCACTCCAAACATTTGAAATGTTAGCGTGTACATACATTTAAAACAGGACTCTTGTAAGCTTCACTACAATAACATGTAATGGGGGAAAAAATACTAAAAACCGTATTAGTATTTTTTAAAAAGAAAAAAAAATACAGATTTTAAAATAAGACCTCTTTAGGATTTAACTTATCCCATTGTATGTGCATCCTGTAACAGTTTTTTTCTGAAATATTGCTTAAAATGTAACAAGGTGAACGATAATTTCTTTCAAGCTCACGTGTTTTCATGTCTTTGAATGGCTGGTGGAAAAAATATATCACTTTGGTATTTGTTTAGTAGCACATACCCGCTCCAATGTCAACGACTGAAAGAAACACAAGTATATTTTTGATTCAAGAAGAAAAAAAATAAAATAATAAAAATATTGAAAAGGTGCATGCTGTCTTTGGTAAGTTACTCATAAACATTTTTCAACATGAAGAGCTACATATTAAAGCTTAAGTATTATTTACAGACTCATCATATGTTCTTTGGTGCTCTGATTTCTAAAACCATTCACATTCAGCGTCTTAAAATGGCTAAATATAATAATTATAGCTTTCACCTGGGTCAGAATTACTAAAATTTCTTTCACGTGTTTGTTTTTTTCAAGGCAGTAAATATGTATAAGGCAACACAGGATTTTGGTTCTGTGCCTTTGTTTCTTTAAATTGCCTAAGAATGTAGCTACAAACTGAAAGGGTCAGCCTCAGTTTAGCGCGAGTCCTCCCCAGCCTCGGCCCCTACTGGCTGGAACAGCAGTTTCCTGAGGATGGGCGCATAGAAGGGACCAAAGACTGTTTGGTTGAAGTGGACGATTCGCCCAAAGGCCGTCCCCAGCTCAACTAGCTCAGCACTCAGCAGCCCGAGGGGAGCAGGCAGCTCTGGACTCCTTTTAGCAGGGCCGCCCCGCAGCGTGTCCTGGAGGAAACCCTGTACCCTTTCTCCTGTTTGATGGAGAGAAGGAGGGAGAGAAGTCAGCTCTGCAGCAGCACACATCCAAGTTTAAACAGAGATTATCTAAACTCAGCAGCATTAAAGTGCAGGAACATGTACTTATCTATCTTAATGAAAATATTTTTCCAGGACCGCTTTTTTTTTAACCACTCTGTTTGGCCAAGTTATCCTAAATTTTAATGAAGTAAGAACTTAACCAAAAACCTGATGCCTTCTCAATGTCTTTGAGGACACACTGGACATCATGCCAACATATGCCAAGTTTTCAGCTAATAGCTCTTTGGAATCATCTTGTTGTTTATAGATTCAACTGAAGACATGGGAACAGGCTGCTAATAACAGTGTGACAAACACTGGTTTGTCCCTTAAGTGCTTATTTGAATGACTCATAAGTCAGGTTCAAGTGGTTTAACAAACAAAAAATATTCCTGTGAAAATGGTCAGGTACAAGGAGTGGACAGAAAATGAGTGGAAAAAGCAGGCAAAAGTCAAAGCACACGTTCAAAAGACCTTCAGAAAGCGTGGAGAACCATTGCTCAAGACCTCTACAATAAAGTCTGGCTTTTTGGAAGCAATATATAAAGAAATACAGAGTAGATGCTCATCTGTATTATAAATATTTTAATCTTATAATATATAAAATACAAGATAATATTGCTTTTTAAAAAGAAGGAAAAAACATATGCAAATACTCTGTAGTTTTTATAATAAATACTTTGAGGATTTATTTTTCAAGGAACATGATCTGCGTCAACATCCTGATATCACCATGGTCTTTCTTGTGACATTTTACACAAATAAAAAAGATCAAATTAACTGATTAGTTTAATCTGTCCATTGAAAATTGTGATTCTCCAAACATGAGTTTTTGCTACGTAAAATATACTTCTTTTAAAAATGTTTTTCCAGTAACGGTAGTCTATAATGGCCATTTTTTCCACTCACACCTTACAAAACGTAAACAGCTGACATTATATAGTAATACACACTGATGTCAGTCCAATATGTGGATATATTTCATTTCCCCCATCCTGTCTTACCTATAAGCACGCAGACTGGGTTGTTGTGTTTCCACAGCTCAGATATTTGTCCCTTCAGCAGATCCTGGCTCTCCTCCGGCAGGGCTGCTCCTCCCTGAGTAGCCAGCGCTTCAGACATCTGCTGCAATACTATCTCCCCAATCCCCAACAAGGCCCCCTTCAGGTCAGCTTCCCTGTAGCACCAGAAACCGGCATCAGACCAACCATCAGCATTCTTCATCAGACATATATTGTCTCACAGGCCTACGCATCTATGCACAGGAACTGATGGAAGTAATAAAGGAGTTCTCCAAGAGCAGGATTTTGATTAAAGTTCCTCTCCTGCCCATTGATTAAACTCCTACAAACTCATCTTTGTTTTTCACAATTACACATTTGTTTCCATGAGTGCACTCCTTAAAATGGCTTAAATATAATTCTACACCCTTGCCTCTTTTTAGTAGATGCGTATTTATGAAAATGCAAATTAGTGTCGTCTTCTGTGTCCTCTCACCTCGTCTGCTGCTTGCCTGCTGCTGAGGCATATCTGCTTTGCTCTGACAGTTAACACTGAAAGACTACTTTCTGCTATGCAATGATAAAACTAACGTAGGAGTAATTGAGCCACAGATGTTTGACATGGAAATAGATTTTGAAGAGCAAATGCCAGATTGTCTGGAACTCAATTTTTCAGAACAGCTTCTACAGTGTTAGAAATTTTAAATTAGAACTATTATCCTCATTTAGACTCCATCATTTTAAAGTTGGGGAAGTTCAAAATATTCCTTACTCCACTTCTACTACTTCTACTATCTCAAACAAACAGTGTTAGCTCCTCTAACTCTAAGACCACGCTCCCTTTTAAGCCAACTTGCTTCTGACTGGCTGTCGCTGTCAAACAGACGGTTTGAACAGCAGGTAGGTGGGGCTTCTGTGCTCACAGGCTGCGCTGTGACCATATTAAGGATACCTGCTCTTGTTGACAAAATTTAGAGCCAGAGTTTAAAAAAAACACAACAAAACAAACCAATGTCTGACAAAATTGGAGAACTTGCCAAATATCAAACATTGTTTGTATTTTTTCAAGAAAACATCACAAAATAATTCAAACATTTTTTTTCAAATCTATGAAATTGATTTGAGGTCATCTTCAGCCATGGCGGAGATATGCGGTCTAGGACTGCTTTATTTTGAAACTCTGGTCATGTTTAATATTAGCATCCACCATGGTAACAGTATATGCATAAAAGACAGTCAGGTAAAACAGATCCAGTTCATAGAGTTCATAGATGATCTGAACATTCAGGCTTGATTATAGCTGATAACTCCTCACAAATGTTAGATAAACCTCGTACCCCTAAACAGCTCTAACAAGTTAGCCTCACCTCGCATGCTGATTGGTTCAGTTTTTGAAGTTTGTCAACTATGAATCCAGGCCAAGTTTGAGATATTCATTGTTACAACACACCAAAGCAAAAATGTTCAACCATGGCAATGGCTTCTAATTTTGCTCAGGATTTCTCTTCTGGCGTTTAAATAATGCCTTTTATTGCAGCTCGGACCAGAGTGCAAGCAGACCTCGAACATTACAAGCTGCTGTTCCACATTTATCCGCTAATCATGACACGCCCTCTCTTGAACAGAAAGAATGAGGTTAGCTGGATCTGTCCTGACAAGCTAGTTGCCTCATGTCACCTCCATTGGTTTCTTTCTCATACAATACCTGTTCCCTGTGACAGCCAGTACATGCATCACCACATCCTCCTCTTACCTTGTGTGACTGCCCTCCAGCAGGGCAGTGATGGACTGCCTGAGTTTACCTACAAACCCCTGCAGGGAGAAAACGACGCGGCCGCACTGAGCGTTAGTCAAGAGCAGCACCGACGCCTCCAGGACCAACATCTGGAGCCGCTGACCAAGAGCATCCAGGCGGGCCCGATCCATCAGGATGGTCTGTGCGTGGAAGGCAGATTGGGGTCACAAGGGGGCAATGTTTTCAGCATAAATATGAAATCAATACCTCAATAAAGAGTCTAATGGTTATAACCCTAAATAAGATTGTGAAGCCACAGGTAATTGATGAATTTCCAGGGGTCATAGAGTATATAAATGCAAACTGTCATGATTCATCAATTATATTAATGCAGCGTCTAAAATCAGTTCACATGCTTTTAACCAGTGAGGAGGAATGGGTAGGCAAACTGAACATTCCCTCATAATCAATAAAATATCACTGGGTCCGATGAAAAGCATGGGCGTGATGTAATTTTTCAGACGGCAGCTGACCTCAGGATATTTCTGGTCCTGTGGGTCCCAGTGGAGAAGACGTATGTAGGCCCGGTTGAGGACAGCGGTGGGGCTGAAAGGACCGCGGCTGTCAGGACCGGGAGAATCAGACTGCGCCTCACACGGCGACACCACCTCAGACGCTGCTGCCTGGAGCCAAGCAGTGGTATTGTCCAAAGAATCTAAAGAGAAGTGACAAATTATAAAATCATTAAGAATATACAAAAAAACTGAAACTACACAGATGAGACTGACTAAGTGAATCATGGATTTTAGTGGCTACTGAGCGAGAGAGAGCCATAGACTGTTCATTAAAGATGGATGTAGCCATGGTTATGTCACTGTGGCTTGTCAAGCCTCGAGCTGAGCATTTTCACCATCCCCATTTTAGACTTTGTGATGATTGAGGCGGAGATCGACTGAGAAACTGAGCAATAACTCCATGCAACTTAAAGCATCCCCTGCTTTATCATCAATTTTTGAACTAATGAGACCATCATTTAAAAAAATAAACATGCTCTATTCAGTAGAAACTAGAAACTCATGTAGGGATTAGCTGTGAATTCATACTTGAGTTATTTTGCTAAAACTGCGTTTACCTTGTATGTGTTTGCACTTATTATTTACATATTTAAATATGCACCTTTAAAGCACAATAATTTCTTAAATTTACCTCTGTGGTTTTCCCCACACCTACCTTAGTCTAAGACTGTGGTGCTCTGTTAAAAAGTCAATCATCTCCATCCCACTTTGTCTTTTTATGAAGAGTAATCTATCAGCATATATTGACCTTTTATGTTACATTTGCAATTTACGGAGCCCCCCAGGGGACATGGGAGAAAAAAAAATTAGGGAGGAAAAAAAAAAAAATTAGGGAGGAAAAAAAAAAAATTAGGGAGGAAAAAAAAAAATAAGA
>NW_024582387.1:2789055-2793394 GCF_018398535.1 Haplochromis burtoni | reverse complement strand
CCCCAATTTTTTTTTCTCCCATGTCCCCTGGGGGGCTCCGTAGCAATTGACCTGGGACTATAGCCTTGGAGTTAAATCTGTGGAACTGGTGTCGGATGTGGTGGAGGAGCTGGACCCAGTAAAAGGTGGTTTCTGGTTAGAGACAGCTGGTGAAAACCTGATTGCTGTGATGACTCTAGAACAGGGGTGTCCAACTCCAGGCCTCAGGGACCAGTGTCCTGCAGGTTTTAGATGTGTCCTTGTTCCAACACAGCTGATTTAAATGGCTAAATTACCTCCTTGACATGTCTTGAAGTTCTCCAGTTCTTTTGCTGCTCTTAAAAAGGACCGGTCTCGTCTTCTCCTTTTCCTCGACATGTCACTCGATGACGCTTGGAATACGCTCCAGCAATCCCAACAAAGGCTTCACATGGGATTGCACCAGGTGTCTCTCCCAGGTGATAAAACTCTTTTGCTTAACTCATGATCTTGCTTACTATTTAGACTTTTCAGTATTTAAACTACTCACCAGAGTAGTGAGAAAAAATTGTTTGGCAAAAATCTCCCACTGCAGGTAAATTTTTTTAATCCTGAAAATCAAACCACGGGGAGTTACACGATTCTAATTCCCATTTTGACC
Organism: Haplochromis burtoni; assembly: GCF_018398535.1. NCBI lineage: Eukaryota > Metazoa > Chordata > Actinopteri > Cichliformes > Cichlidae > Haplochromis > Haplochromis burtoni. The sequence goes on along the minus strand of NW_024582387.1, from coordinate 2,792,775 downwards.
ACTTGGGGTCAATATCCTAAATGGCTGTTACTGATTATTTGTCTAATGACTCCATAAGCATGCTGTCTACTCTGGAGTTTATTAGATGAAGCAATTACATTAAAAAACAACCCAAAACAAAACAACTAAGTGTGGATGTGAGACTGTGTGGTTCTCTTTGTCAGCCTTTTGTAAAGGCTGACTCTGACTATATGACAGCTGGGATAGGCTGCAACTCCCCCCATGACCCTAAGTTGGATGAGCGATTAACACAATAAATGGATGGATGCTAACATGGCTTATTCAGCACCAGTGACTGTCACGCTGCCAGTTACTCTGATTAGCCAGCGCTACAGAAGCAGAGTACATGAGCCAAAAACTCAGTTCAGGGATTGGCTGTCCCACTCCTTACCCAATATATGAGAAGCAGAAAAATGGCAGGATGGTACTTTAGAGAGACGAGGGTCAAAAGAGGTTTAATTGAAAACTGAAATATCTAGCGACCATAAATGTAGCACTCACAAAGTCACCTTTATCATCTATCACTCGTTGCACCAGTGAAGTTGAAGATTGAAGAGTGCTGGAAATGAAATCCCTTCTCACCTGGCTGCTTGTCCAGGATCTGCTGGAATTTCGCCCGCTCGTACTGTATGGCCTGCTGCATGAGATGAGGCCTCAGGCTTTGAATGGTGAAGTTAACCATGTCGGTCTTCATGAGACCCAAGACACGGAAGATCTCCCTGGGAGGAATAATGTTTGAGTAAAACCTTTTTTGACATTCTTGGAAATAAGGTAACCTCAACCACTAGAGGGCAGAATTTTAATAGGCGTTTGGAGATGTTTTAAACAGTGGATACTTTAGCTCTACATGCATTTCCTCAAGAAATAGCAGGTCATCACTAGAGCAAAGGACTTGCCCAGTTAAATAAAGGTTACACAACTCACAGCATCATCATGTGGCGCAAAGTGGTATTACATGATAGTACAGTTTGGCCAAAGTTCAATTTTAGTTAATATCTCTTCAGCACAATATATAGATGCTTTGGATATAAATTAATAATTTGCATCTTTATATTGTTTAAATAGATTTAGTTAATTCTGGTGGGATTTATACTATTTTTAAAACAAGAATTTACAAGCACTTTTAAATATTTGCACATACTGAAGATTATTTTTAGTTCTAATTGGACATTATGAGAGGTATTACTGCAGAACGGAGCATCCAAACTGACTCACACCAACTGAAAAAAAGTTTGGATTTATCTTATATTGGTACTGCATTACTAAGCAGAAAACTGATCAGTGAATGTATATTAATTCGGTTTTACGTTACATTTCATGGTAATAATGTGGTCTGCAAGTGATGTCATTACAGGAATACAGCTTGCTGCATGCTGGATTTTAAACAGGGCCACAGCCTGCCACTGATTCCATGTCAGACACAAGTTTATTCGCTGCAGGTGTTGTTAACCTGCTTCTTACCTCAGGAGCTCCACAGGTTCCTTGAGATCCCGCAGTGCTCTGACTTCTGGGTCGCGCACCGGAGCACATAAAGATGCCATGGTGTTGATAACGAATTCCGCCAGTCGGTGGAGGTCCAGAGCCCCGTGGTCAACCTCCTGCCTGATCAGATCCATGTCCAGCACCTCGTCAAGCTGAGACCTCAGTCTGACGTGAGCAGGCAAGAGCAGGGACTGAAGCATCTAATGTGAAGAAAAATGTCTGTTTTCACTAACATGTTATGTTTTGTTTGGAAATATTCAGTTTATCCAGTTCTTTTAATATAATACACTGCAAACACTCACTTGGAACTGTTTTTTTAAGTCTATTTAATAAAGATTTACCTACTACCAAGTTTACAATCCCTGGGCAGATAAACACAATCTTAAACAAGCTATAAAATACAAGCACACATCTAAGATAAAAGTAGAGTAGAATATGGGTTTGATTAAAGATGACATGGCCAGTTTCTTTCTGCTTTTTTAATTTCTTCTCCTTTTTTTTGGAATCAAAAGAGAAGATATGAAAATCTACATATGTGCTCAAGGGATCTTATTCCATTTCTTATTTAAATTTACAGGAAACAGAAGATTGTGCAAAGACAGAGCTTCTCTAAGTAAATGTACACTCTCAAAGCAGCCAAACCTGAACCTGTCATCTGTTTTAAATAAAGCTGTGCAAACCTTGTGGAGGCGCAGTAGTGTGACTATATTAAAGATAAACATCTGGGTATATATGTTGGGGTTCCCAGAAGCTACAAATACACTTTGCAGTGACCTAATATTTCATCTCAAAATATGCAATGTTGTTTTTTCAGTATGATCAAAGAAATGAGCTGGATAATCACTTCCCTCGTACTGTATATTTTCAATCACCAACATTTTCATTCAATGTAAGGCACAAAGATTTCATCAATTTTGAAATTCCAAAACAAGCAGCTGTTCAGCTTCTTTCTTGTGTGAAAAGGACTGGGACATCTGCCCACAATAGGATTTCTACACATCAAAGTGATGTACAAACTCAAATAAACTGCCACACAGTTGCCAAACCCAATCTGTTGTAATATCATTGTGACGTGTATTTCTCTGATTTTTCTGTTTTATGTCACTTTAAAAATGACTGAATTGTTACAAAAAAAACCCCTAAAAGATCTAAAATGTAAGATTTTTTTTGTCTTCACATTTCTTTTAAACCTGAATATTTTTGACAGCATCATAACAAGTACATTGTGAATTAAAGTAATGCTTTACTGATCAGATAGCGCTAATTTCTCCTTTTGTAAGGTTGGTGATCATGTTTGTGCTTTCCTTTTGACCCTTACAATGCCAGATACTCACAGTTTTGACTTCCTGCAGCAGAAGGACAGCGTGGCTGTAGTTTGGAGGATCGCTGTTCAGCTGCTCCTGAAGACTGTCCCAAAAGGCCCGGTGAACGATTTCTGTCACTCTACCCTCCAGGCTGCAGACAAGCAGTTTAAAAGAACAGCTCAAGGGTAAAAACACTCATTAATATAGGAACTAAGAATAACCAAGGTCACTGTAGATGTGGTTAAGTGTTTTCTTGCCTGTCTGTAGAAGGATTTCGGGGTTTGAAGCAGAAGTCTCTGTTCACCACTATCTCATGTGCAAGACTCATGTTGGAAACGCAATTTTCCAGCTCCATTAGACTGGATAATGAGGCAGTGGGTGGGCTCCCTGACACCACAGACAGGACACACACACCCACAGATAATTAAAACTGCCACGGTGGTAATATTTCAATTACTAATGGCCCCTGAATGTGCCTGAAAACAATAACTGCTGTAATAACTGCCACGTACCTGTTGGAGAGTCAAGTTTTTCCAGACAGGGAAGGTCAGCAGGGGAATCATCAGTGGCTCCCTCTCTCTGATTTGGCATTTCAGAAGAAGTCTAGACATTTAAATCACTCGTTAACGTGGTACAAATAGTCACTTTTGTCAGGTTTTAACTACGCCTCCACTCAAAATGGTCATGGTTGAGACTGTTTGTCAATTGATTAACAATCAAGCAACAGTTTTAGTCATATTTTAATGAGAAACAGCACAGCTACAGTTTCAAAGATTTGCCCCCTGGTTTGGGGACTAGTGATAAAAATGAACATAAAGTGTGACTACTTCTAGGAAATTATAAGGGGTTTTCATCTTTTTCTATAAATGTACAATAGTCCTGTATCTATATTCAACTCTATCTATATAAACACACATTTTTCTATATTTATATA
>NW_024582387.1:2763679-2789035 GCF_018398535.1 Haplochromis burtoni | reverse complement strand
ATAGCAACTATTGATATAAATATGTTTATTGATATAAACATAAATATTTAGGTTAAACATTATTTATTAGGAAAAAAAAGAAAACTAATGAAGTTGGGTACAAGGGTAAAATTGGGTACACCTACACTCCACACACAGAAAATATACTATTACATGTGTACATTAAAGTATTAACAAAAAATTACATAAAATGAAATGAGTAAAAATGTATTTATTAAAGTCAAAAATAAGACTACACAGAAATGAAAATATGACACCTTTCTAAAGGCGAACTTACCTGTTGCTGTTATTTAAAGAATATAGTATAGGTTTTAGAGGTGAGTAGTATGTTAGAAACGTTACAGTGTTTCTTTCCGCAGTTTAAAAACCTCCAGTTCAAAACGTCGTTTCAAACTTGGACTAAACCATTTTCACCAATAAGGGGGGGATGGTTAAACAATGATAGACGCTCTTCCTGTTTCACACCAACATCTATCCTGTATGCGTGGCTGTGGTCACATAGAAAAATGCAGCTATAAACATAATAAACCATTGAACTAAACTATTTTCTACCTTGAAAAAGACAAGACATTAAAAATGCCGCTACTTCTTTTGGTTTCGTCCGTTCTCAAATCAAAACAGTGGGCGTGTCTGTGCTGCAGTTTGCTGTACTGTACGCTGCTCGTCTCTGCGTCTGAAACAAAACTAGAGCTACCTGTTTCTTCATTATAGTTCGGTGGAAACAAAAAGGAAACCGCCCGTCAGCCATTGTACGAAACGTTATGAGAGCTCAACACCTGGAAATATCTTTGTTCCAATTTCGAGAAAGAGCAGGTACACAGCTTAGGAACGTGAACCGTCAACCAGTGCGTTATACCGAACTACTCAAATGCTGCACCAGTACTTTTAAAAGGCCTGTTCTAGAATTACAAATTTTTTTGTGTATGTTCTGTTTACTTTATGCTTTATAAACCAGACGATCCATAATTTTTTTTTATATTGTGTGTGTGTTCAGGTTCCAGGTTTGTTACATACTGGATTTTATATTTATTTTATATGATATTCAGTTTCCTCACCTCCCTCATCAAGTAGGCCTAATGGAATGGACACAAATGGAGCTAAAAAGCTAATTTGCTTTTGCATGTCTTCTCAAGCTCATGTTTTCTATATCATATCCCAATAATAATAATAATACTAATGCCATCATTTCAGATGGTGTTCTGTTTGTTAATTGTTTTTGGATTTCATTTGTGATCAGTCTATAGATTAGCATATTTCTTTAAATACTTAATGTGACAGGGAGACTGAACATGTATCAAAAGAAGAAATATGTGCCTTTAAAAAAATGCTTTGGTGCCCGGTTATATTTAGATCTTTGGTGCTTAATTGAAGAAATCTCTAAATATATTGCCAAATCTGCCCATTTTCAAAACCATTTTCCATCTTTAATTAAATAAAACTGATGATATTTCAGCATTTTAAGTTTCGGTCCTCATGAGTGTGGAACTTCAAGAGAAAGAAACAGTGGTCATAAAATTCTGATAACATGCTCCAAAAAACACAAGCACATTCAAATGGAATTTGTGAAATTAAATGCTTTGTATATAAATTAACAACCAGAGGTGTCCCATTAATAAAATAAATAAATAATAAAATCCACAGACACACACAAATGTCCCGACACAGAATTGTATAGCAAATTATTTATGACTGCAAAATGTGTAACAAACAGTTTTGATAAATACAAGCATTTAACAAAGCAGTATCAAAAAAAAAGTCAACTTTCCAAACGCGCCCACAAAACAAGTAAATAAGAACATTTTTTCCCCATAGAAAACAAACAAACCCAAAATTCCCAAGCCAATGGTACTTTATACATTTGCATATTTCAAAATATCAAACACCTTTTATACTTTTGTTAAAAAAGCAAAACGATAACTTAACAGATTCACACTCTTCTTCCTCACTTGAGCTTTGATGCACATATAAACTTTTTTTTGGCACCGCTTCACAAATGCCACTCCAGATTTCTCACTTTTAGGTGAAGCGTTTCCCCAACATTAAAGCAAAAGAGAGAATAAGTGCCAAAAACAGAGCTGCTACAAAAAGAGAGCAGCGTACCCACATTTTTTCTTTGATAATTTAGTGTACTTTTACAAATCTCATACAAGAAATCAATATCATATTTTAGTAAATCTTTAACAACAACAAAAAAAAAGAGCAGCTGAAAAAAAATCATTTGTAAGCAGTGTAAGTTCAGAGGAGAAAACTGGCAGATGGAAGGGAAAAATCGATGTCACAAAAGAGGCTGCTTAAATGGTTTCTTCGCATTCAAGCTTTGTATTCGAGAGCTGTGAGAGTCCATTGTGAGAAAAGGCAAAGGAGCATCAAGTGAATAAAAATGGGCAAATTAATGAATGCAATCTTCTGTTCCCAGCCGCACGTACGGCCACCTCGCTCTCATTCACACGCTAACCAAACTGTACAAAAACTTGTCTAATAATATAATAAATCGAGACTTCTCTCATGTTTTGTCCCAATGCCTCCATTCAGCACTGACTGTGCTGCAGTGTGACCTGGCCCAATCATAACTGAACAGGTAATGCACCTTGGCACTGTCTCTTCTCATAGCCACATTTTCCCTCAGTTAAGCTTTTAGAGACTTTAAAAAACAAACAAACAAAAAAAAAAAACCTTCTCCGGGGAAAACATAACACTTCATTTTTCTGCAATTATCACAGGATCAGTATCTTCATCTGGAATCTGCTTAATGACATTTGATAATTGCTGTTACATCTGGTACTAAAAGGACACTCTTGTTATCTTAATTCTCCTGCACTGTGATCACAGCTTAACAGATTACACATGTAATAGAAGATTATCATTCCCCAGCTTGAAAAGCTGACGTTATAGAGGTGTTTTCCCCCGTCGTCTGTTTATGGCAGAGAAGCAGATTATGTAATTGATGGATGTAGTGCAACATCACTTATCAACTTATGGACTGGCACTTTAAACTTTGAGCTATATGTCCATGTTGTGTTGGAGCTGTGGTGAATCTATTTGTTCAATAGCAAAGAGTGCTATCAGTTAATGCTGGCAAGCTTGGTTTGTAAGCTGCATCTATAGTACAGATACCTGCACAGATAATAAGTTCAGCAGTGCTTTAATACCATATAAAATGTCAGATAACGGCATTAAAAAAAAGCTCCCAAAGGCACCAAACACAGTTGAGAAGTTAAACATAGCGACTCTATTTAGCTGAATGGAAGCTTTGCCAAGAGCTATCAGATACAATTAGGCTGTTTGAAGGTGTAATCTATCCAGAAAGACCAAACCATTTTTTGTACAGGGCTGCAGACATGTTTATTGATACAGTAAAGTTGAGCATTTTAACATTGGGGTCTTAAGTCTAGCTTATGTTACTCAAATTGCTTGTTACACCAACCGTGACGTCATTACAGCCCTGTACCCATTTATACTGGTGCTTGGCGCACATCAGATTCATCTCCTATTAAGAAGAATCCTTCACAGGAGCATTGGTATAGGAGAAGAAGAAAAAGGATGCAAAGCTACAGCAAAGTCATGTTTTTAAGCTGTTGCTGCATCTGCCTTGCTTTAAAAATCCCTCTAGAATCTCCGAGCTTCTGTACGACTGTGTCACTGAAATGGTGGCATGATAGTACACACCAGCCTACATGACACTGATGTGTCGTGCTTGCCAGCAATTGTGATGTCACTGTTGGCCAGCACCACTGTTAACGAGGGCGACAACCGGAAGCATAAACTGGGTAAGGGGGATTAATGGCTTTTAGAGCCAGCGACTGTAGAAAAACTGCAGTTTTTGGCACTTGTGCGTTGGCTTTTTCAGCCCCAGAGGCTGCTGCTTGCTATTAACTTGTCTCCAGTTTTGACATCTGGTGTCTTTTCTACTAACAGTTATACTCACATCAACTCATTTAGTTTTTTTGTTTTTAACCCAGAAAGAACTCACCAGGTGCACTGCCAGGTGGAAACTTATGCGCCTGCTGTTTCAACCATGTATACTTTTAAAGTATAATTTCTTTTCATCTGGAAAAATAAAAGATTTTGGCACAGCTTTTGTACAGGCTCCTTTAAGGTTTAGCAACTGAAAAGCTTCTCCTGTGACTGCATGTAAACACAGACTGAAGTGTCTGACACGTCACTCTAACGTTACCAAGCAGAAGCCTAAATGGTCACAAGGCCACTGAGCTGATGCCGGTGAGTATGATCTGGTTTGGGAGGTCGAGTCAAGCTTGAGTGAGATTCTGGATGACAGGAACCAGTCCAGTAATGGAACAGGCCTGCTCACAGTGCAGTCAGTACTCTGTGCCATCAGTGCTATAATATACAAATACACACAAACAGACACACCCATACACACACACGGTTTCCTGCTAAGAGTCTTTGAGCATGTTGATGCGTGCAAAGATCTTGAGTGCAGGTCCCAGCTTAATGTTCATAGTGCTCATCAGGTGGTCCTCCTTTAACAGGAGCAAGGCCTGTCCATCGATTTCCTGAGAGCGAAACTCGTCTGCTATCTCCTGGCAACCTGTGAAAACAGCAGAGGCACGAGCTACAGTTAATAACAGGTAAACAGGTTTCATACACGGAACACATCGGAGTATAAAGCATTATGATTGTGCCTTCTTAGCAAAGCCTACTCACCTGGTAGTGAACGAATGAACTCATAAACCTCCTCCACATTCCATTTGGTGGGGTCGTTGGGTACGAAGCGCTGACAGAGCGGTGCTCCATCTATCCCAACGCAGGCCTCCTGGTCCGAGGCCCTGCTCGGCTGACGGCGGACAGGGACCTGGGCTGGAGCCGGGGCAGGAGCCAAAGGTCCAGAGCTGGCTGCTGACATGGGAGACGGTGGCTCCTCGTAGCTTGACATGTCTGAACACGGGCTGGATTCCTCCTGACTGGGCTGGGAGGGATGTGGTGAGGATATAGAACCGCCCTGAGTTTGCTGTGGTGACAAGGCCAGCTTCTGCAAAGCAATACAAACAGGAGTGACATCAATTGTTACATTTAAGAAAAGGATAGCGCATAAGTAAAACACTCCCAGGTCAATATAAAAGTCAACGCAAAGATTAAAAGGGGTAATAAGTAAGATTTGTAGGGTACAATAGGTTTAAATGCCGATAATACACCTGCAGGGATATGATGGGGATTAATGGATCAATACCATTGCCTCAAAGATCACTTTGTCTTTGAATTGCAAAGCCCTAAGCATATTGGTGTATACATGACACAAAAGCACCCCCCACTGGAGGTTTAAAGCTGAATCCTTATAACATTACATAAGCTGGCCATAAAATACTAAAAAGCTCTTGATTCAAAAAGAACATTTTCCACCACATTTTACTATTGTGGTGTAAAATGCTTGCTTTATATTTTCCACTGAATTTCTGCTGTAATTACCTAAACTGCTTCTCTTTAAGATCAGTTAAAGGATAATGTGTTACGTCCCAAAAGAAGGCTTTGACGTGTGGGGAGAAAACTGTGAATCCAGTTGTTATCTACATCTATATAACTTGTGCAAAAGGCAGAAAATCTCTACTAATGCTCTCACATTTCTGCCGGTCACCAATAAAGGCTGATGAAGATCATCGAGTACTTAATGACCCTTTAAAGACAGAGGGAGATAATCGGGCTCACACAAATTATGTTCAACTTCATTAAAAAGCAAGAGGCATGAAAAGTGCAGGGTTTAAAATGTGCAGCAGAAGCAGTATCTGATGAGAGGTAAAGTGTTGATGAGGAAGTTTTATGACAGTTAAGAAGCATGTTTTTACCTGCTTTTTTGCCTCAATACTGGGGCGGCCCTGAGACCGTCGACGCCAGCGATTTGCTGGTTTGTTCCTCTCTGGACGGAAAAGTCCAATTCGCTTCGTACAGCCTACGTTGTATCTGTTCATACAAATAAATATATATATATATATGTGTATTTTTAAATTCCTTTTTTGTGAACATAATGGAAAAATTGCTATTTTCTCACATGAAAGAAAAAGAAGCCAAGGTTACTTACCTCTTTGCACAAACCACCGAGCAGAACCTTTTAGAGCCTTTGAATGTGTAAGCAAAATCAACCCAGCCACAGTATTCACACGTCAGCTTGGGTTCATCTTTTTCTGGGGGAGAGGAAGCAGCATAAACACAACACACATGTCAAGTATTAGACTTTCTTCTGAACAAAAAAAAAAAAAAGACATAATACTAGGCGTGCAGAAAATTAAAACTGTAGGTAGCACATCTAAACCAGTGGTCCCCAACCCCCGGGCCTCGGACCGGTACCGGTCCGTGAGTCATTTGGTACCGGGCCGCGAGAGTTGAGGCTCAGGTGTGAAATGTATAATTTTCAGGGTTTTTATCGGTTTTTTATCTTTAACTCGGTCTTCCTGGGTCTTTTCACGTGTGTTATGAATAAATCTTCTTTTTTTCAGTACCGGTACTAGTTTTATTTTGTTGTATTTTTCCGCGACACCTTAAAGGCCGGTCCGTGAAAATATTGTCAGGCATAAACCGGTCCGTGGCGCAAAAAAGGTTGGCGACCGCTGATCTAAACTATTCGGGGCCCAATGTTAAAGCATTATTTCTACTTCTGATGGAGAGTCATGAGATGGTTAAGGCTCAGGGTGCAGAAGTCAAATACATACAAACCTACATTGTTTTGAACCTCTTTCAAGAGATTTCTCTGCGAGTGCAGTGAGTCTGGTCTGCTTTGTTTACATCAGTTGGTCAACCCTTGTAAAGCTACTGATGGCACTTCCTCCCCACATTAAAGTGAAGGCAAAAAAAAACCAGGCATTTGCAGCAAAACCACAAATGTCAACATTAGCTAGTGTTGCCAAATATCTACTCCACACCGTTTCCGATATTTTCAACACTTTTCTACATAGGTCTTTTTCTAACTTATAAATGGACAACTTGTTACAACATGTTAGACAAAGGTAAAAAAGAAGCATGTATCAGGAAACAGGAACTGACAGAACATCTAATTAATAATGAACTTCCAGCAACTGAGTTAAAAACACTTCCAGAGGGTCTACATTATTTAGAAGTGTGGGGTTTGACTGTTGGGGAAGAGGAGCAAAATGCAGTTTACATGGTTAAATAAACTCTACGGACACACCAGGGTCAGAGTTTCTGTCTGTTGGGTCGGTGTCTGCTCGTAACACCTTCCAATACTATGAGAGGATGATCATTGTAAAGTGAATTCCTTTAACCTTATGTGAAACCCTGGCAGGAAAAATCAGGAGCGACAGACTAACACCTCCAAAACCTGGTGAAGCTACACAAGGAAATATACACAATCTACACTGTAATGTGTTTGGTCTCACCTGGTTGGCTCATGTCCTCGGGCTCGGAGTCTGTGTTGGCTGCGTTGCTGACCGGAGTTTTGTCCGGGTCAGATGAGAGCTGATGGTCCAGCTTCTTTGGACTATCGATGAGAATGGGCAGACGCTCCACCTGGTGTGGGGCATAAAATATTTATAAATGGACTAAAAATGAAACGCTGCACACAACAGTAACAAGAAACAATGGGTGTGGTTTAAGGGTTTACATCTGGACTGCTTTATCACAACAGCTGCATTCTGTCGCCGCAGCAACATTAACACAAAGACTGCTGCTACTCCAAATAATAACCTGGAAATCAGGGCAGCTGTTTCACTGCACAGCCCCACTGCGCCTCATTACCGTAGTATTGATGAGATGACTTTTTTTTTTTTTTTAAAGTCAGCTGACTGCTGGCCATTACAAGTTAAACCTTTTAGACTTAAAAGGAAACAGTGGTCACCAACTGAATGTTTTCGTCTTCCGGATGTTAATGTTTGAATATATAGCGATCACAAAAATAACAGATAAACACCATCATTGTTAAACCACCACACACAGTGACCATTTAAACTGATAATGTAGACTTGACATGTTCACGTCAATGTAGTCTGATTTTCAAGCATTGCATGTCGCACACATGAAGCTTGCATACAGTTAATTCTCCTGTCCATACGGCACATAAAGCAACTTGAATACCAGCGTATATAAAGTAACAGCTAACTGTTAACAATCAAGTTCTTTTACAGGACAGTGTTGGCATCATAAGAAATATATACTCAGTGTTTAATTTATTCTTCTTCTTTTCCCCCCCCCTTTTTTTTTCTTTTTTTAAATTGACAGAACACTGAGGTGGAAAATGTAATCAGATTCATTTGAGTCATAAAATGAATAAAAAATGTATTACTATAAAAGGAAAAATAATCCTCAGCTCTGTGTGTCATCACATGTGTACGCATCTTCATAAATACTGCATTTTATTTATTTTCATGTGTGTTGATTAAAAATTGGAAATGCAATCTGCTTGTTTAGCCATGTGTGCATGTATATAGAGCATTTTCACAAAATGTCCAGTAGGAGGCAGAGAGGCCAAAGCCTAGAAATTAAAACTACACTTTTTTCCCCCCTAATGACTAATACAATTGAGAAGATACAAACATTAATATATAAGCACATGTTAAACTGTACAAACAATATGAGATAATAATGAACCAATTTCAAGGGAGATGACTACACAGATTAAGGAAGGATTTTAATGCCCTTGATTAAATGAACTGACTACAGAGCGCTGCTCATTACCTTCTTCCATCTGTATTCTTTCCCATTCACAGGGTCTCATCTCCCTGTAATTAACGAGTGAATCAAACAGAAGCTGTACGATGTCACTGCTAGCAGTAACAGAGGGTATGTGTTTGCCTGCTGACAGTTCCCTGCAGGCGTGTACACTGGAGACGGTGCTGGCTTTGGGTTGTTTATCATGTTTGTCTGCCAGTATTGCCGAGATTGAGCACTTACACACACGGGAAACGGCTCAGCTCCTTCCTGGATGACAAAGCCTTCGATGACATGTGTGAGGACCTGGGGCTTGACGATGGCCTGAGGTGGTTTGTTCTCTCCGTTTTGTGGCGTGCTGCCCGTCACGGTGGGCGCCTCGCTCTCATTTCCTGAGGTCATGGCTGGAGGTGGGGTCCCCACTGCTGCACTCGGCCTCTTCGCTGTACCCCCACCTGATGGAGAGAGAAAACAAAAACAAAATGGGTCTATTTAATACAAAGGAGCACGTATCCATTGAGAAATGTTTCAGTTTGAATGAAATTAAAGCTTAAAAAGAAGTAGCTGATGATCGTTTCAGTCATTTAGAAAAGCAGAAAAGACAGATTACATTTTCAGATTTGAATGGTTAATGCTTCTACGATAAGCTGAATATTTTTTGGTTGTACATTGTTGGTTAAGCAAGACAAGTAGAGCTGGAGTCCTTTTCCTTTTGTTTGTTTTTCAATAGAAATGTCAGATTTTCATATAATCATAATTATATAACATTTTATGTAATTATCCAATATACTACATTGGAAATATAAATATATTGGATTGTATACATATTTATGCACATAAATATAAATACAGTGTGTTAGAGTAATATTGAAAAGGAAACCATAGAGTATTTGTTTAATAATTTTGTTAACATTGTACTTAAAATGAATCATTTTATTGTGATGCTACGTGTGCATGTGCTGCAGACAATGCTGAGATCATTACAAACAACACATTTGCAGACACTATGCTGGACATATTATGGCATTTGCTATAATTTCATGTTTAAAAACACATGAAACAAACAAAACTTCAGCTGTAAAACCAAGCATTTCATTCCCATTTTAATTTTGGGGAAATTTTATCAAGCATATTTAATAAAAGTAATCATGTCATCAAATCTGCATCACATTTAAGTGAAAATGTTCAACAGTAACCCATCTCAGTTTCTTAAATTATAATAATTACAATTTATTACACTCGCCATCCACTTTGGCGAATTCCATTAATGAACATCAATTTAACTGTTTAATGCAATCTTCCAATAACATTGATGCATCAGAACGGAGAACGAAGGTAATTAAAGTGACTTTAAACATGTCTGATCTACTGGATTTTCCCACACGACCAGCTTTAGGCTATACGAAGGGTCTCCAAAAAGGAGAACGCATCGCGTGAGCAGCAGTTCTCTGGGCAGAAATCCCTTGTTGATGTCAGCGGTCAGAGAAGATTTACCAAAATAACCAGTCATTACAAACAAAGTATGCCTTGAAGCAGATGAGTGACAGCAGCAGAAGACCCTGCCAAGTGCCACTCTTATCAGTTAAGAACTCAAGCCTAACCGATTTTGTTGGAATATCAGCCGCCGTAAGCCTTTTGTTACCACTATTGGCGTTTATAACAGCCAATAAATGAAAAGTAAATAAGACACAGGAGAAGAGCCCCAACCATGTTAACCACCAGAGGGCACTCTGCAACCTCCCCTGTTGGCAACAAGTTCAAAACATTACAAACAATCAGCTGATCAAAGCAGGGCATGAATGAAAAAAGAAATAACTATAAATAATAAATGTTAGGAAAAGCTGTCTGTGTGTCTGAAAGATAGAAAATAAAAAAACATATTGGAATATGGGATTTTTAAATCATCAAACATAGGCATCGGTATCCAAAGTCCAACAGTGGTCAAGCTCTACTTGAAACAGGTGGACTACAGCAGCAAAAGACTACACCAGGTGCCACTTCTGTCAACTAGGAACAGGAAACTGAAGCAACACACTTAATGTGTTTACCAAAACTGGACAACAGAAGAGTGGAAAAAGGTTTCCTGGTCTGAGGAGTCTGGATTTCTGCTGTAACATTCAAATAGTAGAGCCAGAATTTTGCAAAAACAACATGAAAGCATCCTGGCTTGTTCAGCCTCCCCACTGCTAGAGATCATTCTTGTGATTTGGTGCTATATAAATGAATTGAAATTAATATTTCAGCCCCTTAGTACCAACTGAGCATCCTTTAATAATCACAGCCTACCAAAGTATTGCTGCTGACTAAATCCAAATCCCTTTATTACAACAGCATACGCATCTTCTGGGGGTCGTTTCCAGCAGGATAACACAAAGCTCCAATCAAGTCAAACTGGTTTCTTAAACGTGACAATGAGTTCAGTGTACTCTTATAGCTTCTGCAGTCACCAGATCTCAGTCCAACAGAGCACCTTTTGGATGTGTTTAAATGGAAGATTCATCTGATTGAGGTGCAGCTGATAAATCTGCAAAACCTGTGATGCTGACATCGTTAACTGATCAAACTCTAAGGAATGTGTCAAGAATTATGTTGAATCTATGGCACAAAGAATTAGAGAAGCTGTAAAGACAAAAAGGTAGCAAGCTGTACCTAATAAAGTGGCCACTGAGTGTGTGATAACAATGGAGTTGACACCTCTGCGGTTTGCAGCAAGCAAACATAAACTTTGTTTTGTTTGTTATGTTTTATAGATAAATAAATTTATGAATAACGTAATTAGTTGCAGCCATAAATTTAAAGGCTAAACCTTTGAGAACACGAAGCCTATTATTATTATTATTATTATTATTATTATTATTATTATTATTATCGTCATTATTGTTATTGTTATTATTATTGTTGTTATGATTGTTATTGTTATTATTATCATTAGTATTAGTAATTAGTAGTAGTAGTTGTTAGTAGTATTATTTGCAACATCGTAAATGTCTGTCTTCATATAACAGCACCGAGGACTAATGCGACTACATTTCGCAATCTCAAATGTCAAATTACGGTCACTTTCAGGCAAATTAGCGCAGTCATATCCACCTGCTCATCTGCCGGCAGACCTAAACGATCCCGCACTGACCTCCTGTAACAGTGTACCAGTCAACATCAACGCAACCACCCCACATCTGTCGCTTGCACCGCCACAAAGACGCTTCGGCTTTTTGTGAAAACCCCCTCCAAAGCGAAAGTAAACACCGCTCCTCTGCGCTTTGTCACCCTAAAATCCGACTGGATTGAATGAGAAAGCGTTTTCTTACCGCGCAACTTCCGCTCTGCTCAGTCAGAAAGCACGTGCGGTTTGCTGTTTGTTTTTGCTCCGACAGGCCAGCCTGCCGCTGTTGTGCGCGACTTTAAGCTGCAGCGCCGCTTCAAGTAAATATCTCCCCGCCTCCCCGTTTCCTCCCACGTTAGTAGCTCTGATCCTCCTCACTCCGCCTGCTGCTGCTGCACAACAACACAAACCAGCACAGAGCCTCCAGCTTCAACCTACTGCAGGAAATATCTTCTTTTTGGCACAGACTTCAACCAGTCTCTCACTGAAAATGCAAGCAATCCTCAAATAACCCTGCCACAAAAGTCATGCTTTTCAGCAGGGCCGCAAAGAGGATTTTAGAGTTACACGGGCCATCCAAGTCCCCCAATATACACTCTACCCCCACACACAAAGAAATTCCCCAGAACACATATTGGAATCATCTCCACACTATTTAGACAGTTTGGTCCGCACTTAATTTAATGAATTACTCCACAGAAGCAAAACATGGTTTCAAAGCATTCCCCAAATGGGTGCCTAAATATCCTTTATCGCCCCTTTTCGATTAGTACCTACTCAGATCAGCTCGATGCGGGGTACAACTCAACTCATTTTCTATTACAATCGAGTACCACCTAATGTGCTTGGGGTTATTATAGCAACGCAGCCAAGCGTCCTGTGACTTAATTAGTATGTGACACGAACGCCACAACAAAGTGGTGGTTTTGATTTTCGTGAAGGAGACGCCCTCATAACTGATTGTGTGACGCCACTGACAAACCAATAGGTTGCGTGCAGTGTGCTGACATCCCCTCGAATCGTTTGGAACCCCAGCAGAGTAAGTACAAAAACAGTACCTGGTATTATCACCTAAGGTTGGTACTAATGGACAAGGAGCTTATGTGGAACTGTGCATCTCCACCCCACACATTCTAAGGCAATACTTCAGTCTCCTTTGTCAGAGACGTACACTTTTTGAAAGTATGTGTTTTACTAAATGACTATGAACGAGACAATAAAGATTAGTGTGTAGGAAACGCATGACGATAGTGTCAAATTGCCCGTCACCAAAGAGAAGGTGCAAGACTTGAAAACTACCACAAAGAAAAAGACAGGTAGAAAAAAGGACTGGTAAACTTCCCATAAGTGAAAGAAACTAAATGAGATGTAAATCCCAGAGTTCCTGCCCAAAGTGAAAAGTGCCAGTGTGCCAGTGAATGGATGCAACCCCAATAAAATCAAAATGATAACTAGAAAAACATGCAATTAAAATAACAATTTTAAAGGTTAAGACTAAAGCAAACCCCAAGTGTCAGGGAAACATTTTAACCATTTATCAACTCAGGGTCATGGTGGGGCTGCAGCCCATCTTAGCAGTCATATGGCAAAAGTTGGTAGGCTACTATGAGGTTAACACAGAGACAGAAAGCCAGCTTGTATTTGTCATTTTGTTAAACTGCTATACTTTAGGTTAGCTGATACTTTAGGACTAAGGCCATAGTTAGTGGGATCTGGTATATTTGTGGTGTAAAAACTTTAGCACACTATACAAATGTAAACACATTTCGATGTCAACTGCTCCCTATTGGCCAGGTGAGTATTACACAACTCGACAGCAGACAGCATGTGCCAAAACAAGGCAGGAGCTTACAGAAGGAGCGGACATTATCAGAAGAGGTTACAATCGAGCACCTTGTTCTACCAGTTTTGATCTTGATTTTATTTGATTGTAAAATTGCTTATAATCTGAATTGTGTGTTAAATTATCTGTAGCGTTTAACAGTTACCACTGTGTGCTCTTTTGTGCTTACAATTATTAGAATATCCGTTTCCTTCTTGACGGTGTACCTCTCGAAAAAGATTTTTAATCTAGCAGAATTAAGGATATAATATATAAACGTTTTAAAGTTTCTATTATCATTTTGATGTATCAGTTTACCCATAATGAAATCAACAAATGTCTATGTGATTGATGTATGCTGGAAAAGAGTGAAAAACTGGATTCATTATCATACCACCTTTGGCAGAAACCCCCTCTGATTCATAAGATGAGTGGTTAGGGTGAAGTCATGACCACAGATATGGAAAACAATAAGAAGAGCAGTGTGAATGAGCTGATAACACATGTTTTGATGTAAGAACAAAAATGTATCTTCCTTCATTATGCAAGTGAACAGATTAAAGACATCAGATGTGAGATGGCTGAATTGTCGAGGCGCAAATTTGTAGCTAACAGTTGTTTAACTCCTACTAGTAATGTCGTCCCAGAGGCAAGTACATAAATTATGTTGTTAATAAGACTTTCAGCTTAGAAAATCCCACTGAGTCTCTACCTTGCTGCTGAACAGCTGGTGTGGCTAAGTCAACCTTGGACTGCTCTACAGGCTTGGAGGGTTGGGATGGAGAAGCTGCAGGTTGCTGTTGCTGCTGTTGTGGTTGTTGCTGTTGCTGTGTGGATGGGGTCTGACATGTCTCTCTGACTACCAGTGAGGTCGGCTTATCTTTACTGTCCTGAAGTAGTCGGGAGGCCTGGGAAGTGCAGTAGAAACAAACAAAAAGTGTGAGAAGAAGACATCTGAGATAAAACAACAAACATCAGGGACTGAAAAATTGAAATCCATCAGCTTTGGAAAACATTACATGAGGGGGAAAATATAATACTGTGAAGATTCCTGTGTTTTTTGGGTTTTTTCCCTTTGTGTCTCTTAGAGAAGAAATGAAGACTGTGGAACTGCTGTAAAAGTAGTTTTTGTTTAGCTGGTTGCCACTGTCAAAATACCAAATTGCAGAACGTGTACCAGAACTCAAAATACTTTAAACACATTCATTACGCAATTTTGAAAAGGATAGCATTACTCTGAGAGAGATATTTTCCTGTGGTTTTATATCTACAGGTAGGACACAGGTGAAAAGTTCACTTTGGAGAATTGACTTCTTGAATTGACATTTTTCATATTAGAAAATAAAGTCTCAAAAATTTGAACGCAAATAGCTTTGCACATCTAATCGTGATTTTACTTAAAACAGATGGGTTACATTCATTTCAAGGACACTCTTCAAAATAATCCTCATTTACATTTTGCTGAGATTTGGTGTAGCCCCTAGATTCAGCTACCACATCCTCTCAGGTTAAAGTCAACTTTTTCAGATGAGCTAGCAGTCAGACATAGTTTAAACAGCAGGTAATTAAGTAAGATCACCATATTAGACACATTTGCTCACCTTGCCATTATAAAGATCCAAGAATGGGAAAAAATGTCTAAAACTGAGCATTTAGAGCAGTTTTAAGTCTGAGTTTGTGACTCACAGGGATTACGCACAATTATTTAAAGTGATGACCACGTTTAATATGAGTGCCCACCACTGTCATTGCAAATAAACAAGAGACAATAAGGTAAAGCATAAGAAGCCTCCTTGAAAAATGATCTGTGGAGTTTTTGACCTGCTATAACCGTTTATTTATGGGTAGGCTGCCCATTTGTGTCAAACTTGCAGCATTTTCACAACCTAGAAAAATCCTGTCTTAAAGCTCTTTTGTGTGTGGCATTAATCTGCGTTTGTGTACGTACCGTTGGCTGGATTTGTAGGTTGATGGCAGTGAGCTGGACAGGCTGAGCTTTGGCATGGTTGAGGGAGGAGTGAAGGGCATGTGGGCTGATAGTGGAGTGGAAGATGGTAGCCTGCTGGCTCGGTGTAGAGGGCTGGTGAGGAGCAGGTTTGGGCAGCACGGGGACAGGATGCTGTGACGGCTGAACGGAGGCCGTCTGCAGCAGCTGGCCCGTCGTCCTTTGGGAACCTTGGCTCTGCTGAACCACAAACTGCTGCTGCTGCTTGTGTTGCTGAACCAGAGAATGCGGCTGAATCTGGGTGTATGCTGGAACGAGAACACAAACACTTATTTCTGAAAGTGATTTTATTTCAGCTAGGATTATTTGGTAAAACTATTTGGTAAGAAAAAGAACTGTTCATAAATATTCTTACAAAGCAAGTTATTGTCATACAATGAGCATTCTTTATTTCATGCATGCTGACAACTGTCCAAACTCTTGATATCCGGAGAACTGCGCCTCAGGCTCATAAACACTGAAAAATGTAGACGTCTGCACAAAAGAGCTTGTTTTGCAGCGCCTTCACCTGTAAGTCCCTTGTTGACAGGATATAATATTAAGAGCTTGTTGAAAGGTGCATAGAGAGGCCCACTGTTGCAGTGTTGGCCAGACCATTACTCACAAATAGTTTTAAAATGGCTTGTCACCACCTGTCAGTGCTGCTGTGGGTAAAAGGACATCCTGAGCTCATAACTTGCCCCCAAGCCCAAGACACAGCACATCAATCTTGTATTGTGGGAGCATGTGCGAGTGGGAGAGTGTTCTTTGGAAGTAGCCTGAGGCTAGTCTAATATTAGAAATGCCTCAGGAAGAAACATGCAGAGCCAACTATCTATGACACCCTGTATAGAGTTAAGGATGAGTCAGTGGGTACCAGTATCTCACACACCTCCTTGATTTCTAAGAATTTTATCAACAAAGAAAAAAAAATCTGTTTTTTCTAAATCTCCCCCCAAAATGAAGAGTTATCCCTGAAAACTACTAAACAGCAGGTCCTGCTATATAAGCCATGTGAACCTAGAGGTGCATCTGGTTATGTTAATAAACATCACAGTAAATCCCAGAGTGGAAAACTGCCAAGTGCATCAGTGTTTGTCTTAGATCCCCCTCGGCCCCTCCCTCCGCCCCCCTGTTCTTTTCGCATTGTTTCGTGTGGGACAGGCTCCATCTGGTTTCAAAGTTTCCCTGTGAGGCAGTAACCACACTCTGTACCCTGCCGTGGAAAATATAGACATTTCTATCCAGCAGAGTTTGCATGTCATTAGTCCCTTTAATGGTACGAGGACCGCTGAGAAGAGTTTTCATTTTCACATGGTGAGACACAGTGGAACCCACTGACAGAAAATTTGGTTAGCTGTGGCGTCGATGAAAACCTTCAGTTAATATTTATTATGTTAAGAGAAGGATAAATATAAGATGTGGATGGGTGGATAAAGCCAGCTAGATGCTAACCATTAAAAGGGATTTAAAAAAAAAACAAACTTTAAAAACAGACCGTGGAAAATTATATCCATCAACTCAACAACTATGCCCATGGGTGGGAAAAAGAAATGAGTGGAGACATGCTTTTTTTGTCAACTCAAGCATCACAGCCCCAAAGCCTTTCATTTAAAGCATATTTTTAATGTAAAGAGTCTGTGTGGTAGAAGAGAATAAAAACTTAAAGTTTTGTGTTGGTCATGGACACGGCAGACAAAAGTCCATTCATTCCCATTTTAGCAACTTTAATTTACTAAATAAAGTTTACTCAACTGTCTTCTTGTTTGAGACAGCCAAAATAAATAAGTGTAGAAAAGCAAAGTTAACAGTCTACAACAACTCTACAACAAGTCTCCCACAAATATCTGATCAGGCCTCCTGTAAGGGTTCATAAAGTGTGAAAACTACAGATAAGCGGAGCACAAGAATAGTTCATGAGAGTGTCCTAATCATTAATTGCCATTCAAGCCAGAGCTCTGAATCATGTCCAGTTTTTACAGCCTTCCTGCTGACAAAGACATTACACACTGCCGGCCAAAACCACCCCAAAGATGGTTAAGCCAAGGAGCCACACTGACGCGTTTCTTTAAGTTAAAACAGTAGCTTTTTAAAAACACACACCAAATGTGAAACAATCGAGACAAAGCTGAATGGGAATGGTTTGAGAGTTTAGGGGTTTTTTTTGATGGGTTATTATGCTGTGGTTTTGCTGGTCAGGCCTGTGTGAGGTCAAATTGGGCTGTATTCAGCACATGAGCTAAAATGAGTCTGACACCCCTGCTCTACATGATGATTGCGAGCATCAAATTCCATAGAAATCCATTTTTTTAAAGACACAAACCCTGTTTTAGTGCAGCCTTATGGTTGCACTAAAATAAAAATAAACCTACTGACTGTGGTGATTCTTAATCTCCTGGATAACATGAACATTTGTTCTGAACTCAAATATTTCTTCAAACTGGATTTTCTACAAAGTGGTAGAATGACGATGATGATAGACATGCTACATAAAATCATACTGTGTAAATACCAAGTAAATGGACCAGAAAATGAGATTGTTTTGAATTGATTTTAACATCGGACATCTTCCCACAGCAGAAACATGAGTTTGTATGACCCACTGTGGTGTAACATCCACTGATGTTACAAAATAGTGTAATAATTTTAAGACAGCTCTGGCTGTGAAGTCAACCTACTACCTCCAAACACCACAAGTTGTCAAGAAAAGCAAGTTTGTTTTTGCATTTTCCATTTTCCGATGTTGCTCCAAAGTTATGAGGGAGCCACAGTCTGCTGTTCTTAGTCTTGAATGTAGCAAGAAGGCGGCTACTCAAAGTTAGTGCTTGTTGTTGTTGAGTTTAACTGATCGTTGGGTATTGGAGGCTGAGTATAATTCTGTCATTACAAACTGACCATCTTAAGATATAAAACAGTCAGGAAAGGACCAATTACAGTAGCAGAGCCTGCTACATGTATGTCTGTCTTTAACTTGTTGGTTGCCATATTCAATAGTTAACAAATGGTGTGCACATTTACCTATTTTATTAATGATTATTCTATTGTAATGTGATCAAAGAACAAACAGCAGCAGAAAGCTCCCTTGCGGGGGTTAAACTGCGTCAAACTTGCAGTATCAAGAGACTCTCAGCCTTCTGTAAGGGAGGAGGAGGGGGATTTCTGAATCAGTACACACCGGATACAATCAGCCCCTTCGCATGAATCCTGACATCTTTCTCAAGCCTCTAATGAGTAACAGAAAGAGGTCTTGAAAGAAGAGGAAGATTTGGAAATTCGTTTAAATGTTATTCCCCCTCAAGGCCTTAAGATTAAGGACTGGAATTACTCAGGCACCCCACACCAATATATACATACAAATCATATAGTCTATAGTATGCGGAAGCCCACTCCCTCCACCCCCAACTTTGCGAATGTTTGTAGAGTTCTTACTCTGTGTATTGCCGTGCAATGTCCTGAAATTGAGGACAGTATGCATTCCTTCCAGCTTTTGCAGCACCAGGCCCTGGAAAACCCCAGAGTTTCCACATTTTCACTGACTCCTGCTTTGGCTTACCATCTTGAAAAATATTGACCAACAACACCACAGCAACAGTAGACCTTGAGTCATCTTTCCTAATTTTAATACAATTCCAAATAAGGATTGAAGATTGTTTATCAAGGAAAATTAGCTCCATGAATCCAGTTCTCAACTGGCTTCAAAACTTACAGTACAGTAAAGGTTTTATACATAAGTACCCCTTAAAAAAAGAAAAAAGTTTTCATCTTTCCAGTTTTTTAGTGCTGATGGGGTTTCCCTGCTGTGGTTTTATAGTGTGGTGCCGGCTCTTTGTTGCTGAGAGAAGGTGATGACAGACATACACTTGCTGCATCAAGCCAGACGGCCTAACATTTGCTTCCTCCTCAATTCCCATGAATGTGAATCTGACAAACTCTCAGTGTAACCACAATTAATCAATTTGTTCTGTGCTGAGTTAGATTTAACACAGATTTGGTAGAAATGAGACACGTCAGGTGTTTGTTTTTTCTTAAGATTCTATTTGTGGCGATAACAAGGGCACACGAATAGGAGTCTTTTGATGGGAGGTGCAAGTCCGTTTTGTTAAATGAATTATAGAGTAATACAATATATACTTTGTGACTATAATTGGCACAAATGAGCTGACACTTTTGTGAGTGGATCTATTCCAACTGCATCTTTTAGTCTTTGTCACACATGAAACTCTTTTCCAGCCTGCTGCAGGTTCTGGTTGGAGCGGCCCTCCAGAGCGGGAAGAGGACTCAAAACCTGGAGTTTGTCTGACTGTGAGACACAGCTGACAGGTGGACTACCTCCACAAGAGCAAAATGGGTGAAAGGCCGGAATGAAGACCATAGAGGACCAGGGCAAGCTGCTAAGCTTGTGTAACCTAAAGTTTATGTTTGGGTAATACATACTAACACATGCTGCGCACACCAACCATTTAACTGCATCTATTATCTCTTTCTTTTTCACTTTGGGAGGCTGTAAGGCATCCTTCACATGAATTATTAACCCTACTTATTAGGGCTGAGCCATATTATACCGTTCACGGTAATACCGGTATAATGTTGGGCAACGATAAGAAAATGAAATATCGCGATAGAATATGGGTCAAACGCACATGCGCAGTGCCTTTGTTTTCATACGCATATGGCGGCGACGGCGAATGAGAAGGGCGAAAGCGGATCGTTGAATGAAACGGATGAACCAGAATTGGTTTGTAAAAAATGCTGCAACTTCAGTGGTGTGGAACTGGGTTAGCTTTCGTCTGTCAGATACACAACAACGCTCTATTTTTGGTAGAGCATGCTAGTGGGCCGTCGTTATTACCGTGTTTTTTGGAAAATACGGCACACTTAAAATCAATCCTTTGATTTTTCTGGAAATCGACAGTGCCCCTTATAATCCTGTGAACCTTATGTATGAATTCTGGTTGTGTTTACCGACTTCGAAATTACTTTATGTGGTACACGGTGCTCGAAAATCTGTCAAATGTTTTAGTACGACTTTGCTAAGCTACGAAGCCGCACCGCTTGATGGATTGTCAGAGCATTACGGCTATCGTAGTCAGGAGCCTCGCGGAGTGATACGTACTGCGCTTCAACATAACATTACCGTATTGTGTGTGTATAACTTCTTTTTAAGTTTTGTGTATATTATACATGGTTATGCTGAGGATATGTCGGCCAGTTTCCACTGGAAATGCTTTTTGGTTAAACTGTCAGCAAGGAATTTGCATTTGCACTGTTACATTTTTATATAACTTTAACGCACATAAGAAAAACAATTAAAAAAAAAACAAAAACAGCTGCTTGTTTAAGTGAAAATACATTGATTTTTTTTTTTTGCACTAATAAAGTTGTGGAGTTGTAAAGTATTTTGTCTAGTGTCAAGTATATCGTTATCACAAATTTTCAAATGTATATCGTGATAAATATTTTTGGTCATATTACCCTGCTCTACTACTTATGAATCCATTTATCAATCTGAAATTATGATGGATATTTTTCACCCCTTGTTTGGCCGGGAGTGTCCTGTTTAAAACAAAAATCACTGCAAATATGCAATATTGTATGTACTGTATTCTTTTTTGAAACATAAAAAATAATTAAAGCAAGGTTATTGAATTATTGAAGGTTAATTATTCCTTTTACTTGTGCAAAAACCATAATTACCATATTACACTTCTAAACACTTCTAAAGTCTGCAAGCCTCCTGCATAAATTCACCACCCCTTTTTATTAGGTGAATTTGGGCTAAACGTCTAATATCAGTCAATGTCTGTGTAGTAACTAGCAACAAAGTTAGCAACATTGCAACGTTATAGGTGGTTCATTTGCCAACTGAAACTATTAATAATTGATATCAAGAATGTGGACTGTGCAAAACCACTAGCTGAGTTCATATCTAAATTTTCCTGGTGCGTAATAGCAATGAGCTACTTTTGAAATGCAACAGTTAAGTGTCATAATTTTATTAAGACTAAAATCACTAAAATTGCTGATCAATTACATAAAATGCTAAGTAGCAATTACCTCTACAATCTTTCATGAACCAAAACCATCCTCAGGGGGTGAAATTACCCACCAACAACATGGAGCAAAATCTCTGGTTTCCTGCAGCTAAAAATAATGGCTGCTCCCTTCTATTACCAATTTTACCCTCTAAAGCAAAGTGCATCTTGACCCAGCCACAGTCAAGTTGAATCCAAGCTTTTATCCTAATCCGAATCCCATCAGCCAGCCACGCTGCCTCTTCTCTTCCTGATCCACAGAGTAATAACTCCCCAGCATCTCATGTGCACACCTGTCCCTCGTGGGCTGCTGCTATGGCAACCCATGGTAATTTTTTCCCCCCAGACAGCATGCTGCCAGATTTTCAGCTTCCATCCTCCCTTTCATTTTATGCGAATCTATTACTGAAACAAAGCAAGACACAGTTGTGCACCGACGTGCACAGATAATCCCCACCTCCCCCTCTCTTCACAAACACACAAGCCCAAGTGCGCACGCGCGCACACACACACACACACACCAACCATAAATGTAAAGAGTGTTACAGCCATGCAGTCATACAGACATAAATATGGCACATGCACAGACAGACAAATTATTTTGTAAGATGTGATTTCCTATGAGGACCCTCTTTAAAATGCATCTAAAGGTTACTTATCATGCAAACAAATGGGACTTAATTTGACGTAATCAGCTTGTGCTGCTAGAACATTCACAACCATTCACGCTAAAAAGGGGAAAAAAAACATTTAAAAAAAAACAAAAAACAGCTGCTGACTTTCAATTACACAATAAGTGGTTTAAAAACACTCTTGCATGGCAGTGTGCCTTTCACAGCTTCTAATTCACAAAGCAGCAAGACTGTTCCAGACACAAAACCAACACGCTGTCTCTAATAGAGCTGGTTTCACCCATTTAGTGAGTGAATGGATTTGTGAACCAGGCCCCGACAAGTCACGGCAACAGCCAAGAAAAAGCTTTCAAATGTCCATGTGTGAAATGTCTTTTCATCTAATCTCACTATAAACACTAGAGCACAGCTCTGTATATGTATATAAGACAGCTGTCACAAAGCCAAAATCTTTCTTGAGGTTTGAAATGTACATCTGATACATAACAGAAGCATGCAGCCGCCGGCAAACAGTTTGTCAGTTTCCTTTTTCTGTCCACAAAAATGAAACCATAACTTCGCTGCAGTTTTAGAGCTTACATGCTCTGTGGACCACATGTTTTCAGAGGAAAACATTGGTGCATTCAGAACACATAGCATGAGCAGCACAAGAAGTTTTATCTAAGATGTGCTCAGAAACAGCATTTAAAATACACTAAGATTAAAGATTTTACTGGCTATAAGACAATTTGATTGAAGAAACACAGAAGAGGAAACTCAGTGGAGACACTAGGATTCATGCTCTTGTGACCACCAATTTCTGCTCTGCATAATTTCATGGCAATCCAGTCGAGCTGCTGATATAATTTAGTCAGAATCAAAGCAGTGACCTGACAAACATTGGTTTATAAGACTGCTTTTAAGTTGCTACAATACATGATTAGGGACATTAAAATGTAATCTGTTATGCTACAGTGTTGCTTGCACATGTTGGTTAGATTGTCTAGAGTGTATGGCAGTGTCACCACTGCCTTTAGAAGAGAGTTTAATGCCAGATGCCCTCCCTGACATAACCCTCCTTCTCCTGGCCTTGAACTTCCACATGTTAAATGTGTTTTAACCACTACACTGTGGAGCCACAAGTTTTAACTTGTATTAAGTGGACCCAGACAAAACTCCACACAGTAGGGCCCTGTCAAGGTTTCAACCCAGGACACTCTTGCTGTGAGGAAATGGTGCCATCAATTGAACCACAATGCTGCCATTTAATACCAACACTCATATTCAACAAGACCTAGTAAGCACATCTTGATATCTTACACAGAGTTTATTGCTGTTTTTTAAGACTTTGTGTTGCAAACAATTTGGCAAGCGCACAAAACATTAAACACATTAAGGCTGCATGTATCAATAAATATTGGTTGAGCTGCAGACAATTTTCTTGATTAAAAAGAGTGACAGCAGTAAGTAAAACAAGAAAAGTATTACTTCCTGTACTTTTAAAGATCAAACAAAACAACCTGTTAACTAACCATTTGTTTTGGGTTTGTTATTTGCATCACTAATATCCATCATTATTATTTTTTTCTCTCACTTGTGTAAGAGACATTTCTTTAATGGATGGGATTTAATGTTGTGGATATGCAAACTTCTCTTACCTGGAGCAAGCAGAGGCTGAGCATTCACAGCGGTGACACTGCGGCTCATGTTTATAGCTCGGACTTCTGTGACTGCTGCACTGTCCCACTTCTTCCCTCCTTCAGAGGGACTGTCTAAGGAGCTGGTCTTCCCCCCTGCTGAGGCCTGGGTACCTTGACTTGGGTTTTTGATCAGTGACGCAGGCTGGATAGGCACAGGGGTCTGCTTCAGACTGAGAGCCTGTGGCATCTGAGTCTGAGAGGAGGATGTTGTCGCCCCCTGTTGGCCACGGATGGCCAGATTCTGTACCTGATTCTTAAGACAAAATACAAAAAGAGAGACAAGATTCACAAATGGCTTAAGCTGTGGATTTTTTGACTATGTTCATAAGAATTTTATTTGTAAAATGCTGGAAATTCATTTAAAGCTCGTAAGTTTAATATTTATTTTTATGGATTACTGCTTTGCTACATATGTGTAAAATGTATAAAGTTATATTTACGAGAGGGAGCTGGAAAAGATGTTAAGACGAGATAAAAGACTGCTCTTGTATTATTAGTGATAATATACGTTCCAGCAATATTACCTGTGAGGAGGCCTGCGTAGAGCTGTCTGACTGCACAGCCGTCACAGTGGCAGCTGGGGTAAAGATGAGCTGTGGGGACAGAGGAACAGCACGACCCAGGCTCCTCGCCACCTGTACCTGGGCCTGGAAAGTATGACACACATTAAAAAAGGGGGAACTAACATAGGAGAAGCAAACTGTAAACTAAAATTACTCTCCTGTGTCATTACTGATCATATTCCCCCACCAACTAGCGAAACTGCAATTTTAATGAAGACAAAGACTTATATCACCAAATCAGTATCTAACTACCTGTGAAAACTGGCTCAGTACCCAGGGCATGGTGTTGAATAATGGCCATAACCATTTTGACCTGATGAAAGCCAGAGGCCAAAACATGCACCTATGAAGTAGGTGAAGCTGTGCCAGAAGCATCCATTCTGCTTTAGAAAACATGACTCAGTACCTTGGACATGACACTGAATAAGGGCCACAGGCTCCCAATAAATGTTAAAACACACTATTTACAAAAGTATTTACAAAAACTTAACAAGACAGAAGATCATTTAATCATGGGGTGCTGCATGTGTATATTCAGTTAGTTTTTAACCTCGGGTGTATGATAAGACAAAACAGGAAACTAAAGAAAATATTTTGGGACACTGATATGAGTAAATGTAGCACCAGGAAACTGTACTCGAAATAAAGTCCATGACTAAACTGACATGCAGTTTGCTTCCTGCCGCAATCATCACAGACATCTGATAACGTTGTGTTTTTGCTCGTAATAAGCAGGTTGTTCTACCACCTCATTGCCAGTTTCAGTTTGCCATCAGTTGTACAATCTGGAAACTCCAACTGACAAGCACTCAAAACCAGCTATACCCAAAATAACCACTTTCTATTCCTTCAACAAGAGAAAGAGAGGACACACACACACACACACATACACACACATACACACACACACACACACACACACACACACACA
>NW_024582387.1:2724525-2763659 GCF_018398535.1 Haplochromis burtoni | reverse complement strand
ACACACACACACACACACACACACACACACACACACAAACCAAAAAATGTTTTCTGAGCATTAAAGACATCGACTTCCATGTTTGCAAAGAGCTCTCTGTAGGCAAACGCATTATCCTGACCACCTACTCTACTGCAAGATGACAACAAAACACGTCATTTACAGTGGAATTACTTACAAACACAATATGTATTTTGTATATTTTATTTATTTATTTATGTATGTATGTAATGTTCTATACATGTGCAATAAAGCCTTCATTTATTCTTTTTTAACTCAGCCCTGTTTTTATTGCGAGTTTCTCTCTGTGCATGCAATTTTGTTCAGTAATGCATCTGTGATGTATTGACTGCATGACAATAAAGAAATCTGAATGGCATAAACACATACACAGGGTCTCCAAAGAACAGAGTTGTGCCTATTTAAATCAAGCAATACGAGTGTGCTAGTGTTTATGCATAAAGTGGAGGATCATCATGTAAATGTGCCTGTGGCCATTTCTTTTCTCTGTAGTCTTACCATCTGTGCACGCAGGTACATCTGTGCTTGGGTGGGTGTAAGAGTGGGGCTCGATGGGCTGCCCAGCAGAACAGCCTGCTGGGAAATAGTGGTGGGGGTTGAGCTAATATTCTGAGCTCGGCTGATCAGCTGAGCTGCCGCTGGAGACGTGGTCAGGTTGATCTATGGGGAGAGATAATCAGGATTATTAGGTTATACGTACGAGTCCTGAATAGATGTGGGGAGTTCTGAGACAAAAGCATCATATCCCCAACTATTAAATTCGACAGCATCAAATTCAATAGTTAAAATGTGTTCATTCTGCTAATATTTCTTACAGCTAAATACGTACAAAATCAAAAAGAAACTTGAATCTTTTTAAAGGTAAAACAGAAGGAGCAACCAAGCTGCTAGCATCCTGCTGCTAAAAATCAACTTGGCTCGATGATAATCCAACTGGACAAAGATAACTTAAAGAGGCTTTTAGGAAGGCAGCACTCCAAACTGCACTTACTGTAGCCTGAGTAGATCCTGTTTGCTGAGATGAAGTGCCATTTTGTGAAGAGCTTTGCCGGCCAGCCGCGATACTGGCCTATCACAAAGGTAGAGAGAGGAAGAAGGACAGGGTGAGTGATGCACAATTTCTGAAACATGTCTTGCAGCAGGTCAACAATAACTGCAATCATCATCTCTAAACTGAGAGAATGAATTATTTGTGATGCCTGCTTGCTGACCTGCTGTACAGCAGCCAGGCTGAGGCTGTGCTGCTGCTGGAGGGCTGCAGTTTGCAGCATCAGATGCTGCTGCTGAGCTGCATACATCTGCTGCAAGTACTGTGCTGCTGTGTTGGGCTGTCTATGCAATGCCTGCTGGAATACCTGCAAATAAAAACAGGTGCAAAAAAATGGCCAGTTTAAAAGAAACATTTGATTTTTACATCTGAACTAAACTTTCATAAAATCCAAAGAATCACAGATTCAGTCACCTCAAAACAACATCAATTCTTCATGATATGTCAACAAAGCAAACCAAAGCCTCTGTGCCTCTACCATGTGGGTAATCTCAGTACAAATTTTTACATGATAAATAAAAAGAAAAGAAAATGGGTTTTATAATTGTATTTCTATAGCAATGCCATGTGTTTACATTATCTAATGGCACAACAAGTAGACAAGCCCAGATATATATGACAGCCACAGCCATGTGTCCGCCTACAGTGATGATTTGTTAAAAGGGAGCTACTTCATCATCCTCCAACATAACAATGCTTTCCAAAATATGCAAGAAAACCGCCCCTGCTGAACATGGAAAAGGCAAACCTGTTTCACCAAAAACACACCCTAAGTATAACCATGCAGCTTCAGTTCTATTGTATGACAATGTTGTGCAGGTTTCTGAAGAGTTACAAGGTTACTTTAGTTATTGCGCAAGTATTAAACACTTATTTTAGACTTACTTAAAATTTCCTTGGAAAACAATACCTGTGTGACTTGTTGCACCATAATGCTGCTATTGCTGGCACCACTTCATTCACAAATAAAACACTTTCTGTATTTTCAGAAATATTGTTGCAGATTTCATTGAAATATTGTGATATAATCTGAGGTTGTATCACCCACCTCCACACTCTCCACATTCTTCTATTATACAAATGCTTAAAGCCACCAACATCACACCTATACTAAAAACAGTTCTGTTCTTTGTACAGCCTTACCTGTGGTTTTTTGAAATGATTTGCTCTTTTACAAACATACAGCGGTGCTAGAACCATGCCAAAGGCATACAAAAAAAAAGCAGGCAACCCAAAAACTCTGATACCAGTAACAGTTGCTAATACATCCCCATATTTAATGCAGTTTTATTTACTAGGATCTTTGCTCATGCAGATTATCTGGTGGGAAAAATGAAAAGAAAATTGTGTGATAACAGTAAACAACATCAAGAAATGTCAGTTTGATTGCATGGTTATTATGAATTTAACATTTTACAAACTTTACAAAGTTTTAGATTTATAATTATTTTATCACTTGAGCTTATAAATCTTGTCCTGATTGTATTTCAAAATGCTTTACAGACCAAACTGCTGATTTTTCTTCATTAAGCAATAGTCATTAGTATGCAATATCTTTATCGAATCCTAAATGTGGTACAATCAAAATGTGTTGAATCTGAACTGATTGCATCACTGCCTATTTAACAGACTAATCGGGAGACAGAAGTCAGGGTTTCAAAACCTCCAATTACTGCAAACACACAAACAATTCTTTTTCCCTAAATGTGGGACAGAAAGGTTTCACACTGTGCCAGACACAACTCTAAGAAAGTTAAACCCCTACTACTGGGAAACCACCTCTCCAAGTGCCCTATGCCATGTTTCCAAGGATTTTGACCTGCAGTCAACAGTGTCACAGAAGCATCCGGACCCACAACGTGTCGCTGACGGGCACAAGTAGCAAAGATGAAATACATGCATGAACTGATTTCCAGCAGTCCTTTATGCTCACAGTGCTGCTCAGTGACAATAGTGATTGCCTTGTGATTGTCAGCATGCTGAGGGGGTGAAAAGAAGGACTCAATCTAACAAAAACCCTGCTGTCAAACCATCAGCACTCAAAGTTGAGTGGACCTAATTCTGAGGGAGGCTAAGCCTGTGTAGAGGCTTACCCCGAGGGCAAGGGGTCAAAAGCACTAAAGCACAGAAAACATTCTTTCCTGTCTCCAAATTGGAGACAGCACAGAAAACATTCTTTCCTGTCTCCAAATTGGAGACATGCTCCAACATTACCACATATTTGAGATCCTTTACTGGGAAGACAAATTCCCTTTTTCATCAATTCCCTTTGTAAAAAACGATGCTACATCAAAAACAATTTTAGAAGCTTGTATGTCACTTTTAAACACCAACAGAGGGCAGTAGAGCAAAGAGTGTCAGGATGTTACACAGAATACCTCAACTTAAGCTATCAGCAGATTTATTACAGAACTAAAACACTCACCTGTACTGTACGGTCAGGTATTCCACTGTAAACCGATATCTGAGGCACTGCCGGTCTTCCAGCTGTAGTACTACTGCTGGAAGTACTGCTAGTGTTAGTACTACTACTACTACTACCACTACTACTGCTGCTGCTACTACTATTACTAATGCTAGTGGAAGTAGTAGAACTAGTAGTAGTCGTAGTAGTATTAGAGGTACTATTACTGCTGACAGCAGTGGTGCTGGAGGAAATGGTGGTGGACGTGGTGGTGGCTGCGGTGGTCCCGGTACTGCTGGCAGTGGAAGCAGGGGCCCCTGGCTCACTCTCCATGGTGCCCTCTGCTCTTTTCACCTTTGACCCCCGGCTCTTCTGAATGGCTCTCCTGTGCCTTCAAGAAAGAAGCAAAAAACCTGATGAATGTATGGAAGCTTGTTTCTGCCACTGATACAGAAGTTGGAATTAGTAATTTTTTTAGACAACCAACTCAATAATTATTAACCCAGAGTTTTGGCTCATGGATTGCAAAAATGCTTTAGGTTTCTATGTTTACATACAACTGAATGGAGACATAGTAGTCGAAACAAGATGCACCTGAACATGGTTGTCAATAAACCACTCAACACCAGGTAAATGTAAGGCCTGTGACACATCTACCGCATCAAAGTTATACCCAAACTGTTTTAGTCTTATGTTGCACTATAGGTCAAGGGCAACAAAATTAATTTTACCACGGTTGGTCACATCCAAGGCCATATACAGTTTACGGCTTATTATGGTTACATATACCAGATATTCTTAACAACAACTTGTCCAAAGATCCCTAACTATGTCATATCATTTAGTCAAGCACAAATATCTCAAGGTAAAATAATCAATCTAAAAATTCTTAAAAGCATGAACCTGGAAACTCAGTACATGTGGGGAATTTCAAAGAAAAAAAGTCAAACTTAAAGATCTTTGAAAATTTTAAACTACATGAACTCCACAGGGTTCTAGGATGAAAAAGGAGATTCACATGAAAACTTACAAATGACTACGAAGTTTTTCAAAGACTAAACTGATTGGCAGGCTGGATTAAAACTTGCGAAGGACTGGACTGAACCCCTACGTCTTCAGTATGACACATGTGCCACAATCCCTTTAAAGTATGAAAAATAAGTAAGTACTAATTAGTGCATCACCCTGCCACCAAAACAAAAGGCAAATTAGACTCATAAATGATCAAAGGGCCCAAAAAAGGAACTCAAATTAAGTAAAATCTCTTCTGAATAAAAACTCTGAACTCTGGTTATGAAAATTTCACCAGGTCCAGGTTTTGTGGATTTTATATTAATGTAAAGAAAAATTATCTCAAAGTCTCAGCTTGCTCAAATTAGTACTTGACTTCAAAAAACATTTACTACATAACTATAAAATCACTGTTTTACTTATAACTTTTACAGTTGAAACTAATCTTTATCACACCTATCCATCTTCTGCTCCTGATCAGGGTCTAAACCAATACCTTTAGACCTCCCTCTCCCCTGCTACCTCCAGCTCTTGTGATACACTGAGCCATTCCCATGGCTCAAAACACCTCACCCAGGAGGAGTCCAGAAAACACACTAGTCAGATGCCTGAATCACCTTGTATGAAAGCGTAGTCGTTTTACTTCGAGCCCCTACCAAATCATTATGCTTTGAAAGAAACTCTTCTGCCATTTTGGTATCTGTGATTTTATTTTTTCAGACAAGACTCAGAGCTCGTGTCCATAGGTGAGGTTAGGAATGCAGATCGACCAGTGAATTACCAGTTTCACTTTTTTCCCCCCAGCTCAGTGAGCATTTCAGTGCTCAGTTTATCCTTCGCACCCAGCTGCAAACCAGCCCAGTGTAAGCTGTAGGTCACTGCAATCTTTTACTACAGCAACTACCTGAATAATCTCTCACTGCAGAAACCCTGAAAGAGATCATGTCGAACTCTGCAGCCAATCATTAACTTTTTTTTTTTTACCCCGACTTAATTTGACACCCACATCCCTGTTGCCATGACTGTCCAGCCCCCAGTTTGACAAACTACACAAAATATACATATATGTTCTGATACTAAGCATTCTCTCTCATACAAAACAAGACATACCATCTTTTTGGGGAGCCGCTTTCATTTTGTTGCTGCTGGGTTATGTAAGAGCCCCTATGCAATTCTCTTTATTAAGTTTCAAACAGTTTATACTCCCTTTGCTTTTACTGTTCAAAGAAGGGATTTTTGATCTCATTGTTTACTTTGTATTTATGTATTCAATAAACTGAGCCAAGCTAAAGTTATATAAAGTCAGTACAAGTTACAAAACAAAGATAAGGATATCTCTTGTCATTTTGCTTAAGTCACACCTCTGCTGTCTGTTCTCAAAGACGGATATGCTGTCCAACTGCACGAAATGAATATGCAGGATACAAACACGAGCTGGAAAATAAATGATACCCCTGTTTTCATTAAAAATACATATAAAAATTGTATTTCAGGAATCCAGTGAACTCCACTGAATTTAGCATAAATATAAGGGGTAAGCAGACACTACAAGCCTAAATTAAGTCAACACTCAGTCCAAGAGTGTTGAGTGAATAAGATTTTAAAAAATTAAATAAAAAAATGAATCCATTCCATTCAGTCAGTCACAAGAATAAGGAGGAATGATTTAGGGTCCTTCCATAAAAGCCTTTTTAGGTTTGGTCCCTTGGTGCTTTGCTATCCATTAGTACAGAACGAAAAAGGTTCAGAGCTCTCCGGGTAGACAAGGTGGAGAAGATTTCAGCATGGCAGCTGATAAAAAGTGAAGATGATGGAAGGAGATCAAGCATCCTTCCTTGGTGGAAAATAAGCGATCTTTGGAAAAAAGTCAAAGATTCTTTTGTTTAAACAAAGTCCAGCAGTTAATTAAAAAAAGAAAAGAAAAAGAAGTAAAAAAAAAAAAAAAAAAGCTCTCAGAGCAAGAAAAGAATCTGAACTCATTAAGATTCTGACTAGTGTCAAGAATGGGATTAATGAGCATGTTTGATGGGGGGGGATCAGAAAGAATAACAATCACTGTATGAGTTAGAAAAGGGGGGGAAAGGGAGGGAGGAATTTCTAGCCTTCAGGTTATACAGGTTCACATTAAGTCACCGCAGCTACAAGGAAAAAGGAGCAAGTGAGAGGTGAAGGTTGAGTGAACAGGTTCAGGATTTTAAATGGGCAGGAGTGGGACAAGTGTGTAATGGAAGTAATTAAATAAGGAGCAATGCTGCCGCCATGCTGCAATTCTTAAGCCATTTCCTCCACATACTCATTCTTTCGAGCAGATTAGGAGCCAAAGCAAAGCTCTACAGCCCATTTAGGCTACAAAGGAGACTTGGAAACAATCTGCCATCTCACTAAACCACATGCTATTCCTTAAAATGGCAAACGCAGAACAGCTCACAAAAGGATACAAAATATTTGAGCAAACCAGTGAGTGAGTTAAAAGACATTTTTTTAACATCTGTTTAAACAGCTTAAATGCTTTAATTGAAACCTTAGGTTGCATAACAAGAAAGGCAGCAAACAGTCAAATTAGGGCAGTACAAGCATCAATTAAAAATGCTTTTACATATTAACCTGACATATCTAACACCATTAAAGCAAAGAACTAGATCCTAATTTAAACTGGATGAAAAATGGAAAAATATAAAATACATATTCCAAGACCTTCTAAATTAAAAAGACCCTTATTTTCCATTCAGCGATGCCAGTGACTGATTGAAAACTTGATGTTTTCATATTTGTGGCTGAAAAACTGAAATGCAGTCAGGCAGTGCTAGGTCCAGGTTGTAAACAAAGCACCACTGCTGCCAAAGCCTGCTTGTCTGTATGCCATCATTAGCCTACATCCCACAGTGTGCTTCATATTGCCTCCCCATGTGGGGAGAGGGGAGGGAATCCCCTCTGGTAATGATCCCTGCAACCCATGTCCCTTTGAGAGGAGTCACCCATCAATCAGTAGACAGTGCCATGTAGATCACCCCTTGCTCAGCCCCATCCAAGTACCACTTTTACATTGTTACATCCACAAATCTGGCTTTGAATTGGGTTTCATGGAGGACCCCTTGCACCCATGAAAAGTGCTATTCAGCTTTTTTAAGACAACATCAAAGCAGCACCAGCAGCATGAAACACAGTGCAAAGAGCCAGTCAATGCCATAACAATGTAATTTAAGTGCTGTTGGAGCATATTGATCCCCTCATGCTAGCATTACAAGACCACAAGAACTGACAGTCAGCTTTGCGTGTGATCCGTTTCGCATATCCAGCAGGACGATGAGAGCTGTTAAGAGACTGTCAGACAGACTGGCTGTCTCTACAGAGCTTACATCACAGTAAGGAAGTGCAGAAACCTCCATCAGTGCCCATACAACTCTGATGACCCACATTAAAAAAATACTATGAGAATGCATTTGTCAGCTCCACTAATCGATTGATGTGTGATAATAGCTTTAATAGCTAAAAGATCCACAGAGAAATGTGTGCCTGTGTGTATTTTTATATATAAATTTCTGTGTGTGTGTGTGTGTGTGCACACGCGTGTGTGCGTGTATCTGTGTGTGAAGAGGGATACTCTGCTTCTGAGACAAAGCCCCCTAACCCTGGTGTTCCTACCTCCTCCGACACCCCCAACGCGATGCAGGGGTATGATGCCCCATCCCCCGGGGAGTGTGCTGTCCTCCTGCAGGATGTTGCTCCTCTTTCCTCTTTGTCTGCCTAAGTGAGTGGCTGGCTGCCTGGCTGACTGAGTGAATAAATGAGCGCGTGCAAGGGTGTTTCTGTGCAGCCTCCAAACCCCCTGCCCCTCTTGTCTACCCCCAACACACAGCAAGCTCGTCGTCCCAGCATCAACACCCAAGTCCACCAACCAGGCCACAGCCTGCCTCCTAATTATGTGGTATCCTAGCGACAGCCAACGGGCGCTTATGGAATCCCCATGCAGAGCCGCATCCTGATTGGACAACAGGATCCTCTTTAATGAAGATGATGGTAATGATTTTACTCTCCCCTCCCCCTCTGATGCTTCCTGAATACTGAAATTTTTTTTTTTTTTAGGATGCTTAGACCCTAACCTCCCCATATCACCCAAATTATTTCCAAATAGCTGAAAATCCAAGATAATGAGGAATTTCATAAAAATAACCCTGAAATGCTTTTTCTTCTCTTTTGCTTAGTCTAGACCCGAAGAGTGGAAAACCGAAGGCTTCATTCCTTTTTCAGTATTTCAGTTTTCACTTCAAGTCTGCAGCACAATTTCCACAAATAACCTGCAGTTGCAATGGGCCCATTTTCCTTAGCATTCAGCTAAGGACAGGAACAGTGAGTCACAGGCTGAACAACGAAGGGGTTACATGAATAGGATGAGGGACCTATGGAATCTTCGATACCCAACATCCACACTGATGGCGAAACTAGCAGCTCAGTGTTCAAACATTGTGAAGAAGGACTGCTCTCAACAACACACATGCTACGAAGGGGGAACCAGGACGACAGTCGGGGGGAGATATCATCACCAACACTGGATATCATCACAGTCCAGGATGAGACAACAAACATCAGCGAATGAAGATGGCCCCAACCCACCACGTGCTCAGTGAATACCTCAGGCAGCAGAAACCCGAGAAAGAGGAGGAATAATCATGGAAGGATAGACCCCTGCACGGTATGTACCACCGGCAGATAGAGGAAGTGGCTGACATCCAGACGTCCTACCAGTGGCTGGACAAAGTTGGACTGAAAGACAACACAGAGGCACTAATCATGGCAGCACAGGAACAAGCAGGAACAAGGCTGGGAGACGTCACCAAGGGTGGTGGAGAATGGCCGAGCTAAGATCCTGTGTGGCTTCCAGATACAGACGGACAAAATGGTGGTGGCTAACCAACCGGACATAGTGGTGGTAGAGAAGCAGAAGAAGACGGCCGTAGTGATATATGTAGCAATACTAAATGAGAGCAACATCAGGAAGAAGAAACACAAGAAGCTAGAATTAGTACCAAGGGCTCAGAGAAGAGCTTGAGAAGATGTGGAGGGTGAAGGAAACAGTGGTCCCAGTGGTAATTAGAGCACTAAGTGCAGTGACTCCCAAGCTAGGTGAGTGGCTCCAGCAGATCCCAGGAAAAACATCTGAGATCTCTGTCCAGAAGAGCGCAGTCCTAGGAACAGCTAAGGCCATGTCCAGACTAACACGTTTTCGTTTGAAAACGCATCTTTTTCTCTCCGTTTTGGCCCTCCATCCACACTGAGACGGCATTTTCAGTCAAGAACAACGCGTTTTGAATACGCTCTCCAAAGCGGATACATGTGAAAACGCTGTTTTTGCATCGCAGTGTGGACAGCGAACCTGGAGCCTTTTCGAAAACGTTGACACATTTTAGTCATGTGGTGCAGTCATGTGACCAATTAAACTAAGATAGCGGAGGGCATTATACAGCAGTTGTTTTGCTTGCACTCAATTATGACAGCCCTATTAAAGATTAATATCAAATGTACATGCTCCAGAGAGCTTTTCTTCAAATTCTTTAATTCTCACTTGCTTTTGCAACTTTGTACTTTTATGTTACTCGCAGCAACAACTCCACCTCATTGTTAGTCCATTTAAAAAACTTTGTGCTTTTCCTCGACATTTCGCTGCAATGTTTGAAAGAGCCGGAAAGTAAATACACAGCAGACAGAAATGAGGCAGGTCGATTCGTCTTGTGTTTCACACATGCGCAGTACTGGAACGTAAGCATTTTTGGCTGTTTTAATGTGGACGCACAACTCTGTGAAAATGACTGAAAACGATAGTGTGGACGCGGAGCGTTTTCAGACGAAAATGCAGTTTTCAAATTTATCTGGGCTAGTGTGGACGTAGCCTAAGACACTGCGCAGGACCCTCAAGCTCCCAGATCCCACAGGGGCGAGAGGGTTTTTTTTGTTTGTTTGTTTGTTTTTAAGAAAACAAAACAGATTTTTGATCCACAAAATTGTTTCATTATTAGTCGTGAAACTGAGACTAGTATCATCTTAAGTCATGACATGGTACTGCTTTATCTCTGCTGACATGAGCTCTCAAACTATTTAACTGTTATTCTCAACCTTTGCAACTTTTTTGTGACACTATTCATCTGCAGCATGTCTTGACAGTTTTTAAAAAAAAATAACAGTGTACACACTAGACTAGAGTGATTTATTACCGAAGGCTTTGAATAATTGGTGCCAAAGATTTCTGTATGGACATCAAGCTTAGAAACAAAATAACAAAAGAGGAAAACCAGCAAAACCCCTCATAAAAATGAAATGAGATAGCTTTAGAGTTGAATTTAAACTCCTCTTTAATGACAACAGAATTCATTTACATGGAATTGGGAAGATAAAAACCAAAGGATAATGGCATACTTATGCTCTACCCCACAACATTAACACGCCACCCAACTGTCTGGCGGTATGAAATGTGGCTATTTGAGTCGTTTGCTGGTGCAACATAGTATTGATTGGGGCCAACCATGCGTGAACCTCATTGATTATCATCTTCTCATTAGCATATAGATTAGCTGGCAGTGCATCCAGAAGTGCAAGCCTGAAATCTCACACTTGGCTAACAGAGCTGTGGCAGGGGGGTTGGGGGGTTAAAAACAGGAAGGAAAGACCAATAGTGTGGCTCAGTGAGATATCAGCTCTTTGATGATAAAACTCAACATCCTAAAGCTCAGTCTCCAAAACTGCTATCAAAAACAAAGTGATTACGATGCAAGGAGGTATAAAAGGTGGTTCAGCCAGGGGCCTAATAGACCCTAACAAGAGCTATGATGGTAAAAGTCTAGGTTAAATAAGATTGAAATAATTGCTTTTATTTAACTTCCCTAAAGTTGGCAAACTACATTATTTGAGGATGAGGATAATGAAGATATTTAAAGATGCCAGATGGCAAAAAAGGCAAGATATTATTAAATTAAATTGGTATGAGTCAGACTGACAAA
This sequence comes from Haplochromis burtoni, assembly GCF_018398535.1. Taxonomy (NCBI): domain Eukaryota; kingdom Metazoa; phylum Chordata; class Actinopteri; order Cichliformes; family Cichlidae; genus Haplochromis; species Haplochromis burtoni. Next base: position 2,752,186 of record NW_024582387.1, on the reverse strand, counting down.
ATGAACATGAGTTTGCCGGGGCTATTTTGTTGACATCTATCTCACAAACATTTAATGAATCATTTGAAGTAGGGCATTCCATTTTGTTCTAAGGAATTTTTTTGCAAAATTTCAAATGTGGCAAAAGATTTAAGGCACTCAAAATTTATTATGGTAATGAAAAGAAATAAAGACGGACAAACCTAAAACATAGGAATAAATTCAATATAATGATAAACGGATAACTGGTGTTAGTTTAACTATTCAAAAGGTATTGATAGGATTTTATCAGTTCATTTTTTATCAGTGATCATTTTTGCTTGTAAAAAGATAAACAGAGCTACCTTTGACACACTGGTTAGGTCTCAAAAGCTTTTCTTTAGACTTCATAAATTGACAAAACTAATTCTCTCTAGTTAGCCGAACAGCTCTGACTAAAGTCAAAGTAACTAACAAAGTTCAAAAAGACCAACTTAGGATGGGGACCCACTGTCTTTATTACTCACACCTAAATGCTTCATTTGTTAAGTACGAGATTGCCTCTTACAATAGAACCTCTGCACAAAGACCTTACCTCTAAGTAGGGCTGGGCGATATCATACCTTTCACAGTAATACCGGTATAATGTTGGGCAACGATAAGAAAATGAAATATCGTGATAGAATATGTGTAAAACTCACATGCGCAGTGTCTTTGTTTACATCAGTGGTTCTTAACCTGGGTTCGATCAACCCTAGGGGTTCTGGTGAGCTCGGTCTCAGGGGTTCGGCAGAGCCTCCGCCATGACATGCATGGCTCATTTTGTGCACCAGTAAAAAAAAATCACATTTTATTTTTCACTAAAGAGGGGTTCAGTGAATGCGCATATGAAGCTGGTGGGGTTCGGTACCTCCAACAAGGTTAAGAACCACTGGTTTACATACACACATGGCGGCGACGCAGAATGAGAAGGGGAAAGCGGATCGTTAATGAAACGATGAACCAGAACTGGTTTGTAAAAATGCTGCAACTTCAGTGGTGTGGAACTGGTTTAGCTTTCGTCCGTCAGATACACAACAAAGCACTATTTTTGGTAGAGCATGCTAGCGGGCCGTCGTTATTACCGTGTTTTTTGGAAAATACGGCACACTTAAAATCAATCCTTTGATTTTTCTGAAAATCGACAGTGCCCCTTATAATCCCGTGTGCCTTATGTATGAATTCTGGTTGTGTTTACTGACCTCGAAACGATTTTATGTGGTACACGGCGCTCGAAAATCTGTCAAATGTTTCAGTACGACTTTGCTAAGCTACGAAGCCCGCACCGCTTGATGGATTGTCGGAGCATTACGGCTATCGTAGGCAGGAGCCTCGCGGAGTGATACGTACTGTGCTTCAACATAATATTACCGTATTGTGTGTGTATAACCTCTTTTTAAGTTTTGTGGATATTATACATGGTTATGCTGAGGATATGTCGGCCAATTTCCACTGGAAATGCCTTTTGGTTAAACTGTCAGCAAGGAATTTGCATTTGCACTGTTAAATTTTATATAACTTTAATGCACATAAAAACAGCTGCTTGTTTAAGTGAAAATACATTGATGGGGTTTTTTTGCACTAATAAAGTTGTGGAGTTGTAAAGTATTTTGTCTAGTGTCAATTATATCGTCAGTTATATCGTTATCGCAAATTTTCAAATGTATATCGTGATAAATATTTTTGGTCATATCGCCCTGCTCTACCTATAAGAAACTAAAATATCATTTTAGAGGGTTGGGCCTATTTATTTAAACTTTTAATGGGTCATTCCCTTCCAATCAGTACCTCCCACCCAATTTTAGTGTATTAAATTAAGCAAAGCCAAACTTTGACAGTCAGTAATTGCAAAAAAAAAGCTCAACATAAATGGAGTGAGTTGGTATTTCCCCAGTATTTAAGCAATCAGAATTACGGATTTAAAAAAAATAAAAAATAAAAAAATTACGTCACAGTCTAAAGCCCAAATCTAATTAAATTTTTGTTCAGAATTCGAGCTCTTTGTAGAAAAAATAAAGTTTAATATCATATGATATACCATAGTATCAATATCATAGTAGAACTGCACCAATTTAATGTCTACAATGCAGTGTAACAGATAAAAATAGTGATTAGTTGTATCTCGTATTTGTTTTCTTATGATCAATTGGAGAAGATTTCAAAGAGTGCATTGTGGGTAAACCTTTGAGGGTCATATCACCGTGTGTGGGAGGTCCTCAACATTAGGTCCTGAAGAACTTTCTCTTCAATGCTATTTGACCACGCAGGACCTCAATTATAGAGGGTCTCAGATTTTATTGTTCTTTCAGTGGAATGAACCTCAAGTCAGAGTCAAGATCATTTGTTCTGAAAAAGCATTTCCTTGGAGAACTCTGGTGATGCTGGGAGAATCCCCTGAGCCTGATGATAGCTGATGGGCTTGTCCAAACACAGCAAGCAGGCCACTGCCCTCGCTAAAGTGTGTAAGATAGCGATACCCTCTGATCCCAAGGAAAGGCCTACCATGGAAGCGTAATTGAGCCATCTGAATCCGATTCAGCTGTGGAACTTGCCTTCCACAGCTGAGTAGACCAGCACAAAGAGACTCTGGCTGCTTTCCAGGTTAAGTGTGCTGAGAGTGTGTGCAGTTCCAGCATATGTAGGCTCATGCTGCGAAGATACAAAACACTTTGACTTTACTCTCCAGAGAGGACCCTGGCTCATTTAGTAAGGGCTAAGACTGTAAGGTGAAAAATGCTCCAGTAGATGCTAAAAATGTCTCAGACTATTAATGCCTCTCCAAATAAACACAGCAAAAGCAGGCAGAAAAGCACACATAGACTGAGAGGCTGAAGTGGTGCCGACAGAGAAATGAAAGATTCTTTCTCTGATCTATAAATATCACCATTAAATAGTTCTGGTGAAGCTTGGAGATTATCAACGCTTTTCAATCCCAACTATTCTATCAAAGCAGTCTCTCGGGCATCACTCTCAGGAGTCTTTCATGCCAGCAGAAAAAAAAAGAAAGAGAAAACTGGGTCAGGTATAAGGCAGAGGCAAATAGAAATGTAGTGCTTCCTTTAAATCCTTTAAAGTCCTTTAAATATATATCAATGCCAACAGGGAACCAGAGAGACAACAAAAATTAGAGCTTATCCAAAGGATAACAGAGAAGCCACTTTGTCATTTTGAAGTAGCCGAGAGAGTTTAACTGTGTTAATTTACTACCTTTCAGAAGCAAAATCTTGTGCCCAAAATAACAGATGTGTTACTCAACAGGTTTAAAATTATGAAAAACATAACACATGTTGACATTCTGACAGAAAGCTTTAGTCAATGTTTATAATGTTAAAAGACACTGAAGTAGACACACAGGCCATGTCCAGACTAATACATGTTCGTTTGAAAACGCATCTTTTTCTCTTCGTTTTGGCCTTCCATCCACACTGAGACGGCATTTTCGGTCAAGGAAAACGCAGCATTTTGAAAGCGGATACATTTGAAAACGCCGTTTTCGCATCGCAGTGTGGACAGCGAACCTGGAGCCTTTTCGAAAATGATGACACATTTTAGTCATGTGGTGCAGTCATGTGACCAATTAAACTAAGATAGCGGAGGGCATTATACAGCAGTTGTTTTGTTTGCGCTCAATTTTGACAGCCCTATTAACCCTTTAAAGCCGGTCAGAGCGGGCGCGCTCTGTTTTGCGTAACTATTTTTAAATCCCGGTAGCTCTGCAACCACGTAAGGTAGCGCAATAATTTTTTTTGCATATGAAACCGGAGGAGTTGTACTTACATCTTGTGCCATCAGCTTGTCCTAGGTCACAGTTTCCTTCCACATATAGCTTTGCAAAAACTGCATAAAAAGCGCTTGCAGCAACAAAAACATAATATTCCAGAAACACGCTTTGCCGATCCGATCAGCTGTTCATAACACTTCCTACGTTGGAATAGACGTCAGCGCGAACTTTCGCATGTCCACCATTACATGCCCGAAACCGGAAGTGACGTCATTTTCGCAGAAATGTAGTTTTTTACCATCAGGGCCTCATGAGCCTATACTGGTGTCTTTAAAAGTTATCTTTGACTTTATGACTTTCTGTGTCATTTCTGGGATGCTTAGAACTCATATTGCACTACTGGAAATAGTTTATTTTGATGCATATGCTGCTTTTTTGCAAATTTGCACTATAATATTTATTTTCGTTTTTCCTGCAGTATATAAAAATTGGTGCATTTCAAAAATAAAACTATGAAGACACTCAAAATAAATTTCCTGTGGTAGGAAACTATTTTGTGCAACCTTTTTTTTTTTTTTTTTTCCTCTTGCCTGTCCCGTTTGGCTCTTTTGCCATCAGAATTGTTGTCTAAAGGCAAAGAAAGATGCCCAATGGATTTACTTTACCAAATTGACCATCCCAGCCTTGCCGTAATGGTCCATTTGATTCACCTTTTATTGTTTATTTTATTTTCACTTACTGAATACGGGACAGACTTGACTGGGGGAAAGAAGGGGAGAAAGAAAGAGGGAAAGAGAAACAGCTGAGAAGAGGGACGGGGGAGAAGGGCAAAAAACAAAAACCAACAGAACGGGCAGAGAAAAAAAAATGCATATATCAATCACCTGGATCACCTGCTGAGAAAGAAAAAAGAAAACAAGCAGAAGAGAACAAGAGTAATAGAATAAACAACATCACAATGATATATGGGAATATGACAGCAACTTTTTTGCATTTACAGTTTTGAGGGATAAGCCTCTTAAATTTCTCTAACTAGAAATATATGTTAAAAAAGCAAAAACGATTTTCAATTTTTTTTGTAGTTTATTGCACTTTGTGCAATTTATGTAATTACTATGCACTTAATGCAGACATATTATTAAAATCTGGGCTATAATGGTTGTATTGATGTATAGCAACTTGAAATGCTCCCAAAAATGGCACTACAACATGTAAAAATATAATATAAGCTCTGGCGGACTTGGTTCTATGGTAGGTCTTAAAGGGTTAAAGATTAATATCAAATGTACATGCTCCAGAGAGCTTTTCTTCAAATTCTTTAATTCTCATTTGCTTTTGCAACTTTGTAGTTTAATGTTACTTGCAGCAACAACTCCACCTCATTGTTAGTCCATTTAAAAAACTCGGTGCTTTTCCTCGACGTTTTGCTGCAACTTTTCAAAGAGCCAGAAAGTAAATAAACAGAAGACAGAAATGAGGCAAGACAAATCGTCTTGCTTTTCACACATGCACAGTACTGAAACGTAAGCATTTTCGGCCATTAAAATGGGGATGAACAACAATGTGAAAACGACTGAAAACGATAGTGTGGACGCATAGCGTTTTCAGACGAAAACGCCGTTTTCAAATTTATCTGGACTAATGTGGATGTAGCCAAAGGCCAACCTAATAATTTACACCTATGTATGGGCCCTGGGATGCAGTTTAAGGTCATCAGTGTGTCATAGCATTATTTCACCTGAATTGTCATCTACTTTAATGAAGAAGTCCATTTTCATACGGTGTCAGCTATAGCCACTATGTGACCCTGAAATAAATAAGCAGTTTAAAAATAATAATAATAAAAATGAACAAACTGTGTACTGAAGGGTAGAGGCAGTTGCAAGTCACAAGTAAATGTAAAGCAGTATGCAATATGTAAATGAGCTCATCTCTAAACAAAACATAGGAACAAAGTGTGGCTTCTCTCTCTCTTGTGAAATAAACAAATAAACCTTTTCATAAATACCTGATAAAAGCCCATAATTAATTTGAATAACAGCATCAGATCAGGTGCTGTCTATAGGAATTGAAGGGTAACTAATTATCTCTGCTTGATTTTTCACAGCTGGCTAACTAGTCTCAGGTTTTTAAAGGAGCCTCTACTACAACAGCTTGACATGCTTTTAAGTGGATAATGCATAGATAACGCTTATAGATTTTGACGCCTCACAGTTTTTTTACAGTGATATTCGGCACCATCTTGCAGCACCTTTTGAAGTGGCCGTCTCAACTCACTGGCTCCAGGAAACGGATGCAAATCAGGTACAAAATAACCTTCAAACCAAGGCCATAACAAGGCAAGTAAAGCACAACACCCTCTGTAAATTAATAAGCTGAACTTTGAAAATTAATAAGATTTTAATAAAACATAGAAACCAAACCAAGCCTGGACCTGTAGTTGTTCTGCTTAATCTGATTTTAATTTAAATTATAACTGTGGCTTTAAAAGAAATCCAACATTTGTTCAAGAGCTATCTGGAAGAAACTGTAAAGGTAATCTAGGTAACTCCGTGAAACAACCATTAATGGCTGCAGCTGGTGTCCAGATCATGATGGAGAGGGTCTTTCAGCCACAATAGTGACAGGCTCTCCATCACTTCGTGTGACTACCGTCAAGGCGAAAAATGAAGCCAACAAGAAAAAGGAAAAAACAAAACTCTAGTTCCTCTAGATGCCACTTGAGGCTGGCTCCAAAATTCCCAGAAACTTCCATGTTAAAATGGCCAAATTTATAGCACTAAAACCACATTCATAGCGTGGATGGTTTTAGCCTCAGTTTAACTTTAAACTGAGGCTTACAACTCAGGAGGAAGGCCAAAATAACCGACAGGTGTTCAAACACACACATCTGGAGCCCATGAAAGTCAAAGACCAAGCTCCACTACTTTAGAGTCATTAAAGTGGACCTCATTATCATGGCTTGTAGTGTAGTAGAGACCATCCAAGAGGTTGTGCTTTAGTTTGGGTGAGTGAAGTTACATTTTATTACCTTATTACTTAGCACTAATTAACAGTGGGTGACATAAAAATGGCTACATTCCTCTTTTTTCTATCTGTGGCTACTGTGCAGGTCTCCTTTGTATGTGAGGTTTTATGACTAAACACACCAGTTAGTCTGTGCATAAGTACTGTTCCACTGCCCCCCAAATTTCCTCAACCTATGCAGATTTTTGTGTTTTGCTTTAATTATATCTGAAGGTCACTGAACTCATATTGAGATCCAAATATATTTGAAAGAAAAACTGTTTTTTTTAAATACATGTATTATATTACACAAATTAAGAAAATATGTTAAATAGGTGAGATGTTGATTAAACCTTTTATGCATATATGCTTAAGGTGAATACAGTTCCAGTGCTGAAATAAGTCTACGATGCATCATTATATTACATTGCTACTATTGTTCTATATACTTAGTCATTTTACACTCCATTTGTTTCAGCCAATTTTAAGTGTAATTGCAGTCTGTTTTTCTGCCTCACAGATTTCTGCTCCTAAAAGCACTGCTAATTTTCCTTAAATGGACAGACTGTTCCATGCAGCTTTTTAAAGGGCCCGGGCCATCGGCTGTGTTGACCTTCACTTGTCAACATAACTACCTCCTTTATGCCAAATGTCATGACCTTAGGGGCCACAGCTCCTTGTTGGTATCCACTTGGCCAACTTTGCCTAGCATTTCAAAATTAGCAAAGCTACACCCTACAGACACTGTTGTCAATTAAAAACAAAAAGGGAGGCGTTATTATTGGCCAAAACATTGCATTTAAACGTTTCGCTCATGCGCTGTCTCATTCATAAGCATTTTTACTCCTTTCCTGCTGGCAATGAATTCCATTACAAAACTAGCTAACGTTAGCTACATCTGAATTGTTGTTATTCATAATAATAACACAATTTTGTTCCTATATGAGGATTTGAACAGTAAACTTAGCACTTAAACTAACGTCGACGTTAGCAAGTCAGCTAGAAAAACGCTTGCTGCTGTTCTGGGGCCCGTGTAGACGTCTGCTTGTGCTATCGACTAACCTCACGCGTTCCGAAGCACATATAAACAGGTATGTGACCCTTGTACGAACCGTGACATCCTGCGCCAAGAAGCCAAATATACGTGACCTTACCGTTGCCGAAAAGCTTGTTTCGTCGCTTCTCCTTCTGACTGCTCTCGCTCAGTGTTTCTCCTGATATTCTACACTGGACGGTGGCTCGCTGCGCCCAACAGACTCGGAGCACTCCAGCAACAGCAGAAGAAACAGCGGCAAAGGAGACCTGGCCTAGGGAGGGTAGACCGAAGCGACTCTTTCGTTTGCATTCCATACAGGCAACGTGATGCAAAGCGGACCAATGAGCGTAAAGGGTGAGATTTGAACCCACCCCCTATTGTCAATTAACCCCTCCTCTCCTCTCTTTCCATTCACCTGTCAAGTGTCGGCCTCAGTCCTGATCTCCATGGTAACAAAGAGCTTTAATCTTTGCACTGTGCTCTGTTTGCAGTGCAGCTACGGGGCCACAGAGAAGCTTTAAAGATATGTCACACTTTGTTTGGCCCTCTTCAAAACGGAGGTCAACATCAGCGACCTCAAAACAGCACCCGTGGAGTCATTTGATTCAGGGTTTTGTTCCGGGCCACTTCTTTGCCTTGTAAGCTTAGCAGCTATTAAATTCTTTCACATACAAGCATGTGGACTCTTTTTCTTGCACGCTCACCATTTTGCCGTAAAATAGTATTATTTTTATCATGTTTGCTTGGAAGATGAATCTAACCTGAAGTGCTGGCTTTTTCACAATTTTCAGTCGTCATTATTAGAATGTTTCTTCATTTGTAAGACAATCTAGACTTTAATGTGGGTGGGGGGAAACTAAATAAAATTAACTAATTAATACCAAATTAAATTAAATTCAGAGAATACAGCAAAGGAGATAAACAGTTCATAATGTAAATCTTATGGCATGGGCATAGATAGAGGCAGCAGGTGAATTCTGAAGTGTACAAGGTTATTCTCTCTGCTCAGATTTATACAACCAAGACTGCAAAAGTGATCCAACAGTGCTTCATATGTGCAAACAATGACCCAAAGCATACTGTAAAAAGTGACACAAGGGTTTTTCAAGGCAAAGAAATGGGATATTTGTCTGTTTGTCAATTAGTCATTTGATCCCAACCCATCAGAGGATGCTTTACTGAAGACAAAGCTGAATGCACAGAGACCCACAAACAAGCAGTAACTGAAAGTTACTTAAATAAAGGCCTGGCAGAGCATCTCAAGGGAGGAAACAGCATTTCATGATGTCTTTGGGCTGTAGAGAAAAGAAATTCATTGACTGTATTTAAAAATGCAGCATTTAAAAATCCTTAGAATTAACCCTTTCATGTATGAATTATGACAATCTCAATCAGGATTTTTTTCTTAAGTATTTCTATTCATCTTTGAGAATGAAAAGATGAATAAAAATACTTGAGGAAAAAAATCCTGATTGAGGCTATCATAATTCATGCATGACAGGGTTGAATAACAATTAAAACAAAACAATTAAACAAAACAATAAAAAATTGCAATGAAACACGTCAAACATCTATAGTAACATTAAATGACCAGTGGGTGGCAGGGTATGGAGTGACACATCAGTGTTCAACGTAGTGGTTTATGTGCAAGTATACCATCAACAATGACACAAATACAAGAAAACAGCCTTTGAATAGCTGTCCACTGTAGTGACCACTATGCATGAAAGGGTAATAATTGACAATAATTTGTTTAAACCTCTTGAATAAAGATTGAAGAATGAAGAGTGTAGAAATGCAAAAATATAAAAATTGAGTCATTGTCCGAACACTTACTGACCTAATTCTATTATCTAAATTAATTTTGCTAATAGATTTCAATCAACAGGACATAAAAAACTGCATGTGTATGATCACCAGTCAAAGCAGATATAAAGACAGACTGATAACTTTAAATACAATAAAGATGCATGCGCAAAGAGTTCAGAGTTTCAAATATTTAAATACCTATATAAACCCTATTCACTGTATTAATTTGAATGGCAGTAAGATATGCAAGCCAATAGGAGTCTGACACTGGAATGCAGGCACTGTTTGCATTAGTTACACCTGTGTCTATGATAATGAAGGTTAACGCCCACTCACATCCTGGGCCATCTGACCTCAGGAATTCGCATGATAAGGTGGGGCCAGGTTTCACAATGAATACACCCGAAACTCTGGCTGATTGGGACCCACACCCAGTTTCACACCTTGGCTCAGGCGATTAGAGGATCATCAGGGGGTCCTTTTGTCCCTCTGTGGGGGGTTACTCCCACTAGGTGTATATCTGGGACTCTCCACCATTTGACCTTAGAACTGAAGAAGCTTCTCGGATGAGAGGTGAAACGTCTTCAAGCAACTTAAAGAAGTCCAGACGCTTTTCTTTGCAAGCTCCTTTGACTATGATGACCTGGATGACTGAGAACCTTCACAGACAAGGTGTAATTAATGTGATTATGCAAATATTTTGTACCCCACAAAAGCGGTTTTGGCCTTCACATTTTATTGACTCGTTTTATTTACTCAGCTCTATCTGCAGAAGAAGAGGGGATGAGAGGAAATGTCAGAAAGTAAAACACAGACTGACCAGAACAACAAAAAAGTAAGGAAGTGCTTATGTTTCTGTACCTTTTCTTCTGTTCTGTTTGTTTCAATTTAGAATTTTCAACACACAAATTTGTAGTTTTCTATCATTTTGTGATTTTTGTTTTCCAGATTCCTTAAAAACTGCTATCTTTCACAGGTTCGGGTTGTGGTTGTCTTTGCTCTCTGCACAGACTCTTTAGCATTCCACATGCAAGAGTAGGCCCCACTGAATCTGTAATTTGTATCCTCATGGAAATGACCCAGCATTGTAATAAATTGGACAGCAATGAACTGCTAATGTTTCAGTAAGTCACTGTTGTGTTGCCTGCAATATGAGGAGGCAGCACATTCATACGCCTGCAAATACTGAATAATTTATCTGAATATGACTTATTTGGTTGGCCCGAGAGTTAATTATGTGGTCTTTCATAGCTCCCCTGATACATCCCTCACAGCATCAGTATGAGCACAGCATCGTTCCAGTAATGCAGTTAGTCCCCAAAGATACGCTGTGGGATTGCAGCCAAGATTAATGTGTGATATTAATGTTATAGCAGAGGTAACAGTGAAGTCAAACACTGCTCTGTTGGACTGGAACATACCTTCAATGTGACGCTTGTATGCCATAATGGACTAGCGGTAATGGTGTGCTGATAATAATGTGAGAATCTTAATGGAATATTTATGTGTGGCTCCCATTCAGCTTTGTTGACCAATAAAATCAGAGATGGAGTTTTTATATTTTTTACAGTGATGCAAATAATTTTAAACTTAAAATAATTTAGTTAGCTTTCTTTGTTCTTTATTGCTTTAAGTAAGGTTTCAAACATAAAATGTGACTTTTTTGTGGTTAGTCTGATTATACAGAAGTACAATTATTAAACCAAAGCCACAAGCAAAGGGACACAGGTTTATTGTTTATTGTTTAATTCTGCATGAATTTTACAGAAAGGCTATTCTTCTTCTTCTTTGTTTTTTTTTTTTGTTTTTTTTACCAAATGAACTGCCTTTGAAAATATGTGGGAGTTCAAAGCCCCAAACAAAATGATCAACTGTGGACAAGCAGCATTAATTAAAGTATTATGTTTCACATAGATGGAACCAGTTTTTATGCTTAGCTTTTCAAAACACATAAAAACAAAATAAAACATATATTGTATTGTCTTTGGCCTCAAGTGAATTTGTATCCATACATATTTGTATACATATTGAGGGATGGTGCAATGCCTCTGGATTGGCGGAGTGGGGTAGTGGGTCCCTCTGTTTTTAAGAAGGTGTGTTCTAACTTCACAGGGATCAAAGTCCTCGGCCTCCCTGGGAAAGTTTATCAAAGTTGAAGTAAACTTTATTGTCATCTCTGCTATAAACAGTACAGTATATAGAGAGATGAGACAGCAAGTCTTCAGTTCCATTCAGTGCAAAAAAACGACAATAAATATAAGAAGAGAATAAATATACACTTAAGACTAATGTAAAAGGATCAATGTGGACTGCGAAAACAGGGGGCAAACCATGACACATTTTAGTCATGTGATGCAGTCATGTGACCAATTAAACTAAGATAGCAGAGGGCATTATACAGCAGTTGTTTTGTTTGTGCTCAGTTTTGACAGCCCTATTAAAGATTAATATGCAATGTATATGCTCCAGATAGCTTTTCTTCAGATTCTTTGATAGTCACTTGCTTTTGCAACTTTGTACTTTTGTGTTACTCGCACAACAACTCCACCTCAATGTCAGTCCATTTAAAAAACTCGGTGCTTTTCCTCCACATTTTGCTGCCATGTTTCAAAGAGCCAGAAAGTAAATAAACGTCAGACAGAAATGACGCAGGTCGAATCGTCTTGTTTCACGCATGGCACGTAAGCGTTTTCAGTAGTGATGTGCGATACCACTGATTTCCTTTCCGATCTGAAAAAAAATTCAGGGTGGTATCGACGATACTGATCCGATACCGATACTTTGTACAAAAACTTACTTTATTTATTGTATCTTTTATTGTATCTCAAATTATAGCATCATCATGATTACAGGACATCATATTACTTGCTCTTATCACTTAATAATGCGGAATTCATCATATAGAAATAAAAAACCTGAAGTTGTGCGCTATTTGAGCACGCTGCCTACCTGCAGCACTAAAGGATTCAGTGAGAGACGTCTGTCTCGCCCTAGCAGCACCTGTCCCTGTCCTCCTTTTCAGTTCGCCTCAACATAAGCTCATCATATTCTGTGATCTGATTTACTGTGAGGTATTTCACGAGGTTAGTGGTGTTGCCACAACACCTCACTGTCTTGCCACATGTATTGCAAACCACATCTCGGCTGTTTGTGGAGGTAAAATACGTCTGCACGTAACTCCAATTACACTCAGCCATTGTTGTGAGTGCACACGCCAGGGGCTGGACACATTTATACAGCTGTATTTTGCACATGACTATGAAAGGCAGAAGAGGAAGTAGTTCCTTCCAATGTTGACAATCCGAATGATATAGTTTCTTTCCACTGTGTTCCTGTTAATGATAAACTACAAATTTACCCTAAATTACTAAAATATCGATATTTTAATGTGAGAATCGATTCTGGAACATAAATGACTGGTATCTGAGGAATCGATATTTCAGTATCGATCCGCACATCACTATTTTTCAGTCGTTTCAGTGTGGATGAACAGCAGGTGGTGTTGGTCATCCAGGCGAGGTCTGTTATGAGCGGCTGTGTGCAGACAGGAATAGGACCCAAGGTGCAGACTCCGGAGACAGATGTGAACTCAAAACAGCTTTAATGTTAAACTCAAATATAACATAACTGGAAAAAATCTAAATAAACTTACACCGGAGGCCTGACAGAACACACAGCTAGGTAAACGGTAGATCACGACACAGACACAGAGAAACACAGGGCTTAAATACACAGAGGGAGCAATCAGGGAATGGGTAACAGGAGGGAAACACAGCTGGGGCAAATCAGGCCTAACGAGACAAGGGGAAGCGAAACCAGATACATTAACCTCAGACAAGGATCTTCAAAATAAAACAGGAAACGTGACACAGACTGAACTAAAGACACAGACTCAGACACAGACACTGACTGGACACGGAGATATAGCAACTAAGGATACACAGAGACGCAAACTAGACAAGGGAATACAGCTGACAGGGGAGACAGAGCAACTAGAGAAGACAGAGACATAAACCATAAGACAGAACTCAAAGAAACCAAAGACTAGAAATTATAAATATAATAAACTCAAAAACCCTGGGTCAACGACCCAGGGATCCTAACAGAGGTCATTTGAGATGTTGAGATGCTGAACCTCATCTCTGTACGCCGTTGCTGCTGATGAGTCCAACCCCGGTTGTGTCGTCAGCAAACTTGATGATGTGGTTAGAGCTGTGTAGGGCGGTGCAGTTGTGTGTTTGGAGAGTGAACAACAGTGGGCTGAGAACAGCCCCGAGGAGCTCCTGTGCTCAGTCTGATGGTGCTGGAGATGTCACTGATTCGGACAGACTGAGGCCTCTCTGACAGGAAATCTAGTATCCAGTTGCAGAGAGAGGCGCTCAGTCCCAGCTTGCTGAGTTTCTCAAACAGTTATTGGGGGATAATGGTGTTGAATGCTGAGCTAAGGTCTATGAACAGCATTCTGACATAAGTGTCTTTCTTGTCCAGGTGGGAAAGGCAGAGGTTAAGTGCAGTGGCAATGGCGTCCTCGGTCGACCTGTTCGGCCGGTATGCAAACTGCAGCGGATCCAGTGAGCAGGGGACGTTGCTCTTCACATGTGCCTTGACAAGTCTCTCAAAGCACTTCATGATGATGTGGGTCAGGGTGATTCGACGGTAGTCATCAGGCAGGATACTGAGGATTTCCTTGGCACTGGGATGATGGTGGTGGACTTTAAGCATGCTGGGACGATCATCTGGCTCAGCGATGAGTTGAAAATGTCTGTGACGACATCGGCCAGCTGATCAGCGCAATCGACCTGGGATGTTGTCTGGTCCAGCAGCTTTCCGTGGGTTGACCTTGGTGAAAGTTCTCCTGCAGGCAGAGCTATGGTCTGGTTGGGGGTGTGGCTTTCTTTGTTTGTGTGTTGTTCAGTGCATCAAACTGTGTGTAGATAGGGAAGTTGCAGTCCGTTTGGCCTCTCAGGGCCACCGTATAATAGAGAGAAAAGCCTGTCCTTTTGCTGAACCTCGGCATCAGGCAGAACAATATAACTTTTGTTCTGGTTGTGGAACACTGGACCAGCTCTTTATCCTCTCAAGGATCTTTGAAGGTGTATGGGTTTTTGCTCAAACAGTCTACATATTTTTTGCACATTTGTAAAAGGCATTTGATCACGTCCCTTGGGTTGTCCTGTAGATCAGCGGTCCCCAACCTTTTTTGCGCCACGGACCGGTTTATGCCCAACAATATTTTCACGGACCGGCCTTTAATGTGTCGCGGATAAATACAACAAAATAAAACTAGTACTGGTACCGAAAAAAAGAAGATTTATTCATAACACACGTGAAAAGACCAAGGAAAACCGAGTAAATGATAAAAACGATAACAAAATAACGCTGAAAACCATACATTTCACACCTGAGCCTCAACTCTCGCGACTCACGGACTGGTACCGGTCCGAGGCCAGGGGTTGGGGACTGCTGCTGTAGATGGCACTTTGGAAGTGTGGGGTATGAGTTGTTTTGAAACCATACTAAGAACTGGGTTCATATTGATAGCAATAAGTCAGACCTGTTCGGTGGAAGTTGGACTTTGCTTGGGCTGACTCAGTGATTATATTCATAAATTTTATGAATTTCAAGGTGAATGGGTCTGATGCGCAGATAAGACTTGCATTCTAGATCATTTTGAGCCAGAATAACAGCAACCACATCCAGTGCTTTTGAGCAATTGGGGTGCCGGTGTAAACTTACCACTGGAGACAAAAGAGGCGAGGGGGAAGGCATGTTCAGAGGAAGTGAGAGAGAAGGAAAGGTAGGCATAGGGACTTTAAATATAGGGACACTGGCTTGGTAAAAAGAGAGATCTGGTATGATATGATATAAGGATATGATATCTTCAACCTTTCCCTCTCTCTGTCTGTAGTCCCAGCCTGCTTCAAAATGGCCACCATCGTCCCTGTACCCAAATCCTCCACCATCTCCTCATTGAACGACTGGCGACCTGTAGCCCTGACCCCCATCGTGAGCAAATGCTTCGAGAAGCTGGTCAGGGACTTCATCCGCTCTGCACTACCCGACTCACTGGACCCTCTACAGTTCGCATACCGCCACAACAGGTCCACTGATGATGCCATAGCCCTGACACTACACACTGCCCTGTCACACCTGGAGAAGAGAGACACGTATGTGAGAATGCTGTTTGTAGATTACAGCTCAGCATTCAATACCATCGTTCCCTCGAAGCTGGACAGGAAACTGCAGGATCTAGGACTGAGCAGCTCCCTCTGCAGCTGGATCCTTAGCTTCCTGTCTGACAGACGCCAAGTGGTCAGACTGGGCAGCATCACCTCATCCCCCATCACACTGAACACTGGTGCTCCACAGGGGTGTGTACTGAGCCCTCTCCTGTACTCACTCTACACCTACGACTGCACAGCCACTAACAACTCCAACATCATTGTGAAGTTTGCGGACGACACTACAGTGGTGGGTCTTATCACCAATGGTGATGAGACGGCTTACAGGGAGGAGGTCAGCGCCCTGACCCACTGGTGTCAAGACAACCATCTCACCCTCAACGTCGCAAAGACAAAGGAGTTGATAGTGGACTTCCGGAGGTGCAGAGAAGTACACACCCCCATCACCATCAACGGCGCTGCTGTGGAGAGAGTGAGCAGCTTCCGGTTCCTTGGTGTACATCTGGCTGAGGATCTTACGTGGTCAGTACACACAAACAAAACAGTGAAGAAGGCGCAGCAGCGCCTCTTCTTTCTCAGGAGACTGAAAAGATTCGGCATGAGCCCCCGCATCCTCAGGACCTTCTATCACTGTGCCATTGAGAGCATCCTCACTGGATGCATCACCACCTGGTATGGCAACAGCACCGCCTACAACTGCAAAGCTCTCCAGCGAGTAGTGCGGTGCTCTGAACGGATAATTGGAGGTGAGCTTCCCTCCCTCCAAGACATCTACAGGAAGCGGTGCCTGAGGAAAGCGGGGAGGATCATCAAGGACTCCAGTCACCCCAGCCATAAACTGTTCAGACTACTTCCATCAGGAAGGAGGTTCTGCAGCATCCGGTCCCGTACCAGCAGACTGAGAGACAGCTTCTTCCACCAGGCCATCAGACTGCTGAACACGTCATAGACACCTCACCTTCACTACTGGAACTTTAACATTATGCACTCCATACTGTACAGTAATGCCACTGTTTTGCACATGTCTCAACTCTGTATATTTTTATATATTTTATTTATTGTTTACTCTATTTAATTTGTAAAATATGTGTACACACACACACACACACACGTAGAAAAATATTTAGTATACACATCCAGAAATGCATATACTATTATATATTGTACATATATTTATTAGTTTCAGATGTAGCCATTCTTGTATTTTGCTTGTTTACATTATTGTATTTTGCACAACTCTGTTGCTTGTGAAGCTCGCACACAAGAATTTCACTCACATGTGCTGTACCAATGTACCTGCACATGTGATGTGACAATAAAAGTGATTTGATTTGGATGTAGATATATTGTATTTGCAAGAGACCAGGTAGAAGGGAAACAATGCACAGGGGAACATTAGTAAATTCAAACTCTTCTACTATTGCTTCTTACTATAGATAAGAAGAAAATTTGATATGGATTGGATGAAAGAGCGAGAGTGTTCTCAGGGGGAGAGAGTGATACCTTTAGCAGGCATATAATAGAAGAGAGGAGATGAGGAGGTGTGGATTATAATTGTTGTTAAGGAGAGAAATGCAAAAAAAAAAATTTTTCAAGTCCCACTGAACTTATTTAGTGTCAAGGTTTGCTGTGTGGCAGCAGGAAATGGGACCCAATTGCAGGACTCACGAGATGGAAAAATTAAACTCAAAACGCAGCTTCATTTGTTGGCGAACTTGAACATGAAACTAAAACTCAAAGCATGTAGCACTAACCAGAAAAACTGGGGAAACTTGAAACAAAACTGAACAAAGAACTAGACGGTTACCAGAAACACAGAGGGGAAACCACAGCACGACAAGGGTACAACACTGCCAGAGAGAAACACAGGGCTTAAATACACTGAGGGATAAGGAGGAAATAAGCCACAGGAGGACAGCACGGCTGGGAGTGATCAAACATAACAAGACAAGGGGAAGCAAAACTAGATACATTGCATGCAGGACTGGGACTATCAAAATAAATCAGGAAACATGAGACAGTTCACAAAGATGCAGACATGACACTGAGAAACACTCTAAATATAACATCAAGAGAACTTAAACCATGAATACAATGAACAAGAAATATAAATTAAACACAAAACACTGGGTCACACCCAGGACAATGACACACAGCATAAGAAATCTAACTTGAAACATTGAAAATGAAAGGTTTTTATCTTAAGAGATCCTTAAAAGAGCCTGACATGCAGTTTACAGATGTTAAGTGTCTCTTGAAGAGTTTACAGTAGATTAGAAATGTTTTACAGCAGAATAGGAGCCAAAAAGAAACAAATTTAGGATATTGCCTCTTGGGCTATTGAGCCTTATACTGATGTTTGCTTGGTTGGACTATTGTTATTTGTTAAGCTGTCCCAAATGTTATGTTGTGTTAAGGTCCTGGATTTTGGACTCCTGAATCACGTAGTTATTAAGAATTATGAAGTACTCTCTATCTGGTTATGATCTCTATATTCTGGATTTTCCTTACTTAGTCTCATTGTTTTTGGTTCTTGTTTTCTTGCTTATGCGTACGTTTCATTTATTGATTCTAGTTCTATGTAACTTCCAGTTGATTCATGGCCTCCTCTCTTAAGCCCTTTCTCTTTTGTTTCTCAGTTTGATTCAGGTCTTTAGGATTCTTAGTCTTTAGTTTCTTCTGTTTTCTCTTTGGTGTTTTTTAGTTGTTATTTGATTCCTTCCTTTAGTTTGGTCTAGGAAACTAAAGGAAGTGCCTTTCTGTTTTGTTTCAAGCGTTTGTCACTGTGTTTCATGTTCCTCTGCAATGCTACTCCCTGTTTTATTTAAATAGACATTTATCTTTTGCGCCTTGGTTTTGGTTTTACTTCCCCTGGCCTCGTCTGGTTCAGCTGTTTCTGGTTTCCCAGGTGTCTCCACTCTGCCTTAATTACCTTTCTGTATTGTCAGTGTGCTTGTTGTCTGTTTATATTCCTACCTTGTATGTGTTCTTGCTTTATGACTGCATGCCATTTTATGTTCTGAATTTACCTCAATAAAAGCTTTTCTGTCTTTTAACTTCAGTCTGACTTTGAGTCCTGCAGTGGGTCTTCTTTTCTACAAATTGTGACAGTTTCCCTGAGGAGCCTTCAACTGATTCAAAAAGTTCCTGTGAGAGTACTGATAGGGCCTAGAACAAGAGGTGATACTCTTCCCATATTAGCCTCTCTTTACTGGCTTTCTCGCATACAAAGCCCTGAATGATCAGGTCCCATGATACTTTAAAGAGCACATTAATCCAATAGAGGATCTTGCTCTCAGAGTGGAAGCTTAATTGTGATTTCTGGAGTTTCCAAAAGTAAAATAGGAGGCAGAGCCTTCCACTTTCATTTAGCACTTATTCACAACGCTTTTCTCAAGGCAGTTTTTTTTAAAGGCTCCTATCTTGTGAAACCAGTTTTAATTCAGGCAACAGAAAGACTATGCTTTTAAGATTAAGTGTAAAGCTGTCATCTTTGATGAAACTTAGGCTACGCTCACACTGCAGGTCTTAATGCTCAATTCCGATTTTTTGATCAAATCCGATTTTTTTGTCTGCTTGTTCACACTACAAATAAAACGGGACAGCAAACGCACTCTAGTGTGAACCCTCAAAGCGGCCCGCATGCGCAAAAGAAGACGTACACAACGCTCTCTGTTTAGACCCAGAGCAAACAGTATTGTTTGACTGATGGCCCTTAATATAAAGACTTCGGACTTTACGTTTCCTAATTTTTGCTTTAAGTTATTTTGTTATTTACGTAATAATGTAAATATATTTACATTACATTTACAGAACAGCAATAAGGATAATTATTAGGTTATAACCTAATAATTATCCTTATTGCTGTTTTAGAGAGGAGCGGTGCTTCAAAGGATAGTTGCAGATTTCTGTCAGAATCTGCAGATTATACAGTACAAATAAAATGTTCACGTTGTCTTCCCAACAGTTTCACTGACATCTACACGGGATGGCCAGGAAGCGTTCGCGATGTCTTCTCGGGCGCTGATAATTGGCGTCTGTCTTGTGTCAGTGACGTAAAAGACGGACTGACCGTTCACACAGCAGTCGCTTTCTAAAACATCGGATATGTATGTATCGGATTCAGTACCACATACGAGAATGATCCAGATCGGATTTGAAAATATCGGATTTGTGCCGTTCACACTGTCACACCATGATCAGATATGGGTCGCATAGGGTAAAAAAAAAAAAAAAAATCGGATTTGATGGCTTTCACCTGCAGTGTGAACGTAGCCTTAGTTATGCTGCATTAGATTCAGGCTGCTAAAGGACCTCATTGTTCCCTAACTGTTCCTCATGAAACGAGATGGGCGTGTTCTTTGATACCTTTATTAATCCAGGATATGCTCTGTGCTATTCTTCCATTTAGGTACTGAAGTCTATCCCGCTGCAATAGTTCCATGGTAAGCGATTGTGTAGTTTCCTTTCATCCACAAGGGGGCGGCATCGTGCTACTAGTTTGCAAAAGCCTTTCCTTGCACAGTCCCAGATTCATTTAAAACTGCACTAATACGAAAAAAAAATCAAATACAACTAAATAAAATAACAGTACTGCTTTTATCTGCCTTTCCTAACGTTTTTAAACAGTAAGGTGTTGTGTTATTGCTTTCTGGAGAATGTATGTTTATGTGAGCCTAAAATCCATTATTTCATTTTCAAAACAGACACCTAAAGGATATTTGGAGAACAAAGCTTCAAAGAGTCTTAGTCAGGAGAAGTTACGTTTGAAATGATCTTTTCTCAGATGTCATCATCACCCAGGCTGGTAAGGGGCGTTTTATTTAGCGTCCAGGAACTAGGTAAATTGTTCCTGTGAAACAATGAAAATTCCTGAAGTCAAAGGCAGTGTGCTGCTACTTCCTCTCTGGTCACTCCTGTTGTGTTTGCTTTCATGACTTTCTTCAAAGACAGCGTAGGCCACCATCCTGATGCCTTTTTGATTAGTTTTTTTTTTTAAATGCATGAAAGTGCTTGGGAATGACGACAGAGAGGCCTTTAGCATCAAAGTTTGCTTATTAGTTCAAGAATTAGTCAGTTTTCTCCTCATTGTGTCGAAGTTCTCAGATTTGTCGCGCTACTGTTTACACAGCACAGATGACTATTGTGAGGAAGGATATTTAGTCTGATTCAGTCCCAGCAGACATCCACTCCCTGCTGCACACAAACTTCACAGAAAAGGATTACAAGCACCCTGTAGTTAGCCCTCTGCAACTGGACCCTTAATCATGATGTGGCTGAACTACTACTGTTCGTATTTAAACTTATTATTAAAGAGTGTTGTGCAATAAGAGGAACTCTCAAGTCAGTATGAAACAAGAACATGTAGCAGGTTCACTGTCCACTCACCCAGACTTTAAACAACCTCTTGACCTTTACAGTTGTTTTTGTCAATGTATAAAATGATTCATTACTCCTTTCTGGCATTGTGGAATAAGTTTAGAAGGATTTTCTTTGTAAAATGTCCTTTTCTGCTCTGTCACCTCCACTTGAGAATAGCTGCATTTATTCTCCCTGTATTGATTTTTTCCCCCCTCCCCATGGCTCTTTAAAGTGGCATTACTGGACTTACAGAAGCTTAAACTGTCTCTGCAGAAACTGAATGACCAAACACACTCATTACTTCAATTCTCGCGCACCCGATCAGAATAATAGGATTTTTGCCATCAACATTATGACACGCTGGGTTGTGTGCAGCGATGTGTGTGGAAGAACAAGGGTCCAGTGTTTTCCAGGGTTCCTATTGCAAATTAGCGGTCCATCAGCTGTTTGTGAGGCTTGCCTTTTGGCTCAGCTCACTTTCATCATTTTCCCTTGTAGATGAAAACCAGGACTGCCACTTCCCACAGAACCAGCTAATATTGGGATTGAGCTATGTTAAAAAGAGAAATATAAACCAAAGTAAAAAAACAAAACAAAAGTGATTTAATGTGATAAGTTTACTTGCTTGTACTATTATACCATCTATTCTAATAATAGGAATTTCAACATCATGATATTTAATGTGTCACTGCTTCAAGTTTCCTCGATAAATGACTAACAATTACATTAAATCCTGTAAAAGCATTTTCATCCTGGAATTCCACTTAGAGATTAGAGACCAAAGGCCATTTTTAAGTCAATGTGATCCTGGCATAGGACCTTTCTGTGTGTTAGCATGTTCTTCCCATGTCTGTGTGGGTTCTCTCTGGGTTCTCTGGCTTCCTCCCTCAGTCCAAAAACATGCATTTAGTGGAGCTAGTGAGTCACAGCTTTTGATTCTGGATTGCCCATAAATGTGAGTGAATGGTTGTCTGTCTCTGTGTTAGCACTGTGACAGTCTGTGTGCCCTGCCCCTTACCCAGTGACAGCCCCAGCCTATCCTTTGATAAATAGAAAAACATTTATGGTAAGTAACAAGTGAGCCTTACTCAAGAAATTTTAGTTTTTCTATCTTACAGAAAGTCTTACGAACAAACATTACCACAAGCAATGGAGGAATAAATGTGGAGCCTGATTTAGAGGTCTTGGCTTTTATTATCTAAACTGGGTAAAACAAGAATCTTTTGCAGGGATTATATTAAGGTAACCACAGTGGCATGACTGTCAGTCATTCCTTGCTTCTCAAGATGAAACTTCATGTCTCATTGTGAAAATGGCATGCCAGTCAAAGGCTGCCCAAGACGTCACAGACATAAATCACACCTAAAAAAAGAATCAGTGCCTGAGGAAATGATGCTGAAAGTACGAAAGAGAAACTGCTCATAAACTCAACTTGCTCTGAAGACGTTGAAAACCCTGAAAAGGAAGCCAAAAATACCCCCTTAAACTCAATATCAATGCAAACCTTTATTTCAAATAAAGAAAAATGAAAAAAAAAGGGGTGAAAAAAGAGGTACATCCTCGACAGGTTACTGGACATCTGACATCAGCCTTTTTTAAAACTTAATTAGTTTTCTGACTGCAGATTTTTTTTAATTGTATTTATTTATTTAATGTTTTAGAAGGATTCTAAAAATCAAAATCACAATATTTTTTTTATGATGATGCAAGAAGAGAACAGAAGCAATAAACAAAACTAGTTCCCTTGTAGACTGGCAGAGCATATTAGTTTGAATAAACCCAAATATGGCTGTGAGAATCAGTTTCTCCCTCTTCAAACTAGCCAAACCAAACATGATACTGACTGATTGAAGATTATTATTATCTGCAAAGAACATTGCTTTCTCTTTTCTTGTGTTTTTTGTTCATGTGTGTGTGTCTGTCTAGTTAAGGTTAACTAAGGTGACTTAAAGAGGAAGAGTAGGCGGGGCATGCAAAGAGCCACTGTAAAGCTTGCTGTAGTTTGACCTACATTCAGGCTTGATGGTCTAACAGGAACTAAGTCATGTTAATTGAATAAGGAAACTGACATACTGATAAAATAGAGTTCACATCTGCTTTATGACATCCACTTCATTTACAGTATAGTTTATTAAAAGCTGCAGGTTACTGACACAGTGTCTGTCTGCACGCACACATTTTCTATTTCCAGTAAGGCAAAAAAAAAGTGGGTTAAAACCACAGGGGCTTGTGATCTGCACAGAGGTAGATGGTGAAAACAAGTTTCAGCAAGCTGGTAACCACTGAGTGAGTCAGAGAGAAAAAACGTCACAGTGTAGATGAGCCTGAGTGCACGTATGCCATGAATGGCTGAGAGAATGAGAATTTAAAGAAATATAAAGAAAAAGGAGTCTCAGTCACGGATGTAATGAATTCAGTGGAACCACTGCAGTTCTTAAGAACTGTAAAATGTCATGTTGCATCGCCATTAACACTCAATGTTTCTTTGGAAACAAAACAAACTGTATCATACTAATATGATAAACCAGACTGAACCTCTTTCATTGGGCAAGAAGTTTGTTGCACAGCTGGTTGGAATACAACTGTAGACTTTTACATTTCAATCAAAACTCAACACACAGATGTAATCCAAAAGAAAATGAAAGGTATTCACAAGCTAGCTGAGCAACTGTTCAGTCTCAGACTATCACAAGTGCTGAATCTATCAATAATGTTTTGCTAACATAAATGTTAGTAACAACAATACTTTTTTTTGTTTTGAGTATATTTAGGTTACACCAGTTTTAATGAATAAAGCTGTTGAGAGAGGAATTAGTAATTAAAGAATCAAAAACCACATCAGAAAAAGAGAAAGAGTCATATGTGTGATTCATGGTCACATGAGAGGAAGGACTAAACCGGTGTAGTCCTGAATTGGCCGGCCAATCCAGCAGTGCTAGTTTACTAATGCTTTAATAATGCATTATTATCCTCAAGCTCATGTGACTTCATACTCTTATCACCAAACCAGATCACAAATTGCAATTAAAGAACAAGATACCTTCACAGCACCCCAACATGTGCTGTAAAGTTGAGTACAGATAATATGGATGGTTCCTAAAGCATGATTAATTTTGTTCTACACTTAACATTTTACTGTGTTCTGTTTTTGAATTTTTCTTTTTAGCAAGATGAATGTAAAATGTAAAGCAGCACAATATTTTTTATTTTCTTCCGTTAAAAAGATCATTTTTATTAACAGATTTAACAAACTGCCCAATTATGTGTCTTTATACTTCTGTAATGAAAGGTCAAAGTATGAAAATGAGAACCGTGAGGTAATTACCTCTAGAGATGACCGTGAACTTAATCGCTAACTGCGTGATTTGTCAGAAGGTGATAGGGAGAGCAAAACTCCCTTTCCTAGACAAGACTGTGTCCTTCAGGAGGGTCTATTTGAGACTTGATGTGGACTAAACTTCCACTGGAACAATGTCAACATTGTGGAGATACTTTGTAAAACAGGAACAGCATGTGATTGTCACAAATTCAGTTTCCTTAATGATATCCCACCAAACACCAGATGCTATGAACATTGTGTTTTTGGTGAACCGTGGTCTGCCAGTTGTGATTTTTATTTACATTTAATTCACATTTGGCCCAAAGACACACACACACATAAACCTAATTTAATCACACCTAGCATAAAATAATTTAAAAGATGTCAAAAATAACGTCTTAAACTCTAAAAAAGTGAAAAAGAAATATTTTCCAGTTATTGAAAGATGCGCCTTTGTTGTCTGAATTTGGTTGAAATGTAAGACAATGTTTTCTCAGAACATTTAAAGAACAGAAAAAAGCACAGCTGTCCTGCTATCTTGTATCTTGAGTATCAGACTTCGTTCTTAGGCTTGGGCATCCTGTGATAATGCAGCAGACAATAGCCCAATTTTATTACACAGCAAATGAACAAAAGAAGATTTCTGAAAGAGACAGCAGACTTGCATGTCCTCCATATTTGGCTTCAGTCCCTTCTTACCTCATTTGGCTCGAGCTGCAGACCTCAGAGATGCTCCAGTGAATTTTTGTAAACGGGGCAGTACCACGCTAATGCAATGTGACATTCTGTTTTTCCATTTTGCCCAGTTTTGGAGACAGCAGAAGGAGTGACATTTTTATAATTGAACATAATGATGGAGGGAGTGGAGACTGGATTCCCACTTGAGATTACTGTATGCCCAGTTTCCTTGGGCAGTGTACACATTTGAACGTGTCTTGTGCTGCCACAGAATTGATAGAAGAATAACGATCTTGTATCATTATCCACAGCTTCTTTTGCTCTTCTTGTACGTGTATGTGAGTCTGACTCTTGAAAAATCTGAACAGGATATATTTCTGGTATTTCTTTTCTTGTGGACCTTGAGAATACAAAGTGGGTGTCCTGACATAAGCACATGCATTAAACCGACAGTAGTGGTTACTGGTATAGGAATCCCTCTTTAACCAGTGAATATAAATTAACTCACACAACAGATACACAGTGGAAACCTAAATGCATTAACCAATAACTCTGGGTAGTGTAAATTTCAGACAAGGTGTTACAATGGTAGAAGGGTCATGGGAAAGTTTACCACTAAACATTCACGACAAAGTGTAATGTTTCATACTGCCTCCCTTTGTTTCTGGCTGCTCAGTCACTCCAGGAGTAGATACATTTAGCATCCTCAGCTCTTAGTCCCCTCTGCGGACCTCACGGGCATCTTATTGGGGCACCAGGGGTGCAGAGTTTCTGAGCACAGCAAAGAATGGAAAGGAGTGTGTCAGCGAATTAGCTGAGCGCTAGAGCCGTGTTTGGCCTCTTGCCTGCCGCATGGTCAACTGAGTTTCTGCAGGGGCACTGGGCAAAGTGACAGAGCCAGTTACAGTGAATCAAGACCTTGTTAGACTTAGGTGTGTTTTCAAAGAGGGAAGCGGTACAATAGAGAGAAAAAGAATGGGTCTTTGGTCCTTGTGTCGGGATTCTGGCTGTTTTTGAGCCAGCCGGTTCATTCTGGTTAGTTTTTGTGTCGTATTCAGCGACCACAGTGCCAAAGACTGAGAAATACTGGAAGCTGGTATTTTTTTGGACTTTACATCTTCTAGTTTGCACAAAACTGGCATGAAGCACCACATTTTTAAGTTAGTAAAACATTATCAAAAATGTATTTGATTAAATAGCAGTTAAACATATTTCTGCATTTTTGTAATGTACCCAATTTAAATCTGACAACGTAAGGCAGAAGAATTAAAGCATGAAGTAACAGTGTGACCTATTCCTTATAACAAATACTATGAGGGGCCAATATGTAAAGCTGATAGGATTGAGCATTTTAGTTAAATGCTACGCACTTAACTGTAATGTTTATTTTTTTGCCAGATGCAATCTTTTGTTAGCCAGTCTGCTTTATCTGTCAGTTTCACAACCTCTCAGGCAATGGGTGAGGTGAATGGGACTGAGAGATGTTAGAAACATGCCAACTGTTGTAAAGGCAACCGTGCACTTTGGCACACTGCAACACTCTGTTGTCCATAGCCTAGGTGAATGTTAATGCAAGAATCACATTTTTACCACGCCTTGTTTGTGTTAGTGTAGAGACATCTTTTAAAACCAGTTTATCAAGATATTTGTGTTGCTACACAAATGCTGTTAAAATCACATGTAGACATTTATAATGATTTCAGTTATGCTTTTTTCCAGGTCTACATTTACTTCTCTATAGTGCTGTTTGCAATCACAAGACTTTCCAAAAAAAAAAAAAGAAAGAGTTGAGCAATCTCTGGACTATGGCCATGTTGTTTCGAGATCTGCATCAGTACAAATATGTGCTGCTAAAGTCTTCTCAAATCGATCTTGTAAACTGAGTCACATATATATATACGTACGTGTGTGTGTGTGTACATAATGGGCATTAAAAGCTGTCAGAGGATTATTTGTAAATTAATATAATGATTTCTTCATAAATGTCATCATTTGGGGTAGACTGTTGGAGAACTGAAAGGTCTCTGGGGTGTTTTACTTGTTTACTTATTTTGAGTCATTTGTTTTGATAATGAATGAAAACAGTTAATCTCCTTGACCCTTGCTCTGCAGAATGTAGCAAATGTTGCATGGTTGTATTATGAAGTGTTTTCAGCAACAAAATAATACATACATCTCTCGAAAATATGGATATTAATGCAGATTTACCCTATGATGTAAATAGCCATCATAAGGCTCTGCAGAGACTCGTCCAAGAAAGTTATTCAGAAATGCTGACAAATGTCTGAAGACAATGCTTTTCTTTGTATTGGTGAAGTAAGAGCTTATCAGTCTTGGAGAAACAATGTGCATGTGTTCTCAGTATGAGCATTTCAATAGTCCACACTGCACTAAACTGAAACACAGGCACTGATATAGAAACTTTTGGAAAAAGTCACTTTAAAACATTGATTTTTGTTTTGAGAGTAAATCTTACGCACAAAATGTTGTGCCGCTGCAAAATTCTTTTAGGCGTCATCTTGAAAAAGGTGGTGCCGGAAGCTCATTGCAGT
>NW_024582387.1:2716551-2724505 GCF_018398535.1 Haplochromis burtoni | reverse complement strand
TTTATTTATTTATTTATTTATTTATATGAAGAATCTGACTAAAAAAATGATTAAAGAACAATTTTACCCACTTTTGTCCACAAATAAAGGAAGCCTAGCTCACTCATTGCTGCATGTGAAGGACATCAGCTGTGATTTAGTATGCATACATTACTTTTTCTAGAAATAAATGTACTGATGTGTCTCTCTGTCTTCCTTATCACTTGTGTGTGTGCATAGCTGCACATACTCTGCTCTGATGTTTTGTCTGCGCCATGACACAATTATGTTTTAACACTGTAGTGCAGGGGTCCCCAGTGGCCTCATGAGAAACTGGGACTGTTGTGGAGAGGTTCACCAATAAGCTTATAAATATAAAAATTATTAAATTAAATTGAGCAGAACTGAGTTCAACTTGCTGGTGTGACTTTTCACAGCAGTCCTAATGTCTCGTGGTGCCTTGGGAAAAATAATTGCCCACACCCACAATAGAGGGTGAATAGCACTACCTGAAGTGATCCAATTTAATTGTGTCAAATCACCCCCTCACCTGCTACAACCAAGGAGTCATCCTGTAATGTGCTTCAAAATTCTCCCAAAGAAAGTCTCTTATCCATGGAGCCCAAGGTTATTGATATAGTTGGAGAGCTGTTATTGGCATAATGTGCAGGAGTTTTCTCAGGTGGAGCGGTGGTTGGGCTTAAGGGG
The DNA here is from genome assembly GCF_018398535.1 of Haplochromis burtoni. NCBI lineage: Eukaryota > Metazoa > Chordata > Actinopteri > Cichliformes > Cichlidae > Haplochromis > Haplochromis burtoni. Next base: position 2,723,818 of record NW_024582387.1, on the reverse strand, counting down.
TTAAGTATAACCGCTGTTATGAAACAGAGGCTCCATTGGAATGCACTGGAAAAATATAAATCCAGCAGGCATGGCTAAATAACTCAAATGCATGTCCTGTTGACTGTAGATATAACCTACTATGTTTCCTAACAGGCCTGTGACAACACTGTGGATAGGTTTATCTATTTTTCACTGACAGATAGTGTTTCAATGAGAATGACTGAGTGTGTGCTCACAAATAGGTTAGGTTATCAGTCACTGCTGATATGCACAGCACAATGGCGATTAGCCAAATAGATGTTCCAGTTTTAGACGTGCTGCCCTGCGGCTGCTCAGGTTTCAGTGTTTGGGGAAGCGTGATGGAAGTGGCAAGGTACTGAACTGAGGGATCATTGTAGACTCTGGACAGCTGTTATACTTTATGTGTGCAATGTTAGGGTAAAGCCAGCTATTGTGTGACTGAATGACTTTCCTGTTCTGTGCTAACAGGGTGATGTAACTTGCACGTAACTTTGGCTCACATGTCCTGAAACAAATTGTTTCCCACTGTTATGTAATCGATAAAGTGAAGATATGTAAGAAGAAAAGTCTGAATGTGTAGATTAAAAAGTGTGTGTAAAAACTTTCTCTTTATCTGAATAGGGTTATTGCAGCAATGTATAAAAACATGACTGTTGACTAGTGAAAAATCAAGTCGGCTCACAATAAGGAAGCGAACATTTTGATTGGATTATCAGTTTAGTCAGCGTTAATAGGTCACCAAAGTCGGACAGATTTTCGCTCCTCGCAGAGTTTCGTCTCTATAAAATGCCACTGCAGTCTCTTACCAGTCGCTGTTACAACATTTCAGTCTGGAACAAAGGGGCGGACCAATGTTGTTGTCCCTAGAGACATGCTGGTAGCATGGCTAAAATAAGTAGTCCTCTTTGCTCCAGTTCCTTTGTACATTTCACTGGACTGGTTGTACCCATGGTTTTGCACGCATCGCCTCAGGGGTTAATGATACCACGTACAGTCTCACTCATGAGATTCAAGGGATCTCTTCCAACTATTTGAACAGAACAGTAATAGGCAGAGCAAAGCATTAGTTGATTACATTCCAAATACTTAGAAAGATGAATGACAGGTCAGCCGGTAGCCATGGCCTAGCAGTGCTTTCAGTGATGAGCCAAGGGAACGGTTCCAAAAAAAACCCAAGTCCAAGTCTATAACTCTTTAGCAGCCAAACAAAAGCAAGGTCAAAAGGAAGGTCACTCCTTTGTAAAAATCACCAAATTGGCCATAAAATCACTGGCCTGTGATGTAAATATCTAGAATTTAAGGTTCATTTAGTTCCTGAAATGTTTAGATGATCTCATCATTATACAAGATTTAATTCAATCAAAAAATGTATTTTGTTTAATCTGCAAGGCACCAAATTACAACAACAGACATCTCAAGGCACTTTATATTATATATTAATGTAAATAAACCCAATGTAACAACAACAAACCCCCCAACAATGCTGTGTGAGCAAATCCTTCCATTTATCCTTCTTCTAACCACTCATCTGTCTAAGGGGTGGAGCCTCGGTTGGGAGGAAGGGTACACCCAGGTCATCTCATCAATTCATCACAGAGCTAACACAGAGAGACAGACAAAAACTCACACTGATATTCACTCCTAAAGGCTGATTTAAAATCACCGGTCAACCTAAGATAAATGTTTTTGGACTGTGGGAAGAAACTGGAGACACACAGAGGCCCCAGCCAACCACGGAGTTTGAACCCAGAACCTTCTTGAATTGAGCGAACAATGCTTACCACTGACCTGCTACTGTAGCAAGGAAGAACTCACCTTTAACAGATCAGCCTCAAGAGGAAAAATACTTGGGGCGGGCAGCTTTCTGCCAGGTATGGGGAAGTGCAACAGTGAAAATAGAGATTACAAAACAGACAAAAAGACTAAAATTTAATGATACGCAAAAGTGGCTTATGAATAGTTAAAGGAGAAGAAAAACACAGGAGTTCTCCTGGCGGCCTGGGACCAGAGAAGCTGTAATGTTAAACTTTATTATTATTATTATTATTATTTTTAAAAAGAAGTTTTAAGCTTGTTGTTACAGATGAGAGAGGGTATCTTTTTCCTGAACCCAAACTGGGAGCTGGTTCCACAGGAGAGGTGTCTGATAGCTGAAGGATCTGCATCCCAGTCTACTGTGGAAAGTCTAGGAACCTCAAATGACCCTGCTCTCTTAGAACAAAGGGCTCGGTTGGGATAATATGATATGATGGGTACTGGGACATATAGGAACATTACTCTTGAGGATTTTAAATTTAATTCTGGATTTTATAGGAAGCCAGTAAAGAGAAGCTATTATGGGAGAAATGTTATTGCTCTTTATTGATCTTGTTTGCATGATCGCCTTTAAAGCAGGAACTTCCTAATAACAATATTATTCAGGAGAAAGAAGGCAATTCTTAATTTAATTTTTTAATGTTCAAGTATATGAAATGTAATGGTTATAAAATATTACAATTTTTAAAACTGTTTGTAGTGACCTCAGTGTTCACAATATAACCTTTGTGATGTGATGTACTGCTGTGACCCCACGATGAAAGAAGGCCTTTGAAGCGTTTGTGTTTTGCTTGAGCACAACGCAGGGCGTGCAGATCAGGAAGCAAATCTGTTTTTTGATAGACCTCAGGCCCAGGCTCTGGGGAGTGTTGATATTGCATCTTTTTGTTCTGTTTGCGTAAAAAGCTCCAGCAAGATGCAAAGTTTGCCGGACAGGCAGAGAGTCGTCCTGCTGTCGCATTTCCGCTAATAGGCTGGCCTGCTTATCTTTACGTGTCATCAATAACAGTATTAATACATCAAAACAATAAAGCAGACTTATAAATTAAAATAACATTTAAATGCAAATCACTGCTGATATAAAAGCTGTAATACTTTTATATTTTGTACTAGTCCTACTAAACTGGCCATCTTAGCCCAGACAAGACAAGGCGTGTAGCTGTAGTCTAGTTTTCGAGGTAAGGCCAGCTACCTGCAGTTCTAACATATGGATCAGTCAGGAACATAATATTTTATTAATGATCTTTTAATTATATATTTTACATAATTGCCATTATTCCCATGATAGCTGATAATATCCTCAATTGCACTATAGCACAGTTCTGAAGTACTTTGCAATTAATAGCTGCTGTTGCATTTCATGTTCTACACAATGATTCATAAAACAAGCTTTTAAGTTACCACACACTGCTTAATTTGTCTTAAAAACACTGTCTTTGAGTTATTAGCAGTTAGTTAGTTAGTTAGTTAGTTAGTTAGTTAGTTAGTTAGTTAGTTAGTTAGTTAGTTAGTTAGTTAAATCAGGATTTACTGTAAATGTTCATTAAAAAAAGTAACTCGTATCTTCAGGGATACAGTGGCTTGCAACTGGGATGGTGCTGCTGTTATACAGTTGATATGTGAACAGTGGGCATAGTGGTACCTATTAATGTAATGTATACTGTTATTTACTGTCACTAATTGCCCTAACACCAATACACTACAGAGACAGAATATCCCTTTTGGGAATATATACATACCTTTCTAGCTCTTAAAATGGTACAGTTAATTACCCTGGGGTTCAATAATTAACCCTATGGGGAATATATAGCAAAGGGGCCTTATAATGGTATAATAAGGTAATAAGGTAAAGCTTCAGAAGACAGAAAGTAATATCTCTAGACTAGAAAGAATCATGTTGCTTATCAGAAATTATTAGAACAATGAAAAATAGTAGCTTAAACTACTAATTTCAACATCTACAGTGGCAATACACTGCTTACACATCCAGTGATGTCATTTGTAATAACATACTGGTCAGAGAGACCACACGAGTGATTTGACTTTAAATGCATGTTGCTGCCAAAATGTATGTACTTTTACTTACGTGGGATTTTTAACAGAGGCCTTTAATTTGTAGTGGGGTATTTTTGCATCCCTGTAGTGGTACTTCTTCTACCACAGTGAAAAAAAACAAAAAAACAAAAACATAACAGACAGTTTAGCAGAGAATACATTTTAAATTGTACTGTTAGGCACTTTGTTACTAGCAGCCTTATAACCCCTGAACAAACAAACAACTAAACCACATCATTTGTTCTAAATTCTTTAGCTAAATCTATGAAAAATGCAAAAATAGCAGTCTGACAGGTATAAAACAGTATTTTGCACCAACAAAGTGATTCCCAGAGAGCCATTAGCTTAAAACTTGCCATATCTTGGCAAGGTGTGTAGGGTGTCTTAAAAGAAATGTAAGTAAACTGGACAAATGGAGGGCAAAAGAAGAAGTAGCAGACCTATAAAGCTATCTAGAGCAAATAAACAGTATCTGATAAAGTTGAAATTTGTCATCAATATATACGGAAAAGGTCAAGAAAGAGGCAGAAAAGTGACTGTCTATGGTCATCTCTAAAGCACGGTAGAGGCACTATCATGGTTTGGGGTTTCATTTCAGCCAGAGGTGTGGGAGGTCTTGTTAAAAATGGGAGTGGATGTGAACTTCCACATACTTCCCCCCCATTACTAGCATAATGTAAAGAAATGAGGATTGGCTCAAGACTTTTACACATTACTGTAAGTGTAGAGATTAATAAGAATCAAATTGGTTTTATGAGGAAGAAGGGGGTTTGGTCCTGTGTTAATACAGCGAGGACAAAGATTCTCAAAGTGTTTGACAGAAAAACTGTGGGCTGCCATGCAACTGTAGGTTTGTCCTGCGGAGATTAGCACTGGCACAAAGGCTGGTGATGGACACTGACTCGTGAGAATAACAAAGCAGGAGAGCCTACGTGCACAAGGGCACAGGCAAGCTCTCGGGCCTTTATTGCGACCTGGAGAACTTGATCCGCCCATTTATTCAGGTGAAAAATAGCTTCGGTTTCAATAGAGGTGCTGTCAGTTGCATGCAAGGGCAACAAATGGACCAGGCTGCAGGAGAAGACGTGGAAAGAAATGGACCAGATTGGACTTTATTGTATGAAAAGTAATGGTCAGACAGAAAGCTTTCATTTGCTTTCTTGTGGAGAGGAAGATGAGAACACTGATACCCGCTTCATGTTTGTGTGGTAAATACAGAGACAGGGCTGGCAGGCATCTAATAGTTCAGCACCAGTGCTGAAACCAGGCGGAAACAACCAGTCCCAAAACGACCGAAATTTGCCAACATATTTATGAAGATTAATACAAGTTTCATGGTAATTTATGAAAATAATAGCTGACCTGCTTTTTTAGATTCTGGATGACATAACCTGTTAATTGGGCATGTATTTACAGTTGTTGATTTTGACCTTTTCTTTTGTACCTCACTTTTGCCATAAATACATTAGAGCAGCAAGAAAAAAAAAACTGGAATATATTTCGAAATGTGATATTTCTTTGAAACTGGTCACTACTTATGCCAAAGTAAGGAAACAATGAGGAAAAAAAATGAGGAAACCGATTCTTTTGGCCATAACCTGAGGCTTCAAACCTCAAAGAGAATTCTTGGGAAAAAAAGATTAATAATGTAAAAATTCTTCCAGGAGGTTTATCCTCCTTTATTTTTTTTAATAAGCAGAAACAGGATGACACTCAGACTTCTTGTGACTGGCATCCTGAGCGTTTGATTTAGTGCACAATACCATCCTTCAGAACATTTATTCTTTGTTCCAGAAAAATGTCTGTTATTGTTTTTATTGGGCTTTCAAAGGATTTGCAGGTCAAAACCAAACAATAACAAAACTGTTCCATAACGTGTCATTTTTTTCCCAGCTGTCCCGACAGTGGTCCTTCCTCCTCTACAATCATGATTATTTTTTTTACATTCAATATACTGGGACAGGATATCAGCGCAACTATAGAAAGAGGCATGTGCATCATATGTGTCTTTGCTTGTACGCTGTGCAATAAAGTCATTCTGGACAATGTGCTTTTGGAAAAGGAGTAGGATGTGTATTTGCTCTGCACTTTTATTAAAAATCCATATTTCAGTGTGTTAAAAAGTGGGAAAATGTCTTTGTTGTCATTGTTGAAGTGTTAGTGACAATGACAAGATTGTTTCCTGGATATACTGTTGTGACAATGTGACATTTTGCTTACACATAAACTCTCCTTTGCTTCAGATTCTGTTTGAAAAACTGGGTCAGTTCATTGGGGATCACTCGACGTTTTCCTCAATATTTCCCTGTTATTGTTTTCCCAAGCTTTCAATGGTTGAAGACAAAATGGAAAGGGAACAAATTTTGACTATTTCTCTTTGCTTTCAAGCACTGTGCAAACACATGCATTTCCCTTTGGTTGCTCCTAATTATTTATTTAATTTTGCGGCGCACACTCAAACCGGACACTTCTCCTCAATCCCAGACAAAAGGTAGCACACAGCTTTCCTCTTCAAAAAAAAAAAAAGTTTCAGTCCTTTGACAACAAACATCCAACATCACAGCAGAGGGGTTGAAGAGAGGGCAGCCAAGACATGTCACCAAAGTAGTGGAAGACAAATAAGTCATAGATGATAGACTCATAGTCTAGACATCTAGGCTCGTAATACTTTCCAAGAATAAATTACACAATTTCAGTACCACATTGTTTTTCTTTTTTTGCATTTAATTTTCTTAATTTCTTAATCAGTGCAGTGACGCCTTACTGGTCAGGTTTTCAGTTAATCAGATTGTCAAAGAAAAGGCTAAATAAAGAAAAGAAAGTGGTACTTGGCAACTGGTGAGCAACATGAAAATAAGCATTTGATGCCCATGAACTGCAGGCCCTCAAACAACACTGCATTAAAATACGGTCATGGAAATCACTACATAAGCTCAAGGACAGTTTCAGAAATCACTGTCTGTGAATACAGTTCACCATACAATCTACAAATGCAAGTTAAAGCTCTATGATGCATAGAGGTTATTACTGTGTTACTTATGTACCTACAAGGGCACTAACATCTGTTGACCAGCTACTCTGTGTACCACAGACTAAAGAACAAGATAGAGCTTTCTTGCCTGTAAACTGAGGAATAAGGGGCTAGCCACAATAGTCTAGCCCCTCGCCTATTCACAATTTTTATTCTTTGGCTTTCAAACCACAGTGAGAGCTTAGGCATTTAGGCTGTTTCAGTATATATGCATGCATGTTGCAAGTCTTGTTTTATTGTGTAGCCTTTTCCTTTGTGTGCAGCACTTTGCCCATTTTGTTGTTTTTAAATCCATCCATCCATCCATTCGCTTCGGCTTATCCTTTTCAGGGTCGCGGGGGGCGCTGGAGCCTATCCCAGCTG
>NW_024582387.1:2713939-2716155 GCF_018398535.1 Haplochromis burtoni | reverse complement strand
TCATAGGGCGAAAGGCGGGGTACACCCTGGACAGGTCGCCAGTCTGTCGCAGGGCTAACACATAGGGACAGACAACCATTCACACCTAGTGACAATTTGGATTATCCAATTAACCTATCCCCACAAGCTGCATGTCTTTGGACGGTGGGAGGAAGCCGGAGTACCCGGAGGAACCCACAATCCCTACTTTTATTTTTCCATGTCTATTTAAGTGCTATTTATGACACTATGTTTGCACTGAAGCACCGCAGCAATTTCCTAATGTTGTAAACCTGCTCAACATTTGGCAATAAACCCCTTTCTGATTCTGATTCTGATTCTGATTCTAATCTAACCTCACTAACTGCATGCCTTTAGGCTGTGGGAGAGAGAGAGAACACACGCAGACGTGGCGTGACCATGTAAATGTTCTGTAAAGTAAATGCCACACAGAAAGGCTCTGTCTAGATGGTGGATTTGAACCCAGGACCTTCTTGCTGTGAGTGCTAACCACTGGCCTTATAAATAAGAGTGTACCACTGGCCGAGTCTACAAAATGATAAAGCAGACCATCTAAACAACAGTGGATAAGATCTGTAATAAATCTCAGTTCTCTGTGATAAACAGTATACAACACATTCATATAAGCACTGAGGAGATACATGCATATAGTTAACCTCACCCTAAGCCAGCACTAACATAAAACTGTGTCTTTTTGTCTCAACCGGCAAACACGACTTGATTCTAAATTTAAAAACAATGTTTCAGTTTGAGTTTCAGCATCAGTATGACTGTTAGGAGCAGAAGGGTCAGTGTAATCTATTATAATACTTACATTGAGACACTAACCCAACCTTAGAGCGTCAGAGTGTGGTAACATGCAAAAGGTTCAGGGGTTTTGATTTAACATTCAAGAAATTCATCAATTTTGTCAGCATATAAAATAAGTTTTAAACCACACAAGCTATAAAAACCCGATCGTAGCTGACAAACAGCCTGTTTAGGAGTGGGTGCAGAGCGGTACATCAAAATGTCATCAGCATAAAAATTAAAGTTTGCTCCTGTGACAGAGATTGACCGATGATCAAAACTGCTTATACATAAAATAAATAGCAGTGGTCCTAGAACTGAACTCTGAGGCAACAGGCTTTACAGCTCTTTGCATCAATGATGCCACAAAGCAATCACCTGACTTGTGTGTTGCCAACTACTTACCAAAGACTTGGCAGTTGTTCTTTACTAAAGTAGAGATGAGAAGCTCTGCCAGAGAGCAGCTCAAGCCAATAAACTGTGGCAATGGCCCAAGCCCTCACAATCAAATGATTTGTTAACTGCTGATAAGTGAATGTAACATTTGTAACAAGATTACTATCTCCTCCTTACACAACATGTAGCATTTTCAGCTGTTAATATTAATGGAAGATCATTAACGACAGGTAACAAATGAAATTGAATCTAATGATTTTAAACATAAATCAGGGTTTCAGATTTTTTTCCCAGCCATTTGAATTCCATCTTGATTATGTAACATAGTTAGTGTTAATCCCTAAAGTTGTATAATACCAACATGAATACAAACAGTGGAAGCAGGCTTTACAAAACCTATGGTTCTCACTCCTCTCAGCATGTTTGCTCCCACCAGAAGAATAATCCCACTGGCATGCTGTCCATTTCTAGTTTTCTGTTTATGAGGAAAAACTGTTTTAATCTGCTGCGAGGTGGCTGTATAAAACTTCTTGGATGAGAGCCACAGTTTTAAACAGTTCAGAGGAATTCAGATTTGGGCACCACAGCTTTAGAAGGTCACAATACACCTTTAATTGTATGGGACTTCTGAGAATAAGAGAGGATCAACAGGAGGAGAGAATTTTTTTTAAAAGAAAAGTTTTCACATTATTTACATTGTAAAAGCCGTGAAAGCATAAAAACACTGTCAGCTGTGGCTGAGGGGCTGATGTCAGTGAACTATTTAAACGTAGAATGGGAGGCAGAGCCTTCAGTTTTCAGGCCCCTCTTCTGTGGAACCAGCTTTCAGTTTGGATTTGGGAGACAGACACTATCTCTACTTTTAAGATTAGGCTTAAAACTTTCCTTTTTGCTAAAGCATATAATTAGGGCTGGATCAGCTGACCCTGAATCCTCCCTTAGTCATGCTACAATAGCTGCCGGGGACTCCCATGATGCATTGAGTTTTTCCTTTCCAGTCACCTTTCCCACTCACTATGTGTTAATAGACC
>NW_024582387.1:2710029-2713919 GCF_018398535.1 Haplochromis burtoni | reverse complement strand
TGCAAACTCCACACAGAAAGACCCCGGCCTGATGGTGGAATTGAACTCAGGACCTTCTTGCTGTGCGGCAACAGTGCTAACCACCGTGCCACCGTGCTGCTCTCTGATCTCGAGTTGCATTAGTTCCTGTGAAACTTCTAGTAGCTTCCACATCTGGAAACAATCTGCTACATCTGGCACAATCAATGCTGAAAGGCATACATACAGGTTTTTGAGTAACATTGCTCGCATCGGATGAGGCCTTACATATTTTAGCAAGACAACCGTCCTACATACTGGATCCACTAATACACCATAGCTTTGCACTGGAAGAGTTTGGGTGCTGAACTGGCCTGTGTGGCAGTCTGGAGCTTACACCAGCTCAAAACATTTGATCCATCATGAAACAAGGACTGTTGAGCTGCTAGAATCCTATGTCAGACAACAGTGAGACATCTATTCTTCTCTTAAAACCAGTAGCTAATCTCCTCAGTTCCCAGATGTGACAGATTGTTGTTAAATATGAGAGGATGCTACACTGTGGTAAACACGACCCTATTCCTGCTTTTTTTAGACATGTAGCTTTAATCAATGAGTCATCAGAGAGGTTCCTCAAAGAATCAATAATTTATATTAAAATTAGTATTACTAATAGTAACATAGTATTTATGTATGATCAAATGTAAAAACATACAATTGACTGTTTCTGATTGCTGGGATATCAACACTTAATTAATGTACAGTGAAGCATTTTGTAACCGTTAATAAAGTAAAAGTGCTATCGAAAATAAAGTTATTATTAGTATTGACATTTCACACATGTTTCTTTGGGTTTATTATTTTATTTGAACAGAAATCACGAGACAGTACATTTAAAAAAGTAACTAAATGATTTAAACAGTATAATAACAAATAAACATCCATAACATGGAACAATACTATTCAAAGTACCAAATAAAACAATTTGCATGCATGAAAAAAACATCCCAAAACACAACCACAACAACACATATGAGTCGCTGTGCCAGGTGTCCCACTTTACACAGGCACAGCATTTTATCCCTCTCAGGTTCAGGTAAAGGCTCAGGTTACTTTATTTTGAACTGCAGGTAGATTTGGTTTGCAGCAGCTCATCCACTCAGAAGCACATTTCCAAAACAAACACAGACAAGAGAAAATGGTAAAGAACAACTACAGCATTAAAACAAATAATAATACATAATCAACAGCCCCATATCACAGACTAATACAATGTAATATATGTTCTGTCTAGTTCCCTAATGTTGATATGTGAGTATAACAAGAAAACTGTGATTTAAAGATTTTAAGATTCATTCCAATTGAACCCCAGATAGATAGAACGGCAGATGAAATAACAATTGACAGTCATTGCAATAGAAAAGAGATTATGTGGGTATCTAAAGAGCAATAAAAACAACTTCACACTCCATTTATACTTTGTATAATTTCAGGGAAACAACCATCCATCCATTTTGTTGTTTATCCAATTCAGGATTTGTTTATTTTTTTTCAGGAGATGTGGTGAGCTGGAGCCTACCAGCTGTCACCGGGCGAGACATGTCGCCAATATATTGCAGGGCTAATTCATGAAGACAGACAGCTACTCTGACATTCACACCTGCAGTCAATATGTGCAGTGGTGTGAAAAAGTGTTTACCCCCTTCCTGACTTTCTATTTTTTTGTATGATTGTCTCACTAAAATGATTCAGATCATCAAACAAACAGCCAGACAGCCACGATTTAAGCCAGACATCATGCTACAATCCAAGGAAATTTAGAACAAATGACAAACAAATTGATAACTGTGAGATCTCTCAGTCTGGAAAAGGTTATAAAGCTCTTTCTAAAGCTGTGGGACTCCACAGAACATGGAAGAGTGTAGAACCTTCCCAGGAGTGGCCAGCTGACCAAAATTACCCGAAAAGCGCAGCGACGATCTACCAAAACATCCTGAAGGAGAATGTCCGGCCATCTGTTCGTGACCTCAAGCTGAAGCACACTTGGGTTCTGTTGTAGAACAATGATCCAAAACACACCAGCAAGTCCACCTCTGAAGGCTTAAGAAAAGCAAAATGAAGATTTTGGAGTGACCTAGTCAAAGTCTTCACCCTGTTTGGATTCAGTGGCATGACCTTCAAAAGGTTCATGCTCAAAAACCTTCCAGTGCGGCTCAATTACAAGAATTCTGCAAAGAAGAGTGGGCCAAAATTCCTCCACAGCTCTGTAAAACACTTATTGCCAGTTATTGCAAACACTTGATTGCAGTTGTTGCTGCTAAGGGTGGCCCAACCAGTTATTAGGTTTAGGGGGCAATCACTTTTTCATTTAGAAATCGCATTTTGTGTTTACTTGTGTTATCCTTTTCTAACATTTCAATTTGGGTGATGATCTGAAAAATTTCAGTGTGATGAACATACGGAAAAATAGAAAATCAAGAAGGGGCAGACACTTTTTCACACCACTGTAATCACCAGTTAAACTGACATGCATGTCTTTGGATGGTGAGAGTATTCAAACCCCAGACTGAAACCTGCTTTTAAATATAATGCATTGGTTTATTTTTAATAAATGTCAAAAATTCAGACAACAGTGTGTCTCACATAAACACACATTTTGCCCCACGTTTAGTTTGTGGGGATCTGATCAACCCAGTATAAGTAATATTGCCAAACTGGTGCTTTAAATTACTGCAAAACATTTTTACTTTTACATATAGAGACAATATTTCACATCTTGATTGGCTCTAGTTTCCAAAGGTCAACATCATAGGATGTCACTTTTCTTAAGTTTGTTTTTTATTGAACGGGTGTCATCATGGAACCATCAGCTACGTCTTGATGCATTCTCAAGTTTTGTCACTCATCCAAGTAACTTCTTCAGTCTCAGCTGACAGACTGAAGAAGTCACTTGGATGAGTGACGAAACGTTTCTCCCACAAAATGCTACGTCCAGATGAACAGAATCAACTTTTGGAAACCATCAGCTATGCTACAACTAAGGCTGAAAATTATAAGTCACTAAAAAGTCACAATTTATGAAGATTTTTGTGGACTATGATAAAAATGACCACAAATAAAAATAAATGTAGCTACAATCAAGTCTAGACTGGAAGTCTCCTAATCTAGCATCAGGTAACCATCAGGTTACCATCACCATTTAAAGGCTACTGTAAAAAAAAGTAAAAATACTGCTGCATTAGACTAAACTTTAACTTTCTTATATTTGTCTCTTTACAAAGCAAAGGAGTTCACATTAGCAAGGAAGGTCACATTTTGGCTTTCAAATTGCTACCATAGGGGTATCTACTAAATATATCCGTTGAGTTTGAATCTCAGTGACCTTGGGCTCAAGGTCACAGGTCAGAGGTCAAGTTTTCCAATAATCTTGTGAATGTGATAAATCAAGAATGATGACACCTACAATTTTGAAAAAGATACCAAAGGAGTATCTTCTAAAAATCTTGTATGAGCTCAAATCTCAGTGACCTCACCCTCAAGGTCAGGCTGTCAAAGGTCAGGCTTTTTTTTTGAAAATCTTGTAAATGTGATAACTTTAGAACGAAGTGAGAACGAACAGACAAATTGATACCATCGGCATATCTAGTAGATTGAGGGATACCACTGGCCCCTGGCAGAATTTTTGTTTTATATTCTTTGTTTTTTTTTTTCAATGTTGTGTATACAAAATTCACAATATATGGCCTGCACTATGAGCACATGGCACTTTTACTTTAAGTATTTTGTTTGCTTATCATAGACTGTACGATTTTATATTTATTTGGGAATAACACAATACTATCTATCTATCTATCTATCTATCTATCTATCTATCTATCTATCTATCTATCTATCTATCTATCTATCTATCTATCTATCTATCTATCTATCTA
>NW_024582387.1:2707569-2710009 GCF_018398535.1 Haplochromis burtoni | reverse complement strand
AATTGAATTGAATTGAATTGAATTGAATTGAATTGAATTGAACTAAAGGTTAGAAGAAAACATCAGTGAATATATGGCAACTTAAACACATTATCGCTGATAAATTGCATGACTTATTTAACATGGAGTTTTAAGACAAAAGAACAAGGCTTTATATTTGTGGCTTTGGCTGATGCTTTAGGAAGCTAAAAAGAAGAATTTGTCACAGAACCTTGGCATTAGGGTTCTTTTTTACAATGCCTCCGGTTTCACTTCATTATTACTCTTTTTAGACATTAGCTGTACTAGCTTGGCTTTAGGGAAGGCTGTGTATATGTTTGACACTTTGGTTCAGACTAAACTACTAAACGCCTTGCAGTTAAACAGCACACTCACATTCAAAGTTCCTAAAAGATAAGGTGATAGTGCAACCATACCTTGATCTTACCATTAATCTGAGCATGTCATTTTGGCAGGGGCATATTTTATGGCTTTTTTGGAGAGTAGATGGTAGATAGTAGAGAGTGGCAGGAAACTGCAGGAGAGAGAGGTGGGGAAGGATATGTGACATAAGGGCCCAGCTGGTAGTCCTCACTGTCTGCTGCATTTACAGCTGCATTAACCACCAGACCAAAAAATTGCTTCATTTCCTGTTGTTGTTTCAGTAATGTTCTACAAATAAATTAAAGATATCATAAACTTTTTATTTTTTGTTATACCAGAAGGACTCATTCTGATCCACACATACTAAACAGCTGCATTTGTATTTTGTATTTCTATTAAGGGACAAATTTGATTGATACTGTGACTTTAGACTCTGTCACGTTGACTGCTTTTGTGTGTCACTTTCCACACTGGAAATTCCCCTACCAGGCTTTACATATTATTAAAATGAAGCCCGTTTTTTTACTTAAGATTTTGTGAAGTGAAAAGGCCTCCTAATAGCACTATGAAAACAATCAGTGTGGGATTGTTGTCAAGAAATTTTCCTGCATATGCGAATGTTAGCACCCACCAAAGTTCTATCTATCTATCTATCTATCTATCTATCTATCTATCTATCTATCTATCTATCTATCTATCTATCTATCTATCTATCTATCTATCTATCTATCTTTTCATATGCACTTCATACGGTAAAGAAAATATTAATTTTGTAGTTATTGGTAAAAAGAGCTGAAAGAATTAGCACTAGAAACTTACATTTTTGATCTGAAATTCAACAAGAAAGTACGACAGTCATAACTCAACCTCCACCACAGCGTGCGTGCAGTCTCACCACGCGTCCTCCCTGCCTGTGATGCCCATCATTGGCTGCAAACAGGACCAACCTCCTTCATTAGCGCCACGCCTACTACTTATTGCGTCAGAAACAATTTGTATATGAACACTAAACCGGCTCATGTGCCTAAGAGCTGTTTTCATAATCGTGACAGCGGCACTACTCCAGCATCAAAAGACACTTAGGATTCATCTTGGAAAACTTTACCCAGCACCGAAGCTGTAAATTAAAGCTGCTGAAGCTCGTAAGTTACAAAAGAAGCAGGAGCCAAATAACGGGAGCGGGTCTCCAGCCACAGCTTCCCCGGCTTTTTTCTTTTTATATCACAGAAAGACCTCTGAATAATTTCTTCATAGGAAAGAAAGCAAAAAGAACTGGACTGAAGTTTGAGGTCATTTCCGCGGAACAAAAACTTTTGGGGATGACTGATTTGTGAACGAAACCCACCGGGACACCCCCAGGAAGTTGTTCCATCGTATTCAGCTCCGACAAAAGAAAAGCCGAAACAAAGAAGAAGAAGAAATAGAAGAGGAAAAAGAAGAAATAACTCCCTGCACTGCCATGGATCAAGGAAAGGTAATTACACTTCACTGGTTCACTCCTTGTAAAACCTGTCCGGTCTGCGTTAGCTTCGTTCAGTCCGTGTACGAGAGCTTCAGCGCTAACAGGGCGCCTCTCCTAAATGTGGCGTCCGCGAGAATGCAGCTAATATTTACATTCTGGGGTGAACCGGGTGACCTGCTATACTGCTACAAGTCACCGTTTTAAGTGCATTTTCATGTTTCTATTGGGTTATTTGCGCACAACCTTAGTTATGGTCTATTATGTTATTACTATGATATTAATTAGGGGCTTTTAAGGGTTCTCGCGCTCTGTTGTGCGTCACGTTGCTCTTGTGGTAGTCATCGCCATGCGGTATTTTGGGGCATTCAGGGTCCAGCCCAGTTTCTGTGACACTTTTGAGCCAACATAAACAACCAAATAAATAATAATAATAATAATAATAATAATAATATAATACTACTTGTGTGTGTGTGTGTATATATATATGTATATTTGTGTGTATATATATATGTGTGTGTGTATATATATATGTGTGTATGTGTGTGTGTGTGTGTGTATGTGTTTGTATCTATATAATTTGTGCCAAGAGGTGTCATTTGAAATATGGTATTTTAT